>NC_053393.1:260600083-260906071 GCF_905171765.1 Bufo bufo
TATTTCAAACCCCTGTATGTAGAGGGGGTATCTCACAGGGCCTGAACCAGTGTAGGCCTGAATTCAATATTGGTGCACCAAATGGCGGTATTTAAAATCTCTGAATGTAACCCAAATGTATTAAGGGTGTATCTCACAATGACATCTGCATCAAAGGCTGCCAACTACATTTTTTGTGCCCAAATGAGTGTTTGTTTAAAAACTGAATTTGACAGCAGTATATAAGCCTGTAATTTCACACGTGCTGATGCTGCAAGGCCTGAAAATAGTGTTTTTTGTCAAGAGTGTGTTTTTCAAACAACAGAAAATGATGGGTGTATTTCTACCATAAATTGCACACTGACTAATACAGATGTTGTAGATTGCCAAAAAAGTCTTTTTTTGCTAACAGAATATGAAATCTGTATATATTAAACTTGAATTTAACACTTGAAGATCTGGAAAATACAGTTTTTTTTAATTTAAAAAAAGTGTTTTTCAAACCCCAGAAAATGATGGGTGTATTTCTACCTTAAATTGCACACTGACTAATACAGATGTTGTAGATTGCCAAAAAAGTCTTTTTTTGCTAACAGAATATGAAACCTGTATATATTAAACTTGAATTTAACACTTGCAGATCTGGAAAATAAAGTTTTTGGGGAAAGAAAGGTGTGTTTTTCAAACCCCAGAAAATGATGGGTGTATTTCTACCTTAAATTGCTCACTGACTAATACAGATGTTGTAGTTTGCCCCCAAAAAATTGTGATTTGCAATGTCCCAAAAGCTCAGATGCAGTGCTGGTGCACTGAGCATGCATAAAATGGCCGCCACCGCCGCCACCCACCTAACTAACAGAATTCTAAAAGTTAGTATTTGTCTGTAGATCGCTGAGTTAGATTCTCTCCTATGCTCTCCCTAAAATCACAAGTCCAGCAGCATCCTCTCCCTACACTTGTAACAGCAGAGTGATGTGCAGCGCTACGTGACTCAAGCTTATATAGAGCCTGGGTCACATGCTGCTTTGGCCAATCACATCCATGCAATTAGTAGGTATGGCTGTGATGGCCTCTTGGGGCAAGTAGTATGACGCTTGTTGATTGGCTGCTGTGCAGCCTTTCAAAAAGCGCCAAGAAAGCGCCGAACACCGAACCCGAACTTTTACTGAAATGTTCGGGTTCGGGTCCGGGGTCCCAAAATCCTAAAGTTCGGTACGAACCCGAACTTTACAGTTCGGGTTCGCTCAACCCTAGTAATGACCACACCTGCTTCCCTATTTAGTTTGGTTTCACACTTGGTACCATGCGGTTGATATTCTCTGCTTAGATTTGGAAGAGTTGGTGTGTGGACCTTACCTGTGTTTCTGCTGATCCATTTTCTATAAGTTAAGTTGTACTGCTCTTTGTATTTGGTTGTTCCCTTCTGCTTGTTGTTTCTAGGCCTCAGAGAGACGCTGGTTCATTCACCTGGGAAGGAACCAGTAGTCTCATTCTCTTTCCCTACCTCTAGGGTATCCCAGGGCTCCTAGGGTTTAGGTTACGGTGTATGTACTTTCCCACCTTCAGGGTCTATACATACTGACAGGAGTCAGGGCCAGGTCTAGGGGTTTCCTAGGAGGTGACCTTTCCCCTCTCCCTAGCCTTGAGTCCTAGTTCTTTGTTTTCTCCCTTCTCTTGTCTTTCTGGTGTCCCTCCCCTCCTCACTATTTGTGACATTATCAACTGCCCAAAAACTGCCATTTTGCCTGTATCACTGTGGCAATGGATCCTATTTCTGCACTGGTCGGACAACTTCAGGGACTGTCTCTGGAGGTAGCTGACCTCAGCACGACCGTCTCACAGATCTAGAGACCACAGGTGGCTGGTTCCGACAGTGGGAACAAGGTCTGCCCTGAACCCAAGGTGGCTCTTCCGGACAGATTTTCTGGGAGAAGTGACAATTTTAGTTGGTTCAAGGCGTCGTGCAAATTATATTTTAAACTGTGTCCACGATCTTCTGTAGACGAGAGTCAAAGAGTGGGTATAATAATTTCTTTGCTAAAAGGTGACGCTCAGTCTTTGGCTTTTTCGTTGCCAACCGGATCACAGTCCCTCCGGTCGGTAGATACATTTTTCAGAGCTCTAGGTCTTATCTACGATGACCCAGATCGGATCTCCCTGGCCGAGACCAAGTTGCATGGCTTACGACAGGGAGATAATTCTAGGGAGACCTATTGCTCTGAATTTAAGAGATGGGCTATGGATACAGAGTGGAATGATCCTGCTCTCCGTAGTCAATTCTGCCAAGGGCTATCCGAGAGCTTGAAGGACGCATTGGCATTTCACGAATATGCCGAATCAATGGAGGTGGCTATATCTCCTGTTGTACGTATTGATAGACGCTTGAGGGAGAGATCTAAGGTTCCTCACACTCAGGACGTACTATCATATAAGGTGGCGTCCTCTTTGGGTAGAGAGACAGTTGAGCACATGTCTGGGGATGAGTCAATGCAGCTGGGGGGAGCTTCCCCTGGATCTGGTAATATAAACTTTAAGATGAGACTCTGTTCACCTCACTCTTGGTGGTGTGGGTGGGGAATCTGACAAATTACTTTTGTCTTTTGCTGGTAGTACCCGATTTCTCCTGCCTGCCAAGGTGGCGTTAGACTCCAAACCTGTGGAAATTGAAGTATTTATTAACAGTGGAGCAGGGGATAATCTAGTTGATGGTCAGTTCATTCGTATGCATGGGTTGACAACAAGTGCATTGGACAAAAATATTTAAGTTTTTGCTAGTGATTCTGCTCCTCTCACACAAATATGTTTATCATAAATGGTGCAGGACATTTCTTTAATGGTGGGTGATTTTCATCAATAATGTATCTCGTGTTTTGTGCTGGAGGGTCTGCCTTGGTGCTAGGTTTGTCATGGTTAGGCCTCATGCACTTGACAGTATTTTTTAGCGTTCCGCAAAAAGGGGTTCCGTTGTTCCATGATCCGTTTCCGTTTTTGTTTCCGTTGTCTTTCCGTGTGTCTTCCGTTTTTTTTTGCGGACATGACCAAACAAAAAAAAATAAAAATTATCTATGTCATTTGAATATCCACACCCAGCAATATAGGTATATATGATGGGCACCTGATTTTTTTTGCGGTGGCCATTTCTTTACTCTCCACAGGGTACAGAGTTTCTGTTGTATTCTCCCTTTTTTTTCGTCTTTGGCATCACCATGGCAGATGATTCAGAGGAAGAAGTTGTACTGTACTGGCTTGTTTCTCGTCGCTGGGGCCAGCTCTCCCCTTTGGATGAGGAACCGACTAGAAGGCGGCGTTTTTGGGTCCATCCCATTGTGTCTCAACGCTACCGGAAAGGACATTTCCATAGCCTTTACAAAGATCTTCGTCTCCATCCTGAGAAGTTCTTTGCGTTCTGTCGGATGTCAGTGGGTACCTTTGATAGTTTGCTGTCGTATGTACGTACTGTCCTTACCTTCATGGACACCAATATGAGGCGCAACATTACTCCAGAGGAAAGGCTCATCGTCACGTTAAGGTAAACAAGATTTTAATAATGTTGTGCTCTTTTTTAATGTGCAGGACTTTTGTGCTCAGTGAATTAAGAACCTAAATGTATGTATTATGATATGAGGCTGTGTTATTGGAAGATACCTTTTTTTGAGTTGAATATATTCGTACCATTCTAAATTCAGTTTTTTATTTGGTATCCAGGGCATATAACATGTTAATTTTTTAGCCTGTTTTGTGTGTACTAATCCACTTTCATAGCACATTTGTTCAAATGTCAGCATCATGCTGAGTGTCCCCCATAAGCCTCCCTTTAATATACATAGTGCATGTAAATGTTGTCCGGACAGGAGGTGTATAATTTCTTATTATAGTTGTGGCTACACCGCCATTAGTGGCAGTGTTTATAGTATCCATGCTAATCAATTTTTTGTGCAGATATTCATTCACAATAGCCAGAGACAGTTTGAACACGTGGCATATCAAGCATTAGAGGAGTGTTAGGGAACCTCCGGCTCTCTGGCTGGTTTTACACTTAAACTCCCAGCATGGATACTTAATAATGCAGTTACCCCTTTAATTAAAAAATGAGTGCAATTGTACTTACACAGTTTGAGAGCCTGAGGTTCCCTACCCCTGCATTATAGCAACTATGTTTATGCTGTTCCCTTTCTTGGGTTACTTTAATGCTTGTATTTTTTTAATTTACCCACAGATTCCTTGCTACTGGGAACTCGTTTGCATCACTGCATTTTGAGTTTCTTTTGGGAACCTCAACGATTTCTTGGATGGTGCGTTACACTTGCCAGGTCATCTGGCAACATCTCCGAGAGACGGTGATGCCACAGCCCAAGGTGGACAATTGGTTTCGGATCTCTGAGGGCTTCAATGATTCTGTGCAGTTTCCCAACTGCCTGGGGGCAATGGATGGCAAGCACATTCGTGTGAAGAAGCCTCCTCACTCTGGGTCCCGTTTCTTTAATTATAAGCATTATTTTTCTATAGTGCTGATGGCTGTTGCTGACAGTAATTATAAGTTTATAATGGTTGATATCGGGGCCTATGGAAGCACAGCGGATGCTCGCATCTTTAGTGCTTCTAGAATGGGTGAGCGGCTTCGTGCCACCCAGCTTGCCCTTCCCGAGTCCAGAAGACTGCCCGGATCTGCAGGTCCGCCGGCTCCATTTGTCTTCGTGGCGGATGAAGGGTTTGCATTGACTCACCATGTTATGCGGCCCTTCCCAAAGCGTGGTTTGGATGTCAGGCGGCGTATTTTCAACTACTGATTGACTCGTGCCCGTCGGTATGTGGAGTGCGCTTTTGGAATACTCTCTAGCAAGTGGAGGGTGTTTTTGACAACCATACAAATGGATCCGGAGAATGCTACCCTGGTGATTCAAGCTTGTGTAGTTCTACACAACTTCACCCGGATTCACGAAGCTTCCTCCTCTTCTTCTGTTGACATGGATGAATTTCCTACGTCAACAGTTTTAGGCTTGGATCGGACCCTGCATAGACGACCTGGTACTACAGGTATAGCAGTTCGGGAACTCTTTGCAGACTACTTTTTGAGCCCAGAGGGGTCCTTGCCATGGCAGAGGGATGCTATTCGTGGCAGTGTTTGATATCTTCTGTTCTCGTTAGTTTTTTTTTGTTTTGAGGTAGAATAGCTAAGTAATTTGATTATAGTTGAGCGTAGGGACTTGCAAGAGAATGAGGACCCTTGACGTGGGCTTGCGGGCTGAGGTTTTAGGGACCGAATATCTTTAAAACTAAATCAAAAGAGCATAAACATTGATTCACCAACATTGTGTGGTGACTACAATGTTTTTATTGTGAAGGATATGGTCCCCAAAATCTTCTAATACCTCATGTTCACCGAACTCTAAAATCAGAATAATTAGAAAAATAAATTATTGACATGTAAATCATGTGTGTGTCTCTGTTTCTATATGATGAATGAGTTTAAAATGTAAATGTGTGCGATGTATGAAAAGAACAAGATTAGCAGTCTATGGACACTTTAAGACTAAATTTTAGTGAACAAATTCAAAAAATAACATTAACAACTCCACTGAGTTTTAACACAATTAGGTATAAATATCTTTTTAAATAATGAAGATATACATAAACAAAAACTATATGTCAAAAAGATCACGTGTAAATGAGCCAGGCCCATATGAACTAGAAGGTGCACCATGCCCTGAATCACGTGCCCCGCTTGCAAAACTGGCCCCATAACTTTGCTGGCCGGGGGGGGGGGGCAAGTTTTGCTGATGGGACCCCTGATACGGTGGTGGTTGTTGGAAAGAGGGGCCATGAGTGGGTTGAGGAGCTGGCTGGCAGGGTGCAGCATGTGTTGCCGGTGGTGGCCTCAGAACCCGCCTGCGCATCTCATTTATTTCAGAAAGTAGGTCTCCCTGATAAGAAGAGGCAAACATATCTAATAGCATAGAGATTGCGGCCATACAGTCGTTATATCTCTCCAGGGGAACCCGCCTTAAGAGAAGCGCAAAACCCCTCAGCATGGCCTCTTCTTGCCCTTCACTCCTCCTCTGGGCAAGAAACTCAATTACTTGGGAATCAATGATTTCCCGACTTTGTTGCCCAGAGGAAGAGGGTTGGGCCTGATGCCTCCGCCTGGGTTGTGCTTGTGTCCTCTCTTCTGGCCTGTGCTGGGATGTTATGTCTGGCTGGGCTGGAGCTGGCTGAGACTCCTCTGCAGGTGTTGATAGTGGGCTGGTGGCTGGGGAAAAGACAGCCGGTGTATCGCTGCCCCCAACATCAGAGTCGTCCGGATCGTCCAAACTATCCACGGTACTGTATGGAAAATGGAAAATAAGAAATATTCTATACTTCCTATACTTTTATAATAAACATGGAATCCAGCGGTATGTCTATTACATAAGCGACTGGCCCCACATAATGAAATATCTGCTTCGAATGACCTTAAAATGTTTTTGCCTGAATTAAGGCTTCAAAAATGCATGGAAAAGACGTTCACAATTATAGCCAAATGGAAAATTGACTAACACTTTATAGGCACATTGCTTAGTGTTTTGAGCTGTCCAGCACAAAAGTATCTAGACAAATACAAGGAGCTAACCAAATGCTGATGTTGGATCCGTCTTTTCAAAGGGCAGTTTCACAACCAACCAAACATCACACTCCTCAAATTCATTGAGAACAAGAATAGTGTAATTTTGATTCACACAACAAAACCAGGTAGGAGGCATCACATGAACATGCCAGGAGAAGTAGATATTATACAGGGACAGGGTGGAGGCAGGCAATTTGAGATTAACACAAGGAGAAGAATTAGATTGAACCACAACATTAAAATTAATGACATGTACAGTATTGATTATAGAAAAAGATTACCGGTACAAAAAAAAGAACAAAGCTTTTGCTAAAAATTGACGTTAGTGCAAAAATTTAAAAAGCCTGGTGCACACTAACAGAACAAGGGGACCCCTTTAGAAGATTGATCACCTATTAGCGGGATAGGTGACCAAGATGGAATTGTAAGGGGAACAACACCATGCACCCCAGAACAACAACTGTATGAAGAGATGAGACATGCAGGTCACACGTGTCAGCCACCCGCTCTCTTCTGTCTCTGCTTGTAGATAGTACAGGTCTGTGGCATAGATGGGAGGGCCCCACATGAAGAGAGAATGTAGCCAGCATATGCGCAGAGCACGCCCCAGCGCATCAGACAGCGAATCATATAGCAGGGCCAAACAGCCATAAAGCTAAAGTTTAGATCCGGTAATGGACTACATTACATATAATGTAAAATGTGTACATCAACAAAGAATGGGGTGGAAAGAGTACTTACGGCCTCAGATCCATGACAGGCCTAATAAATTGAAGTTGGGCAGTATATAGATAGGGCCTCTTCTTGGAGCCGCCTTGCCCACTTTCCCCCGCTCGTTCAGCTCTCTCTGAAACTGATCTCGGCAGCTGTTCCATCTGGTTTTTGTTTGTTTGACTGTGGAAATGTTAAATAAAAAATTGGAAAATACACACCAGAAAATACACAACCAAAAAAAAAATAATACATACTGTACAAACCAATGCATTTTGCATGGTACAGTAGGATACAGAGTGGTAAGAGGAATGTACAAGCATGGCAGGAAGAAGAAGGTGAATATATGCAGAGGTCTGTTAACAAAACACACCCTTTTCACCATAGAGGATGGGGACAACTATTGCATGCACTATTATTACAGGCGCAAAGATGTCACATAATCAAACAGGCAATATGCTAGGGGAGACAAATATCATATATGCTATATACTAAAAAGGCTTGAACATCCATATTTCAATGTAAATGAGAGTGTTTGTTCTAACTTTTGACTAAAAAACTTAATAAAAAAAGAATGGCCTGAAGAAAGCTACAAGGCGAACAACCAATGAGACAGTAGCATGGCCTACTTGAAGTTGGAGATAAAGAAAAGTGACAACTCAAGGGCAGAAGTGAAAAAATACATAGCTGGCACTTACCTAAGTCTGCACGAGATTGGCTGTCGCCTTTCTCCCATTCGCCACACCGCATGCGACGTGCCACATGCTCCCAGGATACCTCCTTGCGTACACGGTCCTGGTAGCCACTACACCTGCTGTCCCAAAGTTCTGGGCGCTCCTGGACCAAGGTTATTAATTTATCTGCATTCCACCTTGGCATCCTGACAAAATTAGAGGATCTACACACACACCAGACAACTTGCCACATGGTGGAGAGGGATCTGCAATCTATTTGCAAAGCCTGGTGGCTCTCCACTTCCTGAATTTTTTTTTACATATTGCCAAAAGACAGGCTGACAAGTTGCCAACTGCAAGCCAATGGTTCCTCAAAAAATGCGGCCGCGGATGACAAACAGATGTGCATCCCCATTTTTTGCAGACCCATTGACTTGAATGGGTCCGTGAACCGTTGTCCGTGAAAAAAATAGAACAGGTCATATTTTTTTGACGGACTGGAAACACGGATGCGGATGACAAACGGTGCATTATCCGAGTTTTCAAGGGACCCATTGAAAATCAATGAGTCCGCAGAAAATCACTGTTAAGCGGAACAACGGACACGGAACACAACAACGGTAGTGTGCATGAGGCCTAAAGCAAACATAAACCTACCATTCATTGGCAAGAGAGACAGATTCTTGATTGGACTGATTATTGCATAGACATCTGTCTTAGCACGTCGCTTTCTTTTGTAACCACTAAAGTTAAACCTTCGTTTATTTCAAATTCTTCTGATGTACACGTATTCTCTGAAAGTGGAGACCAGGAGCTACCTCCACATCGGAAGTATGATTGTCTCGTCAACCTTATACCCGGAGCTAGGTTGCCCAAGTCTCGGTTGTATAATCTTTCTGAACCCGAAAGAGTATCCATGCGAGAATATTTCACAGAGAGTTTGGCTAAAGGTCATATTAGACCATTCAAATCCACAGTGGATGCAGGGTTCTTCTTTGTTAAGAAAAAGGACGGAACTCTTAGGCCCTGTTTGGACTTCCGTGAGCTTAATCGCATTACTGTCCGTGATCCTAATCCCCTTCTGTTGATCCCGGATTTGATCAATCAGATTGTCGGTGCCAAGGTGTTTTCTAAATTGGATATGAGGGGGGTATATAATCTGGTAAGAATCAAGGAGTGGGACGAATGGAAGATGGCCTTTAATAGCCCTGAAGGTCATTTAGAGAATTTGTATATACACTCACCTAAAGAATTATTAGGAACACCATACTAATACGGTGTTGGACCCCCTTTTGCCTTCAGAACTGCCTTAATTCTATGTGGCATTGATTCAACAAGGTGCTGATAGCATTCTTTAGAAATGTTGGCCCATATTGATAGGATAGCATCTTGCAGTTGATGGAGATTTGAGGGATGCACATCCAGGGCACGAAGCTCCCGTTCCACCACATCCCAAAGATGCTCTATTGGGTTGAGATCTGGTGACTGTGGGGGCCATTTTAGTACAGTGAACTCATTGTCATGTTCAAGAAACCAATTTGAAATGATTCGAGCTTTGTGACATGGTGCATTATCCTGCTGGAAGTAACTATCAGAGGATGGATACATGTTCTCATTCTGTTTACGCCAAATTCGGACTCTACCATTTGAATGTCTCAACAGAAATCGAGACTCATCAGACCAGGCAACATTTTTCCAGTCTTCAACAGTCCAATTTTGGTTAGCTCGTGCAAATTGTAGCCTATTTTTTCTATTTGTAGTGGAGATGAGTGGTACCCGGTGGGGTCTTCTGCTGTTGTAGCCCATCCGCCTCAAGGTTGTGCGTGTTGTGGCTTCACAAATGCTTTGCTGCATACCATGCTGTAACGAGTGGTTATTTCAGTCAACGTTGCTCTTCTATCAGCTTGAATCAGTCGGCCCATTCTCCTCTGACCTCTAGCATCCTTATCCTGCGGCTGCACACCCGAGGGCACCTGTGTTCTTCATTTGATATGACTACAGTAGAGTTGTGCCTACCATAGCACAACTCAAAAAGGTGAGCCTCTAATCACTAAGTACGGTTTGTCCCTTTGAAGAGCTAGGACGTACTACCCTATTGTGTGTTATTTTCTTGAGCCTTAGGCACGTCCACTCCGCATTGAATCAACATTTCATTAATGACATCTTTCATCATCTGGTGGGCAGGTTTGTTGTGCTGTATCTGGATGATATACTAATTTATTCTCCAGACATGGAAACTCATCAGGATCATGTGAGATAAGTGTTACAGATCCTAAGAGAGAATAAATTGTATGCTAAGATGGAGAAGTGTGTATTTGCCGTTCCGGAAGTGCAATTCCTGGGTTACCTACTCTCATCTTCAGGTTTTCGTATGGATCCAGAGAAAGTCTGTGCTGTGTTGGACTGGGATCAACCCGAAAACCTGAAAGCGCTAATGTGATTTTTGGGGTTCACCAACTACTACCGTAAATTTATCTTAAATTACTTGACTGTTGTTAAACCATTAACAGATATGACTAAGAAAGGTGCGGATTTCTCAGTCTGGTCTGAGGAGGCATTACATGCCTTTTCAGCGGTGAAGGAGTGTTTTTCTTCTGCTCCTATACTGGTGCAACCTGATGTGTCACAGCCATTCATTGTGGAAGTTGACGCATCCGAGGTAGGGGTTGGAGCAGTCTTGTTGCAAGGTCCTTCACCTAATAAATGGCGCCCACGTGCATAGAAGTAAATCAACAACAGAATGGCTTAAACAGAAGAAAATATGCCTCAACCCAATTGAGATGCTGTGGCATGACCTCAGGAAAGCGATTCCCACCAGACATCCCAAGAATATTTCTTTTTTTTATTTTTATTTATATTTTTATTGTAAATTTCCAAATAGGAACAGGGGGTAACAGGATATCAAGGTGTAGGCTCGCAGGCCTCGCAAAAATAATTTTAAGTACAGAGTAAGTACATCATAGGTACAAGATTGGTGCAAAGTTAACAACTTAACAAGTGAATCAATGACTGACAGGCTTATGACAGACATACAAAAATGAGATCGGGAGACTACTGAATTCACTTAGTATAGCGGGGTTTGGATATTCATCAAATGATGAAATAGTCTTGTGAGTGGGGTGTGTTTTGTAAAAAGAAGTAGTTCCAGGTATCAGCATGCAGTGACTCAAAACAACTCAAGTGACGTTAGGGTTCATTATGGTTTTGGGAGCTCGATATTTGGACCAAAGGGACCATTTTTTGAGGAATGCCGCATGTGTGCGTGTTTCCCAAGAGGATAGCTCCTCAAACCTATGAAGTTGGTCCATTTTATGGATACATTGTTCTAAGGTTGGGAGTAAGGGTTGCAGCCAGAGTTTAGGGAGTAAAAGACGGGCAGCTATCAGCATTTGTGTGAAAACAAAAGGCGGTTTTATGTGGTCCGTTTCTTGGGGAAGGGATAGAAGAGCGATCTGCGGAGATGTTTGTATCGAAGTGCCACAAATTTTGTTAGCAACCAAAAAAATCTCACTCCACCATTTATAAATGAGGGGGCAAGTCCACCAAATGTGAAAAAAGGTCCCATTCTCCCCATGGCACCTCCAGCAGATGTCCGAAGCAGACTCAGAGTATCTTGAGTTCTTATCCGGCGTATTATACCATCTAGTGAGAATCTTGTAACAGTTTTCCTGAATTCGAACACAACGGGAGGCCCCATGGGGAGATTCTAAAAGTTTGGGTAGGGAGTCAAAAGGGACAATGATGTTTAGATCCAATTCCCATTGTTTCACAAAGGATGGCTTGGCTAGCAATGGTGGAAGTCGCAGTTTACTATAGATCTGTGATATAAGTTTTCTGGGTGCAGAGTGGAGGGAGATCAATGCCTCGAACCAGACCATAGGGCGCTTTAGGTCGCTTAGTTTGATATGTTGTTTTAAGTAAGCTCTAAGGTATGCGACAGAGAAAAAATCACACGGGTGTGTGTTAAGCAAGGTATTTGTGGCTTCTCGGTCCATCCAATCCCCAGTACGGAGTGCCAATGAGATTATAGAGGTTGAGGAGGACATCAGCCCTTGGGAAGTTGAGTCTCTTAGGGTGGAGGGGGCCGTATCAAGTACGTCCTTTATTGATAATAGAGGAGAGGGGAATGGGATGGAGCAGTGCGAGGAGGAAAGCCACTTCCATGCCTCCAGAGTGGCTTTAACAATTGGGTAATGGGACAGTGGGCCAGGAAGGATCAAGAAGTGCTCTGGCTGGGCTGTTCAAGATGTCTAGTTCTATTTACACTGCTGATGATGATGGGGAGGGGCGCAGCCATGCAACTGCACTGTAGAGAAGAATGGCTTTGCCATATAGTTCCGGATTTGGGAGACCTATTCCCCCTGCGTGTCTAGGTTTGGTGTCTAGGTTTCCTTCCACTCCAGATGAAGGATCTAAACTTTTTTATGATTGAATTGTAATAGTGTTTAGGGACGTGTATGGGAAGGACTTGTTGCAAGTAGGTGAGACGAGGAAGTATTAAGGATGAAAGGAGGTTTTTGCGGCCAAACCAAGACAATGTTGGGTTGGATTGGGCCAGGTTGTCAATCGCTTCAAAAAGTGAATTTATTTAAAGGGGTGTAATTGAGGGAAAAAAGGTCAGATATTTCAGGGCTAATCTTGACACCCAAATATGTGATATAAGGGGAGGACCAATTGAAAGGGGAGTCTATCATTAATTGACGTTTAGTTACTTGTGGAATGCCCAAACAAAGAACTAGCGATTTATTGGCGTTGATTTTGAAATCTGAGATGACGCTGTATGCCTTTAAATGAGTCTGTATGCGTGGTAGAGAAAACTTTGGGTTAACCGTCATCATGAGGACGTCGTCAGCGAATGCAGCAATTTTTTATTCCCTGCCTCCCAAACATAGACCTACAATCTCCTGATCCAATCTTATGGAAGAAAGAAGTGGCTCCAGTGCTAGAATAAATAGGATAGGGGATAGGGGGCAGCCTTGGCGGGTCCCATTACTAATAGAGAATGGGGAAGATAAATTTCCATTCACTAGGACTGAGGCCGTTGCTTTTTCATACATGGAAAAGGTTGCTTGAACAAAGGAGTCAGGTAGGCCAAACCTCAACAGTGTGTGTTTTAGATACAACCAGTTCACCCTATCGAATGCTTTCTCAGCATCTGTGCTGAGTAAGAGCAAGGGAGAAGATGTCCGTTTGGCATGACATAAAGTATTAATCACCCTAGTGGTATTGTCCTTGCCCTCCCTGTTGCAGATAAAGCCGACCTGATCTCCATGAACAAGTTGGGGGAGAAGGGTGGCTAGTCTGTTAGCAAGCATTTTGGCCAGGAGCTTGAGGTCCATATTCAGGAAGGATATGGGCCTATAATTGGAGCATTGTTTGGTATCTTTCCCTTCTTTAGGTATAAGAGTGATGTGGGCCGCAGTCATATCTCTTGATAGAGGGGTTCCCAGAAGTGTCTGATTACAAACTTCTAGTAGGTGAGGGAGAAGGAGTTCATGGAAAGTTTTGTAATAAGAGATTGGAAGGCCGTCAGGGCCTGGGCTCTTTCTGGATGGCATTTGGTGCATTGCTTTCCTAATTTCAGTTAAAGTGAAGGGGGCTTCTAAGGTTGATTTCTGTTTGGAGGAAATGGTAGGGATATTAGACGTCTCTAAAAAAGTTAATATGGCGGAGATATGTGTTTCTGGGGCTACATTTGAGGGAAGATTATAGAGGTCATTGTAAAAGGAACGGAATTGGGCAGCGATCTGACTAACAGAGAAGATAGGATTTCCTTCATGAGAGGACAACTGATGGACGTAGTTTGCAGATCTCCTCCCTTTGATCCTATTCATTACAAATTTGGTGGCTTTGTCTCCATGTGCAAAAAATTTATGCTGAGAGCTCATATAAGATTTGGCCGCTTTAGATAGTAGGAGGGACCTAAGTTTCGCCCTAAATTCCGAAAGCTCTTGTATTTGGGAGTCAGAGGGTTTTTTTTTGTGGTGGGTTTCAATTCTCTGTATATTTTTTAGGACTTCATCAATTTCTTTTTCTCTCAATCTCTTTTGGTGGGAGCCAATGTTAATAAATTGTCCCCTGATTACAGGTTTCTGTGCATCCCAAAGGGTGTTTACAGCAAGATCAGGGCTTTTATTCATGGAAAAATACTCTGTGATATGTTTGGAAATTAGATCCACTGACTCCTGGTAGCCCAAGAGAGATTCGTTTAGACGCCAATTAAAGCATGAGGGAGTTTCATTAGGGGCCAGTACTGAGATGAAAATGGGGGAGTGATCCGAGATATGTATGGAGCCAATAGATGACTCACTACATAGGTGCAAGTGTTCTTTAGATATGAACAAGTAGTCTAGTCGATGGTATGTGCCATGCATTGGGGAGTAGAATATGAAATCTAGAGTATTAGGGTGGTGGGAGCGCCATACATCTATCAGACAAAGGTTCCAGAAGGTATTCCTAATAGCTTTAAGGGATTTGCCAGAATGGGTCGATTTGCGTGATGATATGTCTATTTGCGGGAATAGGGCAACATTTAAATCTCCCCCCAAGATTACTATCCCTTCCTTGAAGGATTCTATGATAGGGAAGATGGTAGAGATCCAGTTGGATTGATTATTATTGGGGGCATATAAGTTGATAAAAGTGTAGGTTTGCGGGCCTATGGTACCCTTAATTAAAATATACCTTCCATCAGGGTCTAAAACTTGATTGACGTGTTTAAAGGGGATCCTCCTTTGAAGCCCTATGCTAACCCCATCAGAAGCTGAGGAGCTGCCCCCACAATGATACCAATTAGAATAGTGAGAGAACTGCATGTCATGGAAGTGCGTCTCTTGGAGGAATACTACTCCAGCTCCAGCTTTCCTTAGGATGGTAAAGACTTGACTCCGTTTTGAGGGGGAGTGAAAGCCTTTAACATTGTAAGAAGCTACATGTAGGTCAGCCATTTGTATGTGATATGTGCGAAATTACCTTGTAGCTGATGAGGCTTCCCCCAAGAGAGTGTAGTAACGTTATGAAGATCCGCCACTCGGTAAAGTATAAGATTCATGAGATGATGTGACTCACATCGTACTAGATAGTGAGACAGATACCTTGGAAAGGGGATGAGGTGAAAAAAACAGGACAAAACAAATTAAACCAACAAAAAATGGGAGAACAGACATAATTAATATATATAATAATAATAATAATATATTAATATAATAATAATTAAATATGCAATAAACATGTGGGGGGTAATTGGTCTATTGACCGATGGGGAGATCGTATAACGCCCTGAGGAGGGCTATATAAAAGGCAAGAATGGGTTAAGCCTAATGATAAACAGGTTTAGGGCCACACAGTATTATATACATTATGAGACCTTAGTTTTGGACATATATTAAGACATAACTTCTGAATAAGGATATAACCTATACAGGTAAAAGAGGAAAAACACAGATCCCTCTATTGGTCTTGAGAGAGATTTCTAGGGGTGAGCTGGAGGCCTCTTTTCTTGGAGCGTGAAGACTTCGGGGTACGCTGCACCTCAAAGGGGACCACTTTAGGGAGGTCTGGCAGGTCGCTTAAATCTTGGAAAAGTTCCCAATTTTCGATAGGCATCGGGGATATATTCAGCAAATCAAAGACGGCAGCAAGATCCGAAAATGATGATATAATGACCCTTTTACCTGCAAATGAGAAGGCAAGTCTAAAGGGGTAGGACCAGCGGTATAGAACCTTGTTAGATCGGAGCCAATCTGTCAAAGGCTTGAGGGCCCTGCATTTTTTCAATGTAGATGGAGCTATGTCCTGATAAACTTCCAGCCTGGAATCTTCATAGGCTAGGTCAGGGTGATTGCGTGCAGCCTCTAAAATGGCAGCCTTTACCTGAAAGTTCAGGAACTTACAGATGATATCCCTGGGCGGTTCGGTCGGCTTGGGCCGCAGGGCTCTGTGCGCCCGTTCTATGATGACATCTTGCGGGAAATCGGGGCCCAGTAGTGAGCCACATAATGTGAGTATGGTTGCTGATATGTCTCCAGGTAGCACCGACTCTGGAACCCCTCTGAACCTCAGATTATTTCGGCGCCCCTATTTTCCTGGTCCTCCAGTGCGCTATGGAGGTCATTCAGGTGGGCAGTACAGTGGTGGAGAGAGTCCGACACTGCTGTCTGGTGATTTAAGATTGCGACTTGGTGGGATTCCAGGGTTTCCACCCGCTCCCCGATATGCCTCACCTCTTGCCTACAGGCTGAAA
Organism: Bufo bufo; assembly: GCF_905171765.1. Classification (NCBI taxonomy): domain Eukaryota; kingdom Metazoa; phylum Chordata; class Amphibia; order Anura; family Bufonidae; genus Bufo; species Bufo bufo. Next base: position 260,616,291 of record NC_053393.1, read on the forward strand.
GCTCTGCAAGTATCAGCTCCATCACTCTGCTAAGAGCGCGGTCGAGATATTTCCTCGTGATTGGTAAGTCGGAGCTGACCTGGGTGTCTTCTGAGTCGCTTTCTCCCTCTGATTGTGCAGGAGCGCGCTTCAGGGCTTTGGGCTGTGGGGCCGGCGCCATCTTAGGTTCCCTGGATGCGATCGTCGCGGCCGCTTTTTTGAGGAATTTCTCCATGTCTCCACCAGAAATCTGGTTTTTGGAGGTAGCAGGGAGTTCGCCTTGCCTGGGGTTCCCAATTTTCACCATTCTCGCTTCTGTGAGCTGGATAAAGCTGGCGTTAGGGACGAATCTCCTAGCAGAGCAGAGAACTATGTGTCCATCTCTATCTGGCGCTAGCTCCGCTCTCTCCCCAAGAATATTTTTTAACTGAAACAGTTCTGTAAAGAGGAATGGTCAAGAATTACTCCTGACTGTTGTGCAAGTCTTGCTGGTTGAAGTTGTTGCTGCCAAAAGAGGTTCAACCAGTTATTAAATCCAAGGGTTCACATACTTTTTCCACTTGCACTGTGAATGTTTACATGGTGTGTTCAATAAAAACCTGGTAACATTTAATTCTTTGTGTGTTATTAGTTTAAGCAGACTGTCTATCAGATCACATTTTATGACCAATTTGTGCAGAAATCCATATCATTCCAATGGGTTCACATACTTTTTCTTGCAACTGTATATATATATATATATATATATATATATAATGATGAAAAAAGGACAGCACTCCAAGTAAAAGAGTAGTGGTGTTTAATCACCCATGTGGATGGCAACGTTTCAGCTCAAACAAGAGCCTTTTTCAAGCTTGAAAAAGGCTCTTGTTTGAGCTGAAACGTTGCCATCCACATGGGTGATTAAACACCACTACTCTTTTACTTGGAGTGCTGTCCTTTTTTCGTCATTGTTCATCTGGGGTAAGCAGCTATATCCCTGGACTTAGCACCCATGCGGTCACCGGGAGCAGGCAGTTCCGAGAACTGTTCTTGGAACTGCCTGCTCCCGGTGACCGCATTTGTTTCAGACCGGCTCGCGGCACAGGTAAGGGCTTACCTGTGCATCGCCGTACTTGTGAGTTAAGATGGAAGCCCGCATGTGTTCGCGGGCGAACACGGTGAACTGGCCATCACTGATTGTGAGACAGTAACAGGAAGAGTGATTGACGGCAGGTACTTTCCCCCAGAATCCTGTCTTAGGGCTCGTTCACACGAACGTGTGCTGCCCGTGGCCGTATTGCAGACCGCATTTGCGGATCCGCAATACACAGGCACCGTTCCGTGTGCATTCCGCATCACGGATGTGGACCCATTCACTTCAATGGGTCTGCAAATCTGGAGATTCGGAACGGAAGCACGGAACAGAACACTGCGGAAGCACTACGGAGTGCTTCCTGGGGTTCCGTTCTGTGTCTCAGCAACGCAAACAGATAGAACATGCTCTATCTTTTTGCGGAACAGAGGGATCGCGGACCCATTCAAGTGAATGGGTCCACGATCCCCATGCGACTGCCCCACGGACAGTGCCCATGCATTGCTAACCGCAATTTGCACGGACACGGGCTTCACACGTTCGTGTGAACGAGCCCTTATGCAGCTTAAGCTCCAGGGAGTGCCCACTTTGTAGTGGAAAGCTCAAGCTTTCCAGAGGTGGCTTTGTAGAAATGCCATCATAGGGCCTGGAGTTTTGGATTGTGAAAGAGTTGGGCGGCTTCCCCAATCCACAGTCCATTTCTGGTAAGAGATCTAGCCTGCTGCCTGATTAGCTGCACCTGCATCTCGTGTGTCACTGTCTCGGACTGTCTGCAAGCCGGCCAATCCTGCCTCTATCAGAGCTAACTCCCACATTATGAAATTTTTATTTTGCAGATATACTTCACCAGAACTAATTCAAAGAAACAATTTTGCGTAGCAAGTAATGGAATAGTGTTTTGTTGTATGTGTTTTCTGTATGATGTTCACTTGTTTAACATTTTTCTTTTCTTTCTATTACATGTTTTCTTCATGTTAATTTTATTATTGAAAAGTACATAAACTGTATATAGATGTAAAAAATTTTCTTCAGTCAGTCATCATCTGAAAAGGCAGAGCTACCCGGTCAAGCTAGGGAACTAATTCCTGGCCCAAACCAAGGACCTGCTGGAAGCTCTGAACCAGAGCGACAATCAGTCAGTGTTAACACCTTAAGAACCCAGGATGAGAATGCTCGTCCTAAATGGCCGGTACTTTGCGCCCCAGGATGAGCATTCTCATCCTGCGGTCCTTCTCTTCCCTTACATGCGGTGACACGATCAGCGACAGAGATCCGTCTGTTACTGACAGCGAGATCCCTGCTTCATCCACCAGCATTGGTGATAACGCTGATGCTGGTGGATTAACCCCTCATATGCCGCGGTCAGTGCAGAGCACGGCATATGGGAGGTTTGAGCTAGGTCTCTCCCCTTAGCTATCGGGTCCCTGCGCTGCGGTGGCGGGGACCCGATGGTTGCCATGGCAGCCCCAAGCCATTCCAAGGCCTTGGGGTCCGGCATGTATGGAGGCCTATGAGGCCTAGCCCCCAGGCTGGGTCTCATAGGCAGACTATCATTGTATTAGGGCTCATGCACACGACTGTGCCGTTTTTTGCGGTCTGTAAATTGCGGATCTGCAAAAAACGGATGCCGTCCGTGTGACTTACGCAATTTGCGGAACGGAACAGGAGGCCCATTATAGAAATGCGTAATCTTGTCGGCAAAATGGACAAGAATAGGACATGCCTTATAATTTTTGCAGGGCCACAGAACGGAGCAACGGATGCGGACAGCACACAGAGTGCTGTCCGCATCTTTTGCGGACCCATCAAAATGAATGGTTCCGTATACGGAATCAAAATACGGCTCATATACGGAACACAAAAAACTTTGTGGGCATGAGCCCTTACACTGTGTAATACACTGATAGTCAATGCAGTATAATACAGATGTATTGTGCTGCATTGAAACAGGGATCAGACCCTGTAATGTTGAAGTCCCATAGTGGGTCAAAAATAAAAAATAATAAAAGTGGAAAAAATGTGTTTTTAACAATAAAAAAAATTTAAGTATCAATAAAAAAAAAAGGCTATTTCCCATAAAATTTTAAAAAAACTGAAAAAAAACAGACATATTAGGTATCACCATGTGCATAACAACCTGCTCTATAAAAATATCACATGATCCACCCCGTCTGGTCAACACAGCTAAATTTGTTTTATAAAAACTGTGCAAAAAAAAAAGCAATTTTTTGTCACCTTACATCACAAAAAGTGTAATACCAAGAGATCAAAAAGTCATACTCACCTCAAAATCCTACCAATCAAACCACCATCTCATCTCGCAAAAAATGAGACTGTACCTAGGACAATAGCTCAAAAAATAAAAAAAAACTATTACTCTCAGAATATGGAAACACTAAAACATGATTTTTTTTGTTAAAAAAATGATGTTATTTTGTAAAACTTAGACATTAAGTATTGCTGCGTCTGTAACAACCTGCTCTATGAAAATACGACATTACCTAACCCCTCAGGTGAAAAATAAAATAAAAATGGTGTAAAAAAAGCAATTTTTTGTCACCTTACATCACATAAATTGTAATACCAAGCAATCAAAAAGTCATATGCACCCTAAAATAGTACCACTTAAACTGTCATCTCATCCTGCAAAAAATGAGCCTACCTAAGACAATCGCCTAAAAGATAAAAAAAACTATGGCTCTCAGAATATGGAGACACTAAAAAATAAGTTTTTCAAAAATGCTTTATTATGTAAAACTAAAGCAAACAACCAAAAACAGTAGTCATATTTGGTATTGTTGTGTCCGTAACAACCTGCTCTATAAAAATACCACATGATCTAACCTGTCAGATGAGCATTGTAAATAACAAAAAATAGTTGTAAAAAAAAAGTGTAATATAGAGCAACCAAAAATCATATGTACCCTAAAATGGTACCAACAACACTGCCACCTTATCTCGTAGTTATCAAAATGGGGTCTTTTTTGGGGAGTTTCTACTCTAGGGGTGCATCAGGGGTCTTCAAATGTGACATGGCAACTAAAAATTATCCCAGCGAAATCTGCCTTCCAAAAACCAGATGGCATTCCTTTCCTTCTGCGCTCTGCCATGTGCCCGTACAGCATTTTACGACCACATATGGGGTGTTTCTGTGAACTACAGAATCAGGGTAATAAATATTGAGTTTTGTTTGGCTGTTAACCCTTGCTTGGTTACTGGAAGAATGGATTAAAATGGAAAATCTGTCAAAAAAGTGAAATTCTGAAATTTCATCTCCATTTTCCTTTAATTCTTGTGAAACCCCTAAATGGATAACAAAGTTTGTAAAATCAGTTTTAAAATACCTTGAGGGGTGTGGTTTCTAAAATGGGGCCATTTATGGATGCTTTCTATTATGTAAAACTCACAAAGTGACTTCAGACCTGAACTGGTCCTTAAAAATTGGGTTTTGGAAATTTTCTGAAAAATTTCAAGATTTGCTTCTAAACTTCTAAGCCTTCTAACGTCCCAAAAATAGAAAATGTCATTTACAAAATGATCCAAACATAAAGTAGACATATGGGAAATGTAAAGTTATAACTATTTTATGGTTCAATCAGTTTTTATTGAATTATCTAAGCAGATTAACAATAAAAATTACCAAGCATTGTAAGAGGTAATTGCAAAAAACACATAAGAAATTTGATATATCCAAAGATCTAAGACACTATTAATGTTGATTAGTATCCACTTGTGAAACATTTAAGAATATGAATATAATAAGGTGAACTAAAAAAATAAATAAATAAATATAATCAAATAACGAAAATGTAGAGGTAAGGAAACATGAAGAAGGATAGAAGGAAAGACAAGACAGAAACATTAGGTAAGGAACATGAATATCGGGAGAAGACATGGAGACAAGACATACTATAACTAGACTGATAGTGTCAAAAGAACTTAAAGGTCAGGAAAGAGAGCCATTACTCAACCAAACCGAAAAGCGCGGGGAGGAACGGAACTGGAACCAACACTCCCAAGTTACTGTATAGGCCGGACCGGATAAACTGGAATCAGCGCTTAATTCCTCTAGTCGTGCCAGGGCATCCATAGCAGTTGCCCAGGTAATCCACTGCAGACTCTTTGTTGACTTCCACCTACGGGGAATAATCTGCCTCATGGCAAGTACAAAAAATCTTAAGATACCTTTCTTAACATGCTTTATTTGTCCTGGAAAAATAGAGAGCAGTGCTATCAGAGGAGACAGCGATATAGTAGTCCAGTAAAGATGGTTATATAGAGAGAAAACATCTTTCCACAGCGGGGCTACTCCAGGGCAATCCCACGAAATATGAGCCATTGTACCAGTATCTGCTTGGCAACGCCAGCAGACATCTGGAACAGATGGATAGAATTTATATAGTTTTACCGGAGTCCTATACCACCTGGTCCAGATTTTGTAATTAAGCTCTTGAAGGCCGATTGAAATGGAGGATTTATGTGTGAATAATAAAGATCTTTTCCATTGATCTGGGGAAATGGTAACTCTCAACTCTTCCTCCCAAGCCCTAACTAATTTTAATCCCTGGGAATGTATCCCATGGTTTTTATCCTCAATCTCTCCATCATTAATCATACTGTAAATCAAGGAAACTGCATGACCCGGAGCTGACTCAGAGACACATAGGTTCTGAAATGGGGGCAATCGTACATTAGACTGGGACCCAGGTGTCAAGGGCCATGTGAAATTTCTTAGCTGAAAATAAAGAAACCATCTACCTGGTGTATTTGGAAGGATGTGAGACAAATCATTCAGGGGAAGCAAGCGGTTATCACCTAGAAGATTTTTGACAGTAATCGAGTGCACAGCTGATATTGCGAGGCTCGGCAGATTTTTAAGGGAGTCAGGAAGTGCTGGATGCCCATTTAAAACTGTGAGAGGTCCCGGTCTGGAGACCAATTTTTAGCTTGGGAGCAAATCTATCCCATAGTGAAGCTAAAGATGACAATAAAAGGAGATGAGTGTAAATGTGGGATCTGGTTACGCATATCTGTCGGGAGCCAAAAGAGTCCAGGCACTAAATGAGGAGACATATTTCTTTCAATTTCCACCCAGAGTTTCGAGGCAGCGATATGAACTAGATCAAGAACACAGTTCGTGATAGACGCCATATAGTAAGTGAGGAAATTTGGTAGGCCTGTTCCGCCTGCGGACTTAGAGCGTATCAGTAGATCATAACTAAGTCTTGGTCTCATGCCCTTCCAAAACAAATCATGTGGTGATTTTTCTAAGACGGGCAAAAAAATTAAACAGGAATCTGACATGGGAGTGTTTGAAATAGATACAAGAGTCTAGGAAGAATATCCATTTTTAAGGTATTGATTCTTCCAAACCAAGATAACTGTAGGGAATCCCATTTATGGAGGCTGGATTCAATATTTTTGATCAACGGGGGAAAATTAAGTTTAAAGACATGATCAGTATTGGCAGGTAGGTTAATTCCCAAGTATTTGACGTATTGTGGTGCCCAACTGAACTGAAAGGAATCCTTCAGATAAGTAGTTAATCTAATGGGAAGAGTGACGTTTAGAATTTACGATTTATGAGTGTTTACCTTGAAGTTACTGAGACGGCCAAATATCTTAAATTCTTATAAAACTAAAGGAAGACCAACTTTGGGAGAGGTTAGATATATAAGGAGATCATCAGAGAACAGGGACAATTTGTGTTCAGAATCACCTATAACCATGCCTTGAATGGATTGATTAGCTCGCAGAGCATTTGCCAAGGATTCCATGACTAGAATATAAAAAACGGCAATAGGGGACATCCCTGGCGTGTGCCATTACGAATAGGGAAGGGATCTGACAGAATACCATTGACACGTACTTTTGCCGATGGAGTGGAATATAGGGCCATAATTCTCTGGATCATCTTGGTTCCCAACCCTAGATATAACAATGTAGCCTTACGGTATTGCCAATTAACCCTATTAAAGGCCTTCTCTGCGTCCACTGAAAGAAGACACAGAGGAGTCTTCAACAGGCGCTCCCTGGCGATCAAACCAATGGATTCTAGAGTATTGTCACACTGGTCAGAGGGGGAGGTCTTATTTAAAACATCTTTCTGATTAAGGTCATTGAAAGGCGTGGTAAGCTTGTGGGTATGTTCTTTCTTTAATCTAGCTCCATGAGATATGAAAATACCCCGTAGCACACACTTGAGGGCCTCCCATTGTATGGGTGGGGATGTCTGATCCGACGAATGTACAGTCGTGGCCAAAAGTTTTGAGAATGACACAAATATTAGTTTTCACAAAGTTTGCTGCTAAACTGCTTTTAGATCTTTGTTTCAGTTGTTTCTGTGATGTAGTGAAATATAATTACATGCACTTCATACATTTCAAAGGCTTTTATTGACAATTACATGACATTTATGCAAAGAGTCAGTATTTGCAGTGTTGGCCCTTCTTTTTCAGGACCTCTGAAATTCGACTGGGCATGCTCTCAATCAACTTCTGGGCCAATTCCTGACTGATAGCAACCCATTCTTTCATAATGACTTCTTGGAGTTTGTCAGAATTAGTGGGTTTTTGTTTGTCCACCCGCCTCTTGAGGCTTGACCACAAGTTCTCAATGGGATTAAGATCTGGGGAGTTTCCAGGCCATGGACCCAAAATGTCAATGTTTTGGTCCCCGAGCCACTTAGTAATCACTTTTGACTTATGGCACGGTGCTCCATCGTGCTGGAAAATGCATTGTTCGTCACCAAACTGTTGTTGGATTGTTGGAAGAAGTTGCTGTTGGAGGGTGTTTTAGTACCATTCTTTATTCATGGCTGTGTTTTGGGGCAAAATTGTGAGTGAGCTTACTCCCTTGGATGAGAAGCAACCCCACACATGAATGGTCTCAGGATGCTTTACTGTTGGCATGACACAGGACTGATGGTAGCGCTCACCTTTTCTTCTCCGGACAAGCCTTTTTCCAGATGCCCCAAACATTCGGAAAGAGGCTTCATCGGAGAATATGACTTTGCCCCAGTCCTCAGAAGTCCATTCACCATACTTTCTGCAGGAGATCAATCTGTCCCTGATGTTTTTTTTTGGAGAGAAGTGGCTTCTTTGCTGCCCTTCTTGACACAGGCCATCTTCCAAAAGTCTTCGCCTCACTGTGCGTGCGGATGCGCTCACACCTGCCTGCTGCCATTCCTGAGCAAGCTCTGCACTGGTGGCACTCCGATCCCGCAGCTGAATCCTCTTTAGGAGACGATCCTGGCGCTTGCTGGACTTTCTTGGACACCCTGAAGAATTAAACCTCTTTCCTTGAAGTTCTTGATGATCCTATAAATTGTTGATTGAGGTGCAATCTTAGTAGCCACAATATCCTTGCCTGTGAAGCCATTTTTATGCAACGCAATGATGGATGCACGTGTTTCTTTGCAAGTCACCATGGTTAACAATGGAAGAACAATGATTTCAAGCATCACCCTCCTTTTAACATGTCAAGTCTGCCATTTTAACCCAATCAGCCTGACCTAATGATCTCCAGCCTTGTTCTCGTCAACATTCTCACCTGAGTTAACAAGACGATTACTGAAATGATCTCAGCAGGTCCTTTAATGAAATTGCTATTATAAAAACTTAAGCACCAACTTTTCCAATTTCCAATATTTATGTAATTCTCAAAACTTTTGGCCACGACTGTATATCAACAAACTCGGAAATAGCGGATCGTATCGCAGAAACACACACCTGGTCTTTTAATAAATTATCAGTTAACCATCTTGTATAGGGACGAGCACCTCTAGGGTTTGGGGACAGAAGACCATACACAGGGGCATGGTCTGACCACACCAATGTGTCAATAGACCAACATGGATGTAGATCTAGTAATGCTTGGGAAATAAAAAGATAGTCTAATCTCCCATAACTGTTGTGAGCTAGTGAGTGAAAGCTATAATCCTTGACACCTGGGTGCAGAACACGCCAAAGATCCACTAATCTAAGTGAGGAGAGGGCAGATTTAAACAGTCGCAATGCTGATGGAGAGACCGAGGACTTACCCACCGATGAATCAAAGGCAGGATTCATTGCTTGATTGAAATCCACTCCCATAATGATTGTTGAGCCTTCTGCAAATCTGTAGAGGCGTCTCAGGAGTTTGGCACCAAAGGAAGTCTGGCCCTGGTTGGGAAAATAAACGTTAGCTATCGTATAGATGGATTGATCAACAGAGAGCCTGAGAAAAACTAATCTGCCTTTGGGATCTACGTCCGCAGACAGAACTTGAGGGCGGAAAGATTTATGAAAAGCTATAGAGACCCCTCCAGCCTTCTTGGAGGGATGTGGGCTCTGAAAACATGTAGTATAGTACCTATTTTTACATTTGGGTATGGCTGAAGACTTAAAATGTGTTTCCTGAAACATAACAAGCATTATCCTTTTCTCGTGGAAGCGGTACAGAAACTGACTACGCTTCTCGGGTTTGTTAAGCCCTCTGGCATTAAAAGTACAGAATGTAAATGACCCTGACATCCTACTAAAGGGTGAGGCTAACCAGGCTAGTGTAGGGGTTTACAGGAGGGAAAATAAAACTAGTGGTAGGGTGAAGACGAGACAAAAGAGGATAAAAGAAAAAAAGGGAAAAAAGGGGGGGGGGAATAGAGGAAAATACAACTAAGGAAGTTGAAAAGATAGAAAAAGCGAGAGAAAAGCAGAAAAAAAGACGATAGCGGCTCAGTTGCTTACTATGAGGTGACTTCAGTCACAGACAGTACTAAGTACTGTAATCCCTAATTGGGGGGATGAGAAACTGTGGTTGAGTGGCTCCCCAAATATCTCCAAATCAGAAAAAGTGAAAACAGTATAATGTGCAAGAAACATGCAACTGAGAACAGGACAGAGACCGTAAGTATAATGCTTCAAGTACAATATTCCTATGTTAAAGAGCCTCTGAAGCAAGGAGAGAAACAAATGTTAAACATAATAACGGTGATACATATGGGAATATCAGTCCTTGACAGGACGTGGTCTCCTGGATGATCTACGGTTTTTGGGTGCTTGTTCTAGCCATCCCTCACGACACGGTAAAGGGCGAAGTGTAGATGGATGTGGCCAATCTGGCAGGGCCACTGATGGGAGGCCAAAGGTGTCAAGGAGGTTTGGCAGGTCAGCCAGTCTTTTGAACGTAACGGATTTCCCATTTTTCCTGGCAAACAATTGGAAGGGATATCCCCATCTGTATATTATATCATTGTCCCTCAGTAGAGTGAGAAAGGGTTTTAACGCTTTTCGTAACAGTAAGGTTCGTCTTGCAAGATCTGGTAGTATCTGAACATCAGGGACATCAGATGTTTGGGAGTCCATATTTCTTTCTGCTTTGAGAATAGCTTCTTTCTCTTTGTAGAAATTGATCCTACAGATAACATCTCGTGGACGTGAGGGATCACTCGGTTTAGGCCCAAGCGCACAATGAATTCTATCAATTTCAATCAGTGGAGCTGGACCTCTGTTTAGTAATTTACTGAAGAAATCTTGTGCCCATTGGTCTAGGTCTTGTGGGAGGATATACTCGGAAAGCCCTCTAATGCGCAGGTTGTTCCGACGATTTCTATTTTCGATATCATCGAGGTGATTCATGATGTCTTGAATCTGGTCGGAGTGCACTTGTATAATCTGGAGATGAGCTTCCAGAGCTGAAACAACTTGTTCTTGGGATTCTTCTATTTCCACCACTCTATGGCCTACATGTTTGAGATCTTGTTGGAGAGCTGCTACATCTTGTTTGTGAGAGGTCTCCATTCTGGTGAAGAGCGCATCTACTTCTACTTTCGTTGGTAGCGCTTTCAAGTGGGTTTTCCAGTCCCAATCGTGGTCACTATGTCTAGAAGGGATCCCCATAGATGAGTTAGGGGTCGGCGTCCGCTGGTCTCCGTGGTTGGGGGAAGAGTCAGGTGACTTAGAGGCAAATCTAGATAAATCAGGCGATGAATTTGCCGCTGACAAAAGGCTGGCCGCCCCTTCCGTATATGAGCTTGGAGGGGTCGCATTACCCTGAACTTTTGGTTGATTACCAGCAAGCTGTAGATGTGTCGGACTATGTGCCATGGCAGTCTCTTTTGATTTCACATAGTCAGTGTTGTCTGCAGCAGAGTCCACTTGTTTGTTAGCAGGAGCAAAGAATCGGGAGAAGGATCCCGTGCCCTGTTCCATAGATGCTGGTGTAGATGAGGTTCTCCCTTTTCTGACCATCATGAGCCCTGTCTCTTGAAAGAGAATACAGATGAGGAGACGGTGGGGAGCCTTGCAGCAGGTGTCTCACTCAGCCATAAATGTGCTCCACTGCCTCAGGAGCAGCTGAATATCACGATGTTAAGCTGTTGCGTCTCTCTAGTCAGGAATAGCTTCCACCTCCAACAGAGGATGATGCCAACATGAAAAAATTAGGCCAATGACCTCAAATTGTAATGCAGGGTGTGAGGAGGAGATCATGTTGGGATCCGGTCACAAACCTCCTACCAAGAGGGGAGGAAGTGCTCAAGATCTTCAAGAGCACACTTGGGGGAACGTCTCAGTTACTCACTGTGACCAGATCTGTGTACCCGCCAATGAAGGGTTGTATGTGGCCAGGCACCTCTGAAGAAGGAAGGATGGCGCCTCCTCAGGTAATCCAAGCGATAGTCCAAACAGCGGGCTAAGCTGGGATTGCCGCACGAGAGAAAGCGACAGGGCCTCCACTCCAGCCAGTGCAGTCTTTTCAGATGGCGATCCCGTCGCACAGGGCAGCTCCATGAGCTGCAGCTGTGTTTACAGGCAAAATCGAGGCCTCAGTTCGCCTGCTAGGCCGCAGGTACTGTAAGTGGCGCTTTAACCTGTATGCCTCGGAACCGGAACCCAGGCAGATGGTAGCGGACGGGTCCGGGATGTATCCCAGGTGCAGCTGGGGATTCCGATGGGTCGATGTGGACCGAATTCAGCAGGATTTAGGCTGGAGCATAGGAGCGCAGGAGAAAGACATCCGCACCGCTCTGCTGCACGCCCCCCGTAATAACTATTTTAGGAGGTATCACTATCTGTTTTAAAAGAAGAGAAATTGAAATTTAGAAAATTGTGAATTGTTCCAAATTTTTGGTAAACTTGGTATTTTTTTTATAAATAAAAATGAAATATTTTGACTCAAATTTACCACTGTCATGAAGTACCTTATATGACGAAAAAACAATCTCAGAATGGCTTTGCTAAGTAAAAGAGTTTTAAAGTTTACACCACATGTCAGATTTGCAAAAAATGTCCTGGTCCTTAAGGTAAAAATTGGCAAGGTCCTTAAGAGGTGAAGAACATTTTTTAATTATAATTCATCAACTATTGCTTTGTGTAAACATCAATTTAAATATATATTTTTTTTCCAGAGTCTCCACCAGGGAGAATGAAGAGGAATTAGTCCCCTATATTGACAACAACCTCCTCATTCAACTGGTGGAGGTTCACCCTGTGTTGTGGGACCACAGACCACACCCACCTCTTCCATGCAGACCATGTGGTGACCCCACTGCTCTGGGTGCAGGTTTGCTCATCTCCAGTGCTAACTTGGAAGGACATCGAAGAGAGGGCACAGGATAATTGCTGTAAGTATTTGTTGAGTAATGTTGACTTTATTTTATAGAAAGTGGAAGGAGATTATTCAGAAGTGGTTTACCAAAAAATTGATGTTGACCATTGCAACTATGTCCACATAATTTTTTTAAATAAAATCTATGAAAAATGAAATTTGGATTCGTGTTTTAACAATGGCTACATCAATGTCACTGTAAAGCATTTTTTATTCCTCCACCACAATGTGTATGTATTATAACCTTTTTTTATTATCTTTTTCCAGGGAAGAGGATAGTCACTCGGTGGCGTTCAATGATGGACCGCTTGAAAAAGGATTATATTGATGGTTGGTACTGGGTCTTTCAGTACAAAAATGGGGGATTAGCTACATCTAAATCACAGAAAAAAATGCACCAAACGGATATGACACTGACTATACTGGCTAGTCATAAATGCAGATATTAAAAGCTGAGACTTTTGCCAATATATCCCTGTCAGGAAAATATCGGAGCCCATCATGCACCACGTCACGGTCACTCAGCATGGCAAGGGGTCCTACCACTACGCTAACTATGGTGTGAACAAGGTCTGAAGGTGATGAAATCCAGCTCACAGCCAAGCTGTAATGACCGGCGACACGCACAGGGAGGGAAAAGGGAAAGCCCTGCCCAAGGGAGAGGGAAAGGTGGTGACCCCTGACTCACCTTGCGGCTGGCACCTGACTGCCCTGACGTCCCTAGACGGGTTCCTCACCTGTGCGGCGATCACGTGCCTAAACCCTGGCTTTCCCTAAAATGAGCCCTAGATAGTGAACGGGCCGGTGGGATCTCTAGTCCGCACCACTGACACTAAGAGGGAAACACCAGGGAGAGGACAGACAATACAGACAAACACATACACCCAGGTGGGCGACCACAGCAGACCACAAGGGTCCAACAGGGATCCGGAGGGTAGCGTTCTGGACCAACAACCAGAGAACGCAGCAACACAGCTCCAGAGGGTCAGAATAGATGTCCAGGCAGGAAGCTCTATATCTGGCAACCAGAGAAGTGTGAGAGAGGAATATAAGGAGGTTGGGAGTGCTGGACAGGGGACAGCTGAGGAGAAGGAGCTACGGATCCCTGAGTGAGCCAAAAGGGTTTGCAAAGCAAACCCAGAAAGCTATCATAAGGAAACAGCCCTATGATAGCTTGCTGCTTTTCCAAGACTGCTTACCAAGAGCTGATCTACAAGAGCATTGGAGATATTCAGGAGACCAACTTAGTCTAACTGTAGCAGAACTTCAGTGGTGTTTCTGGTGAATACTCAGACACTGTGTTTCAAGAGAGACTGCTTACCAAGAGCTGATCTACAAGAGCATTGGAGATATTCAGGAGATACTCAGGAGGTAATCTGGAGGTGGATACAATCTAAACAAGGAAGATTTGTTTGTTTAAAATCTTTCCCCTCTTTACAATGGCAGACCTGGTTCTGTGCAGGAATTGTTGTGCTTTTATTTCAGGTTCCACTCTTCAGAGGTTTGGATACTGTCTGATCTGTAGACAGCTCTCCATAATGCAGCAGGAAATTACTTTTTTGAAATATGAGATTTTTTAATTAACCACTAAACAAACTCAGGCTGAGAACATTGCAATGCCACTGCCACAGAGGCCCCCTAGAATTGGAAGATGGGTTACTGTAGGTTCTGGTAGACTGAGAGTTGTGGATAGAAGGCATGTCCCACAGTCTGTGGCTCTCCATAATTCATTTGCAGCACTTTCAGAGTGCAAGAGCAACATGGAGGATGGCTCAAGCACAGTGGGTGAGAAACAATCATCTCCCATGCCTAAAGTATGTAAGACTGCAGCCAAAGACAAAAAGGAGAAGGTGAGGATTGATAGTAAGCAGCTGTTGGTGGGCGATTCCATCATAAGAGGTGTGAAGTTTGAGGAGAATGGTGTTGTGAGATGTCTCCCTGGTGCTACCGCTAGCAGGGATAGACGACGGATCCTTAATATTGTTAGGCAAGCAAAGCAGGAAAGGGAAGTGGATGTTATTCTCCATCTTGGGACAAACGATCTGGCTTGCAATGAGGTTTCAAAGGTGAAAGAAGCTTTTTACACACTTGGAAAGGATACACGGGAGGTTGCATCAACTGTTTCATTCTCTTCAGTTTTGCCTGTGCATAACCTTCAGCATGACAGGAAGATGCGCATTAAGGAATTCAATGTATGGCTTGGTGAATGGTGTCTGAACCAAGGGTTTGGCTTTGTGTCTCATGTTAGCTCTTGTTGGAATGGAAAAAAACTGTACAAGAAAGATGGTTTGCATATTTCTCTCAAAGGAACGAATGTCCTCGGTGAACAGTTCCAGGTATTTGCTAAGAAGCATTTAAACTAGGAAAGGGGGGCAAAAGAGTGATAATCCAGCAGTCCAACTGCCCCCCAGAATGATTCCAGAAGAGGCCAGTAGCACAAAGGTTAAGAAATGACAAGATCAGAGTCTTGTCTACAAATGCTCGCAGTCCAGAGAATAAGATCAATGAACTTGAGGCTATAATGGCATCTGAGAATATAGATGTAGTGGCTGTTACTGAGACGTGGTTCAAGGGGAGTAATGACTGGGATATATCAATACCAGGGTTCTCTATACAGGAAAGACAGAGAAGGCAAGAAGGGGGAGGTGTGGCCCTGTATGTGAAAGATAGCATAAAATCTAATTTGATACAAGTTAGCGAGAACAATTTAGAGTCAGTTTGGGTTACCGTGCAGCTTGATAATCATAAGGTAACTCGTGTAGGTGTGATATATAGACCACCTAGCCAAGTCAAAGAATTAGATGATCTACTAGTTGAGGAAATAGCTAAAATGACATTGAAGGGGGAAGTTATCATTATGGGAGACTTCAATCTTCCAGATGTAAACTGGAAAACCAAAATAGCTAGTTCTGCCAGGAGTACAGATATTCTAAATTCCCTACTGGGATTATCTCTACAGCAAGTAGTTGAGGAGCCAACCCGGAAGGAGGCCATTTTAGATTTAGTATTCACAAATGGGAATTTGGTATCTGATATTACTGTAGAGGAAAGCTTGGGATCTAGTGATCACCAGTCAGTGTGGTTTACTATAAGTACAGTGACTGAGTCACACCACACAAAAACAAAAGTTTTAGATTTTAGAAAAACAGACTTTTCTAAAATTAGATTAGTGGTATACAAGTCCCTATCACACTGGAACTGTTTCATTGGAGTCCAGGAGAAATGGGACTACTTAAAAGTTGGACTATTGAAGGTAACAGAAAATTGCATTAGGCTTGTCAGTAAAATCAAAAAAAGGAAGAGACCACTGTGGTACTCAGCAGAAGTGGCCAAAATCATTAAAAACAAAAAGATAGCATTTAGGAATTATAAAAAAAAAAAAACGAGGATGACAGACAAATTTATAAGATTAGGCAGAGAGAGGCCAAACAAGTTATAAGAGCTTCCAAAGCACAGGCAGAAGAGAAATTAGCTCAGTCAGGGAAAAAAGGCGAGAAGGCATTCTTCAGATACATAAATGAAAAAAGGAAACTAAAACAAGGAATTACCAAATTAAAAACAAAAGAAGGAAGGTATATGGAAGAAGATAAAGAACTAGCTGACTGCCTCAATGAATATTTGTGTTCAGTTTTTACAAAGGAAAATGAAGGAGAAGGACCTCAGTTAGGAAAGAAGACTAATGAATCTTTTGATGCATGTGTCTTTACAGAGGAAGAGGTTCTAAGTCAGCTGTCTAAAATTAATACAAATAAGTCACAGGGGCCTGATGGGATACACCCAAAGCTATTAAAAGAGCTCAGCGGTGAACTAGCAAAACCATTAACAGATTTATTTAACCAATCACTGGCAACAGGAGTCGTCCCAGAAGATTGGAAATTAGCAAATGTTGTGCCCATTCACAAGAAAGGTAGTAGGGAGGAATTGGGCAACTATAGGCCAGTAAGCCTGACATCAATAGTGGGGAAATTAATGGAAACCATACTTAAGGAGAGGATTGTGGAACATCTAAAATCCCATGGATTGAAAGATGAAAAACAGCATGGGTTTACTTCAGGGAGATCATGTCAAACTAATCTTATTGATTTTTTTGATTGGGTGACTAAAATAATAGATGGAGGAGGTGCAGTAGACATTGCTTATCTAGACTTTAGTAAGGATTTTGATACTGTCCCACATAGAAAGCTTATCAATAAAGTGCAGTCTTTGGGCTTGGACTCCCATATTGTTGAATGGTTTAGGCAGTGGCTGAGGGACAGGCAACAGAGGGTTGTAGTCAACGGAGTATATTCAGACCAAGGTCTTGTTACCAGTGGGGTACCTCAGGGATCTGTTCTGGGACCCATATTGTTTAATATCTTTATCAGCGAAATTGCAGAAGGCCTCGATGGTAAGGTGTGTCTTTTTGCTGATGACACAAAGATTTTTAACAGGGTTGATGTTCCTGGAGGGATACAGCAAATGGAAAAGGACTTAGGAAAACTAGAGGAATGGTCAAAAATATGGCAACTAAAATGTAATGTTGATAAGTGCAAGATAATGCTCCTGGGACGTAAAAACCCAAGAGCAGATTATAAAATCAGTGATACAGTCCTAACCTCAGTATCTGAGGAAAGGGATTTAGGGGTCATTATTTCAGAAGACTTAAAGGTAGGCAGACAATGTCATAGAGCAGCAGGAAATGCTAGCAGAATGCTTGGGTGTATAGGGAGAGGAATTACCAGTAGAAAGAGGGAGGTGCTCATGCCGCTCTACAGAGCACATTTGGAGTATTGTGCTCAGTACTGGAGACCATATCTCCAGAAGGATATTGATACTTTGGAGAGAGTTCAGAGAAGAGCTACTAAACTGGTACATGGATTGCAGGATAAAACTTACCAGGAAAGATTAAAGGACCTTAACATGTATAGCTTGGAAGAAAGACAAGACAGAGGGGATATGATAGAAACTTTTAAATACATAAAGGGAATCAACAAGGTAAAAGAGGAGAGAATATTTAAAAGAAGAAAAACTGCTACAAGAGGACATAGTTTTAAATTAGAGGGGCAAAGGTTTAAAAGTAATATCAGGAAGTATTACTTTACTGAGAGAGTAGTGGATGCATGGAATAGCCTTCCTGCAGAAGTGGTAGCTGCAAATACAGTGGAGGAGTTTAAGCATGCATGGGATAGGCATAAGGCCATCCTTCATATAAGATAGGGCCAGGGGCTATCCATAGTATTTAGTATATTGGGCAGACTAGATGGGCCAAATGGTTCTTATCTGCCGACACATTCTATGTTTCTATCTTAAAAAGAGCGCGCAGCCAACCGATGCGACTTCCTGACCCCGGGTATAACGGAGTCAGGCGTGGTTCTAGACACCCTCGTGACAGTACCTCCCTCTCTACGAGGGGCCTCCGGACACTCAGGACCGGGTCTCTCAGGATGAGAGGCATGAAAAACCCGAACTAGCCTGTCGGCGTTAACCTGAGAAGCAGGAACCCACATTCTTTCCTCGGGACCGTAACCTCTCCAATGCACCAGATATTGAAGAGAGCGGCGGACCCGACGAGAATTAACAATTTTGGATATCTGAAATTCTAGATTACCATCCACAACAACAGGAGGGGGTGGCAGCGGTGACGGTTCTAGAGGTGGAACATATTTCTTGAGTAACGACTTATGACAGACATTATGGATTTTAAAAGTCTGAGGTAACTCCAGGCGAAAAGCCACGGGGTTGACAATGGCTACAATTTTGTAAGGACCAATAAACCTAGGACCTAGTTTCCAAGAGGGAACCTTCAATATAATATTCCTAGTAGACAACCACACATAGTCATTCACTCCTAGGTCCAGACCTGGCGACCGTCTCTTATCAGCCATGCATTTGTATTTACCTCCCATATTTTTCAAGTTAGCTTGCACCTTCTGCCATACCGATGAAAGAGATGACGAAAACCGTTCCTCTTCGGGAACCCCAGAAGACCCCCCCTCTTTGAAAGTACAGAATTGGGGATTAAAACTGTGGCGAAACCAACCTCGCCACTGGGTTTTGGAGAGGCCTGTTTATCAGCCTCTTGCCTCAGGATAATGGCCCATACTAACTTTTAAACCCCTGAACCGATTCAAGTGAATTTTGGATAGGTTTGTCCCCAAGTTATACTGTTTAAATTGATGTAAGTTATATATATGGCCAATGTAAACTCACAAAGTTGTAACAATTTATAATAAGTGTAACTTGTCAGCTTGGGAGGAAAATGCTGGGTGTGTTTCTATTGTGCCATTGTCCCATTGTGTGTTTAAATGGTGATGTCTGTCCTGTTGTTCTCACATGTGTATTGGTGACTTCTCTTTGTCTTGAGAGATAATTGGATTACGCCTCGGGTGTCTCCAGGGCAGAGAGGAGGAAACCATGATGCATTGTGGGGATGTGTTGTCTCTGTGTGTCCTAAGTGCTGCATATCTGTCCTATGTCACAGTCTTCATTCTGGTCCCCTAGGGGCGTGTACACCAGATGGGCTTGGTTGTTTTATACCTCCCTGTGGGCGGACCTGTATTTGCAACAACTGTAATAAAAACCAGGCTGGGTGTGCCAGCAGCTCAGACCACTGCTTGACCCTCAACACAGAGCCTTGTCTCGTGATTGGGGGGATCCGCTGTATGCTGTTAGAGACTGATTGCCAGGAGTGTAAGCTGATTCCTGTTCGTCTGCTAGCAGCTATTCGTGAGGTTCCAGTTTGGAGTGCTACTTTGTATCCAGTTCGGGAGTTTGGTGTCCTGCAGTAGCTGGGCCTGTCGCTCAGAAAGGGGCACATCGCCAAACGGATTTTAACCCCTTGTCTGCTGAAACGGTCCGTTACATTGGTGGCAAGCAGCGGGATCGTTCCTACAGCCAGAAGGACAGCTACAGGAGACACCATTTCTTTGGATTTTACAACTTAAGGGCAACGCATGTCTCAGTACAGCAACCCTAAAAGCACCAGGATGGAACCAGCAGTGGAGTACAGATACTCTGTGGAGGAATTTGACCGTATGATGTGGTTGCGGCTGAACTTCTTCGGACCCAATCCAGCTGAGAAATACGTGAAGTTCGTGAGGAGTCTAGTGTTCAAGACCCTACTATACCGGGCAGAAGGTGACGGTCAGCTGCCACGTTGGGTGGACCTCCACCGGAAGTTACAGTTGCGGGACAGAGAGAGCTCAGTCTCCTCTCCCCAGCGGCAGAGTGTCCAGCAGGGAATTGGGAGCCCAGTCTCTATTCCCCAGCGCAGTGTGAATTGCAGGGAATTGGGAGCCCAGTCTCCATTCCCCAGAGGCAGTGTGAATTGCAGGGAATTGGGAGCCCAGTCTCCATTCCCCAGCGGCAGTGTGAATTGCAGGGAATTGGGAGCCCAGTCTCCATTCCCCAGCGGCAGTGTGAAGTGCAGGGAGAGGAGAGCAGCGTCCTCCCTCCCCAGCGGCAGGCTGAGTTACAGGGGGCAGAGGTAGTTGATCCTACCCCCCAGCAGCAGAGTGATTTTTTGGGAATTGGGAGCCCAGTCTCCATTCCCCAGCGGCAGAGTGTCTAGCAGGGAATAGAGAGCCCAGTCTCCTTTCCCCAGCAGCAGGACACTGTATTGGGAGCGGAGACGGTCGGTCGCCCTCCCCAGCGGCTGGAAGTATGTATGGGAGAGGAGCTCGTTACCCCCTCTCCCCAGCGGCAGCTTAACGCACCAGGGGGAGACAGTAACCCCCTCAACAGTGCAGATGGGACCGTGGTCTCTGCACCTACAGCACAGGGGGTAGAGACAGTCGGTCTCCCCCTCCAACAACCAGACTCTGAGCCAGGGAGCAACACAGAGACCAGGAGTACCAGCTTCCAACATAACCTTGGTGGACTCACTGGACAGAGACAGGCTACCAAATGCAACAGGTCCAGTATTGGGTTGTGGGTGGGCTGCCAGACTAACTCAGGTACCGACCGGCGTGAGGTCAGGTATCTGGTTAGTCTTCCCTGGGGGGGGGAGATGTGTGGCGAAACCAACCTCGCCACTGGGTTTTGGAGAGGCCTGTTTATCAGCCTCTTGCCTCAGGATTATGGCCCATACTAACTTTTAAACCCCTGAACCGATTCAAGTAAATTTTGGATAGGTTTGTCCGCAAGTTATACTGTTTAAATTGATGTAAGTTATATGTATGGCCAATGTAAACTCACAAAGTTGTAACAATTTATAATAAGTGTAACTTGTCAGCTTGGGAGGAAAATGCTGGGTGTGTTTCTATTGTGCCATTGTCCCATTGTGTGTTTAAATGGTGATGTCTGTCCTGTTGTTCTCACATGTATATTGGTGACTTCTCTTTGTCTTGAGAGATAATTGGATTACGCCTCGGGTGTCTCCAGGGCAGAGAGGAGGAAACCATGATGCATTGTGGGGATGTGTTGTCTCTGTGTGTCCTAAGTGCTGCATATCTGTTCTATGTCACAGTCTTCATTATGGTCCCCTAGGGGCGAGTACACCAGATGGGCTTGGTTGTTTTATACCTCCCTGTGGGCGGACCTGTATTTGCAACAACTGTAATAAAAACCAGGCTGGGTGTGCCAGCACCTCAGACCACTGCTTGACCCTCAACACGGAGCCTTGTCTCGTTATTGGGGGGATCCGCTGTATGCTGTTAGAGACTGATTGCCAGGAGTGTAAGCTGATTCCTGTTCGTCTGCTAGCAGCTATTCGTGAGGTTCCAGTTTGGAGTGCTACTTTGTATCCAGTTCGGGAGTTTGGTGTCCTGCAGTAGCTGGGCCTGTCGCTCAGAAAGGGGCACATCGCCTAAACGGATTTTAACCCCTTGTCTGCTGAAACCGTTCGTTACAAAAACCATATGCACCAAGAAATGGTGACTTGCCAGTGGATTCCTGACGACGATTTTTTATGGCAAACTCAGCTAACGGTAAATATGATGACCACAACTCTTGGTTTTCAGACACAAAACATCTTAGATATGTCTCCAGGTTTTGGTTGGTACGCTCAGTCTGTCCATTCGACTGAGGATGGAAAGCTGAGGAAAAGGACAAGTGTACCCCCAAACGGGAACAAAAAGCTTTCCAAAATTTAGAAATAAACTGGGTACCCCAATCCGAAACAACATCAGAGGGGACCCCGTGAAGCTTCACGATTTCACTGACGAATACCTGAGCAAGAGTCTTAGCATTAGGTAGTGCGGGTAACGCAATGAAGTGTACCATTTTGCTAAACATGTCCACTACTACCAAAATAACTGTTTTACCCGCAGACAAAGGTAAGTCAGTGATAAAATCCATTGACAGATGTGTCCATGGTCTATTGGGAATGACGAGTGGTAATAGAGAACCTGCAGGACGAGTATGTGAAACTTTTGCGCGCGCACAGGTAGAACAAGAAGACACAAAATCCAATACATCCTGACGCAACCTTGGCCACCAAAAACGACGAGACAATAGGTTGCTTTACTACCCGGGTGCCCAGCAAGTGCCAAATTATGATGTTCCTTTAATAATTCGAAACGCAGGTTCAACGGTACAAACAATTTCTCTGAGGGGCAAGAGACCGGGGCGTCCCCCTGGGCCTCTAACACCTTCCCCTCCAGAACAGAGTGTACCGCAGAAACAACCACTCCTCTTTGAAGAATGGGCACCGGATCACTCACATTACCCCCTCCAGGGAAACAACAAGGTAGTGCATCAGCCTTGGTGTTCTTTGCCCCAGGACGATAGGTAATCACAAAGTTAAACCTGGTAAAAAATAGCGACCACCTAGCTTGTCTAGGGGTGAGACACTTAGCTGATTCGAGGTACAGAAGATTTTTGTGGACCGTAATCACAGTGACGGGGTGGACTGCCCCCTATAAAAAGTGACGCCACTAATAGCTAATAGTTCCCTATTGCCAATATCGTAGTTCTTTTCTGCTGCAGATAGTTTTTTAGAAAAGAAAGCACAAGGACGCCATTTGCCAGGAGACGGACCCTGAGACAGCACAGCCCCCACTCCCACCTCTGACGCATCGACTTTAACAATAAAAGGCTGAGAGACATCAGGTTGGGCTAGTACAGGTGCTGAGGTAAACCTCTCTTTTAGAGAGGAAAAAGAAACTTTAGCGGCGTCAGACCATTTAGAAAAATCAGTCCCCTTTTTAGTCATGTCAGTAAGGGGTTTTACAATAAGTGAATAATTTTTAATGAATTTCCTATAGAAATTCGCGAAGCCCAAGAACCGTTGCAGTGCTTTGAGGTTCTCAGGACGATCCCAATCTAAAATTGCCTGGACCTTCCTAGGATCCATACGGAAACCTGAAGCAGATAAAAAATAACCTAGGAATTGTATCTCCTGAACGGCGAAGACACATTTTTCAATTTTAGCATATAATTTATTCGTCCGTAGGACCTGCAGTACTTGTCTGACATGCACCTCATGTGTTCTCAGATCAGACGAATAAATTAAAATATCATCTAGGTATACAGGGAGTGCAGAATTATTAGGCAAGTTGTATTTTTGAGGATTAATTTTATTATTGAACAACAACCATGTTCTCAATGAACCCAAAAAACTCATTAATATCAAAGGTGAATATTTTTGGAAGTAGTTTTTAGTTTGTTTTTAGTTTTAGCTATTTTAGGGGGATATCTGTGTGTGCAGGTGACTATTACTGTGCATAATTATTAGGCAACTTAACAAAAAACAAATATATACCCATTTCAATTATTTATTTTTACCAGTGAAACCAATATAACATCTCAACATTCACAAATATACATTTCTGACATTCAAAAACAAAACAAAAACAAATCAGTGACCAATATAGCCACCTTTCTTTGCAAGGACACTCAAAAGCCTGCCATCCATGGATTCTGTCAGTGTTTTGATCTGTTCACCATCAACATTGCGTGCAGCAGCAACCACAGCCTCCCAGACACTGTTCAGAGAGGTGTACTGTTTTCCCTCCTTGTAAATCTCACATTTGATGATGGACCACAGGTTCTCAATGGGGTTTAGATCAGGTGAACAAGGAGGCCATGTCATTAGATTTTCTTCTTTTATACCCTTTCTTGCCAGCCACGCTGTGGAGTACTTGGATGCGTGTGATGGAGCATTGTCCTGCATAAAAATCATGTTTTTCTTGAAGGATGCAGACTTCTTCCTGTACCACTGCTTGAAGAAGGTGTCTTCCAGAAACTGGCAGTAGGACTGGGAGTTGAGCTTGACTCCATCCTCAACCCGAAAAGGCCCCACAAGCTCATCTTTGATGATACCAGCCCAAACCAGTACTCCACCTCCACCTTGCTGGCGTCTGAGTCGGACTGGAGCTCTCTGCCCTTTACCAATCCAGCCACGGGCCCATCCATCTGGCCCATCAAGACTCACTCTCATTTCATCAGTCCATAAAACCTTAGAAAAATCAGTCTTGAGATATTTCTTGGCCCAGTCTTGACGTTTCAGCTTGTGTGTCTTGTTCAGTGGTGGTCGTCTTTCAGCCTTTCTTACCTTGGCCATGTCTCTGAGTATTGCACACCTTGTGCTTTTGGGCACTCCAGTGATGTTGTAGCTCTGAAATATGGCCAAACTGGTGGCAAGTGGCATCTTGGCAGCTGCACGCTTGACTTTTCTCAGTTCATGGGCAGTTATTTTGCGCCTTGGTTTTTCCACACACTTCTTGCGACCCTGTTGACTATTTTGAATGAAACGCTTGATTGTTCGATGATCACGCTTCAGAAGCTTTGCAATTTTAAGAGTGCTGCATCCCTCTGCAAGATATCTCACTATTTTTGACTTTTCTGAGCCTGTCAAGTCCTTCTTTTGACCCATTTTGCCAAAGGAAAGGAAGTTGCCTAATAATTATGCACACCTAATATAGGGTGTTGATGTCATTAGACCACACCCCTTCTCATTACAGAGATGCACATCACCTAATATGCTTAATTGGTAGTAGGCTTTCGAGCCTATACAGCTTGGAGTAAGACAACATGCATAAAGAGGATGATGTGGTCAAAATACTCATTTGCCTAATAATTCTGCACGCAGTGTATTACCACAAACCTGCCGATTAGATGACTAAAAATGTCATTAACGAAATGTTGAAAGACGGCAGGAGCATTGGTCAGACCGAAAGGCATAACAAGATTTTCATAATGCCCCTCAGGGGTGTTAAAAGCTGTCTTCCACTCATCCCCCTCCTTAATACGAATCAGATTGTAGGCCCCCCTAAGATCAAGTTTGGAGAACCATCTAGCACCCGCAATCTGGTTAAACAGGTCAGGAATGAGAGGAAGAGGGTATGGGTCTCGGATGGTTATCCGATTTAATTCGCGAAAATCTAGGCAAGGACGCAGGCCCCCATCTTTCTTTTTAACGAAGAAAAACCCTGCAGCCACGGGTGAAGAAGAGGGTCTGATGTGTCCTTTAGCCAAGCTCTCGGAGATATAATCTTTCATGGCTTGTCTCTCTGGACCTGAAAGATTATATAACCTGGTCTTGGGTAATTTTGCGCCAGGAATAAGGTTAACTGGGCAATCATAAGGATGATGAGGTGGTAACTTCTGACAACCCTTTTCAGAAAAAACGTCCTCAAAATCCGAAATAAATGTAGGTAGGGTAGTTATGGAGGCGACTAAGCAATTGCTATTTAAGCAATTTTCTCTGCACTGCTCACTCCACTCCAATATCTCCCTGGCCTGCCAATCCACCACTGGATTGTGCGCTACCAACCAGGGAAGACCCAGCACTATCGGAGTGGGAAGCCCCTCCAGAACATAACATGAAAGCATCTCGTTATGGTGGTCCCGTACCCGAAGGTGTAAATTATGAACAATGTGGGTGAGGTTTCTCTGAGACAGAGGAGCAGAATCAATAGCGAATATGGGAATAGGTCTCTGTAGCGTACAGAGAGACAAACCCATAGTGCGGGCATAATAAGTATCTATCAAATTTACCCCTGCTCCACTGTCTAGAAAGAAAGAAATAGTCACCGTCTTATCACCAAAAACAATAACCGCTGGTAACACAAATTGCGATGTACGTATGGAGGAAACGGAAACCCCCCGGCTGACATCCTCCACACAGCCTGGGGTTAGTAGTTTTCCGACGGTCTTTTGTTTCTGAGGAAAGAAGGACAGACATTAATGAAATGACCCCTCTCCCCACAAAAAAAACAAACCCCACGCCTACGGCGAGCCTCAGGAGGACGGACCTGACGAGTAGTTCCTCCTAGCTGCATAGGCTCGTCTTAATCCGTACAGACTAACTGCTGCTTGGGAGGGGTTACCAATGGCTCCGGTTTTTTCAACCTGTCCCTAAGGCGTCTATCTATTCGGATAGAAAGGGACATAACCGCATCAAGGGAAAAGGGGGTCTCATATAATGCAAGCGCATCCTTAACCCTTTCGGATAACCCAGAGCAGAACTGACTCCTGAGAGCCGGGTCGTTCCATTGGGTATCCGTAGCCCACCTACGGAAGTCAGAGCAATACTCCTCTACCGGCCGCTCTCCTTGTAGGAGTCTCCGTAATCTTGATTCAGCCAGTGCGACTCGGTCAGGGTCGTCATATATGAGACCCAAGGTACCGAAAAACTCATCCACTGACCGAAGAGCCTGGGAATCAGTAGGTAAAGAGAACGCCCAGGACTGCGGGTCCCCCTGCAGCAGGGAAATAACAACCCCCACCCGCTGTTCTTCATTACCAGAGGAGTAAGGGCGCAGTTTAAAATATAATTTACAGGCCTCACGGAATGTCAAAAACTTGTCCCTTCCCCCAGAAAATCTGTCAGGGAGAGGGACCTTGGGTTCCGCAACAACCTGGTTACCAGTAGCAACCGCTGAACTTGCGGTCAGTTGTAATTGATGCTGTTGCTGGAGGACCGACGCCTTCAATCCTGCCACCTCCAAAGAGAGGCCATGAAACTGTTTGGACAGAGCAGCAATTTCATCCATACTGGATTCTAAGTAGGTAAAAAAAAATTTTTTTTTTTTTTTTTACCTACACAAAATAATGGCCAGATATAATGTAATGACCGGCGACACGCACAGGGAGGGAAAAGGGAAAGCCCTGCCCAAGGGAGAGGGAAAGGTGGTGACCCCTGACTCACCTTGCGGCTGGCACCTGACTGCCCTGACGTCCCTAGACGGGTTCCTCACCCGTGCGGCGATCACGTGCCTAAACCCTGGCTTTCCCTAAAATGAGCCCTAGATAGTGAACGGGCCGGTGGGATCGCTAGTCCGCACCACTGACACTAAGACGGAAACACCGGGGAGAGGACAGACGATACAGACAAACACATACACCCAGGTGGGCGACCACAGCAGACCACAAGGGTCTAACAGGGATCCGGAGGGTAGCGTTCTGGACCAACAACCAGAGAACGCAGCAACACAGCTCCAGAGGGTCAGAATAGATGTCCAGGCAGGAAGCTCTATATCTGGC
The DNA here is from genome assembly GCF_905171765.1 of Bufo bufo. NCBI lineage: Eukaryota > Metazoa > Chordata > Amphibia > Anura > Bufonidae > Bufo > Bufo bufo. The sequence continues at coordinate 260,643,337 of NC_053393.1, forward strand.
AACCAGAGAAGTGTGAGAGGGGAATATAAGGAGGTTGGGAGTGCTGGACAAGGAACAGCTGAGGAGAAGGAACTACGGATCCCTGAGTGAGCCAAAAGGGTTTGCAAAGCAAACCCAGAAAGCTATCATAAGGAAACAGCCCTATCTTACAAAGAGCGCGCAGCCAACCGCTGCGACTTCCTGACCCCGGGTATAACGGAGTCAGGCGTGGTTCTAGACACCCTAGTGACACAAGCTTCCACACAACTGCCTAGCAGGACAACTAGTGCAATGTGAACAAAGCCAGACTGTAAGCCACACCCATATCAGACCATGTGATGGAAGTTAGTGGTGGGACCCCTTGCCATGCTGAGTGACCGTGACGTGGTGCATGATGAGCTCCGATATTTTTCTGACAGGAATATATTGGCAGAAGTCTCAGCTTTTAATATCTGCATTTATGACTAGCCAGTATAGTCAGTGTCATATCCGTTTGGTGCATTTTTTTCTGTGATTTATATGGTTATATTTTCATCCGCACAATGCTTCGGTTTGTGTAGGATGCCTTTGTGGTGCATGTGGACTGCACCGACATCCTCCATTGTATGCATTTTTTTGCTGGGGATAGTCGTTTGCTGCGGTCCACATGCGGTGGGACTGCTCCTCCAATGAAAAACACGCTACAGTGTTTGGGGTTTGAGCAGTTCCCCCATATTTGCCACGATATTTCTGTGATTTTGTGATGTAGCTACATCCCCCATTTTTGTATTGAAAGACCCAGTACCAACCATCGACTATCAATTGACCAGAGGTGGGCTGTTTATCGACGAAAGTCTCTCCGATATAACATCACTGTGGAATTTTCATCAAAAGGCCGGGATCTATTGGCCCAAGTGGTGACGTTAAATCCACCAACAGAGCCGTCTTCAGCAAATACCTCCCGATAAAATAGTGCCGTATCAATAGAGGCACATTTGGGGAGTGATAACACCTCGAGGTCTGGACGAAAACTTCAGTCGATTAAAAGATAAAACTTACTTGCAAGTAATTCAGTAGCAGGACGCTGCTACCCACTGTGTTTCAGCTGGACGCCGCTGCATTCAGGTGTGGGACACCTAATATATGAACATTGGTCTTGGTCTCGACAATTAGCGGAGCAAATTTGATCGATACTCAGTGACTTTTTTAGGGCTGTTTATTATTATACACGAACATTGTACTGGTTGCAATATCGAGAAGTATCGAATATCTTGCTGAACATTGCTAGTATTCATTTCTTGAGTCAGCATTATATTGAACATTGTTATTTATTCCGTATGTTTACCAATACCCAGTCGAATATTGCTAGCAACCATTCATTGGGCTAGTGTTTATAACAATCACTATATGGAAGGTTGCCACTTAGCTTGGTTGTTATGATAACAGTATATTTTATGTAATTGCCTATTTGTCTCATTGTTTTAATAACTGCTGTTTTTAGCACAAAATAATAAAAGTGCATTATTTGTTCAAGACACATGGTCACGGCTTTCTTTGAGTGCCCTGTCTATTTATATATAAAGATATCATTTAAGTTGCGTATAATTCTTATCTGGCAGACACAGACGGATGAGTATTTAGCTCCTCTGTCTTGGACATCGACATACAGTGGTGTTGACCTACTTTTACAAACTCTCATAATTTTTTTTTTCTTTTTAGAACAACTGACAGCATTCGGGAGCCAGAAGTTTATCCTGAAGCAGTCCCTGAAGAGACCTCCTCCGCCGGCCCCTCTGCCCTTGCTCAAGGTACATCTGGTTGGGACACCAAGGCTCCCCTACCTGAACCTCTGGAGACTGCCCTAGACTTCCTAAGTCCTACCTTCTGGGGCATTTTGCATTGTCAAAAGGACAGTAGGAGCCGGGAAGTGGACTGTGGGTCGTTTATGACATGGGATTATCAAATAGAGTTGGCAATATAGAGGAGTGTTTGAACTGTTTACAGGAGGGGGCGGTGTTGGCGTGTCAAAGTCCTGCCAACTCTATTGATGTTTCAGGTCCATGTTATGGAACAGTTCATGCCTGACTAGATGTTCGAAGCCCATAGAGTGGTGTACAGCAGCTTGTGGCAAGTAAAGCACCACCTCCAATCCCACTTCCAGCCCCCACCCCGATCCCCCATCTCACTCATACTCTGCCCTATCCTCTTCCCTCCACACAGGGGCGTAACTAGAAGTGACTGGGCCCCACAGCAAATATTTGTAAGGGCCCCCCCAGCGCACTTCGCACCTCCCTCCTCCTGTGTAAACCCCACTCCTTTGGCACAGTGTAGCGGTATACTGTATATTGTGGGGCACAGTGTAGGCTATATGTGTATAACATAAACATATTTCATATGAAAACTTACAATTACTTGGCTTGGCCCTTGGGGATCTCGGACGCCACTTCAACACTTTGGCCGGGGGCTCGGTGGAGCTGATGTGCTTTATCCTAATGAGAAAGATTTCATAATAAGGATTTGGAGAAGGGGCAGAGGGATAGCAGAGCAAGGAGAGGCTGGTGCTGCTACTAGGGGGTCATACCATGGGGGAGTAATAAAGCCCACCATAATGCCCCCCCAGTAGAAATAATTCTCCTTATAATGTGACAGTGCAAAAATACCCCCTTGTAATGCCCCCAGTTGAGCTAATGTCCCCATAGTGCCCCCATAATGTCCCAGTATAAAATACCCCTATATAGTGCCCCCAGTAAATTCCCCCATAGTGCTCCTCTCCCCCCTTCCTGCTAGTGCTCCCCATAATGTACCAGTATAAAATGTCCCTATATAGTGCCCCAGTAGATGCCCCTCAGTGTCCGGCCTCTGATAGGCTGCCGGCCTAGTGTCTCCCATAATGCCCTCCAATAATGTGCCAGTAAGTGTTCCCATAGATGCCCCCCCATCATGTGCCAGTATCAAGTGCCTCTCCCCCCCCCCCCACATGTCCCAGTATCATAGTGCCATCTCCCCCCCCAATGTGCCAGTATCAAGTGCCTCTTTCCTTCCCACCCCCCATGTGCCAGTATCATAGTGCCAACCCCCCCCATGTGCCAGTATCAAGTGCCTCTCTCTTCCCCCCATGTCCCAGTATCATAGTGCCATCTCCCCCCCCAAAAAAGTGCCAGTATCAAGTGCCTCTCTCCCCATCCCATGTGCCAGTATCATAGTGCCAAACCCCCCTCCCACATGCCAGTATCAAGTGCCAAACCCCCTCTCCCACGTGCCAGTATCAAGTGCCTCTCTCCCCCCCACCCATGTGCCAGTATCAAGTGCCAAACCCCCCCTCCCATGTGCCAGTATCAAGTGCCTCTCTCCTCCCCCCATGTCCCAGTATCATAGTGCCATCTCCCCCCCCCCAAAAAAGTGCCAGTATCAAGTGCCTCTCTCCCCCCCCATGTGCCAGTATCAGGTGCCAACCCCTCTCCCCCCCATGTGCCAGTATCAGGTGCCTCCCCCCCCCCATTTGTGCCAGTATCAGGTGCCAGCCCCCCCCATGTGCCAGTATCAGGTGCCAACCCCCCTCCCCCCATGTGCCAGTATCAAGTGCCTCCCGCTCCCCCCATTGCAGTAACAGTCGGGTATTAAAAAAAATTATATAAACACTTCTACTTACCTCCATGTCAGCGATGCGATGCAGCTTCTTCCTGTGTCCCGCCCTGTATGTCCATATATGGAGTCAGTGCTTGTATTTCAGAAAAGTTTCTGCTGGGATTCGAACCCACAACCTTCTGTATCAGAGGCAAAGCACTTAACCACACAGCCATAAAAGCTGCATTGCCAATGACTGAAAAAATATGAGACTTCTACTGTTATAGCTGGCTAAGTGTACATCTATACACATGACAGCTGCCCCAACACACCCAACACTGCTATATCTCTATATGACAGCTGTCCCAGGACACTCAGCTCTGCTATATCTCTATATATGATAGCTGCCCCAGCACACCCACCTCTGCTACATCTAATACACATGACAGCTGCACCAGCACACTCAGCTCTACTATATCTCTATATATGACAGCTGCCCCAGCACACCCAGCTCTGCTACATCTATATATCTCTAAGTATTGCTATACAGTAGATAGATATATAGAGATATAGCAAAGCTGAGTGTGCTGGGGCAGCTGCCATGTGTATAGATGTAGCAGAGCTGGGTGTGTTTGGGCAGCTGTCATGCGTATAGATGTAGCAGAGCTGGGTTTGCCGGGGCAGCTGTCATATATAGAGATATAGTAGAGCTGAGTGTGCTGGTGCAGCTGTCATTTGTTTTAGATGTAGCAGAGCTGGGTGTGCTAGGGCAGCTATCATATATAGAGATATAGCAGTGCTGGGTGTTTTGAGGCAGCTGTCATGTGTATAGATGTACACTTAGCCAGCTACAACAGTAGAAGTCTCATATTTTTTCAATTAGTGGCAATGCAGCCCTTATGGATGTGTGGGTAAATGCTTTGCCTCTGATACATGAAGTTTGTGGGTTCGAATCACAGACACATCAGGAGACTTCAGGATACAGTAAGATTAAGATCACATTAGCGAGGGGGCCTGGTCCGCCGCCGCTGCTGTGAAGGGGCCCTGAACAACAAGAATCGATCATATTTAACTAACTTGAAAATAAACTGTCACACACGCTGCCGGGGCACCGGGCCCCTTGGCTGCCCGGGCCCCGAAGCAGCAGCTTCCCCTGCTTCCCCGGTAGTTACGCCACTGCCTCCACACTCCCTCTGTTGTGCTTCCCAGAACCTGACTTTTTTTCCCCACCCTGGCAGAACCACAAGAGGAGAACAGAGGGGTCCAAGGGGTAACTATCCCTTCCTCAGTGGTTACGCTACACCTGTCTGTATGCACCTTATATACTCCACAAAGCTGTAGTCAAAACCTGGACCAGACTTCGGGATTCGGTACTTCCGATTTTGTAGATTTCGATACCTAGGACTTCCGATTTTTTAAAGTTTATATTTATCAAAGACTTCCGATTCTTTTCAACTTTAGATTTTTTGATGTCGATTGTTTTGAAGAAGGCTTTCGATGATTTCTAGATATATTTTCTTTGTTATACTTTTCTCACAAATTCTTATATAGAGTATTTAAAAGAAGAGGATCCATTCATCAAGTACCTCATTTGTGGATACATCTTCAGCATATATAATACAATAATTTACACTAAGTAAAAACTTTTAATAAACTGTTTGGATTATAAGAAACATAAAAAACATATATTTAAATGTTGAAAAATAGAAATAAAAAATATATTCTGATGTTGAAATATTAAAAATATTAAAAATGTGGATGTATCTTGCAATCTCAACGTGGAGTACTAATGATTAATGCTAAACTATACTCCACATATTGGGCATATATTTTCAGAAGATGACAATGGTGTTGATAATGACAATAATGGTAATGACAGTACCAACTATAGTGGTAACAACAATAGTAGTGACAACGGAGTCGGCAGGAGGCCCCAAGATCGAGGGAGGGTCGCAGTGCCGATATACGGCCAAATCTACGACCCTCCATCGAACTGGGGACACCCCCCTACAAAAACCCGAACAGTTCCAGCTCCGAATTTAATCCTGATGGTAACAGGCTCCCAAACTCATAAATTCGTCGGGACTCCTTCCTGGACATCTGTTTGATGAAGTTACCTCCTCTCCAGTATTGGTCTACCTTTTCCAGAGCCGTAAAGACGAGACTGGCCGGGTCACTATTATGGACCTCCCTGTAATGTTTAGACAGGGAATGTTTTTCATAACCTTTCTTAATATTGGCTATATGTTCAGCCAGAATCGTCTTTAATAGTTGTTTGGTTCTACCAATGTATTGTCTATTACAAGGGCACTGGATCAGGTAGACCACACCGGTAGAGTTGCACGTAAGGCAGTCTTTGATGTCCCAAACAAATGTATTCTGTGTAGAGGGGACTGTGGTAGTCTTACGGGGTTTGTTGTTAATTTTGCATGCAATACACTTGCCGCAATACACTTTCGATCGGTCAGTTCCGTAGAATTAGGAGGAATTGTACGGAAGATCACTGTTTCGAGGAGGAGACGGCTGGAATGTGGCAGCTATTCCGGGAGAAAGAGTATCCGGATGAAATAGTAGAAAAAGCCTTAGAAAAGGTTAGAAAATTAGACAGACAGACTTTCTTTGATAATCAGGTCGAAAAGAAGAAAAAATCCCAGACAACTGAAGAGATCAATAGTAGGATTGTCCTTCCCTTCAATGACGATTATAGAAAAATACAGCAAATAGTGAAGACACATTGGCACCATATACTGAATGATAGGGTGATAGGCCATCTCCTACCTACATCCCCAAAGGTCACTTTTACTTGGGCACCAAATTTGGGAATTAAAATAGCCCCTTCTGTAAAACCTAGAGATAAAAAGAGATCATTTTTGGGGACTTGGATGGATTTAAAGGGTTTTTCAAATGCGGCAAGTGTATTGCATGCAAAATTAACAACAAACCCTGTAAGGTTATGAAAAACATTCCCTGTCTAAACATTACAGGGAGGTCCATAATAGTGACCCGGCCAGTCTCGTCTTTACGGCTCTGGAAAAGGTAGACCAACACTGGAGAGGAGGTAACTTCATCAAACAGATGTCCAGGAAGGAGCCTGTTACCATCAGGATTAAATTCGGAGCTGGAACTGTTCAGGTTTTTGTAGGGGGGTGTCCCCGGTGCGATGGAGGGTCGTAGATTTGGCCGTATATCGGCACTGCGACCCTCCCTCGATCTTGGGGCCTCCTGCTGACTCCGTTGCCACTACTATTGTTGTTACCACTATAGTTGGTACTGTCATTACCATTATTGTCATTATCAACACCATTGTCATCTTCTGAAAATATATGCCCAATATGTGGAGTATAGTTTAGCATTAATCATTAGTACTCCACGTTGAGATTGCAAGATACATCCACATTTTTAATATTTTTAATATTTCAACATCAGAATATATTTTTTATTTCTATTTTTCAACATTTAAATATATGTTTTTTATGTTTCTTATAATCCAAACAGTTTATTAAAAGTTTTAACTTAGTGTAAATTATTGTATTATATATGCTGAAGATGTATCCACAAATGAGGTACTCGATGAATGGATCCTCTTCTTTTAAATACTCTATGTAAGAATTTGTGAGAAAAGTATAACAAAGAAAATATATCTAGAAATCATCGAAAGCCTTCTTCAAAACAATCGACATCAAAAAATCGAAAGTTGAAAAAAATCAGAAGTCTTCGATAAATATAAACTTTAAAAAATTGGAAGTCCTAGGTATCGAATTCTACAAAATCGGAAGTACTGAATCGCGAAGTCTGGTCCAGGTCTTGACGACAGCTTTGTGGAGTATATAAGGTGCATACAGACAGGTGTAGCATACCCACTGAGGAAGGGATAGTTACAATTCCCGAAATGCGTCTGTGTAAACGCCATTCACCTGTCGAAATCTCCTTAGTCGCATGGCCATGCAGACAGGACTTTAATATTCAAAAAATTGAGTTTCCTAATCTTCGAACCGACTATAGGAAAGACTTCACTACCGGACCAAACAGGAAGTCACGTAAGTGCAAAATCCGCGAGTATTACTGAACGCGGTCATTGAGCAGAGCAACGTGAGACGCCGGTTTCATACATCACCTGATGTCCCTCACCTGCTTCCCCGACAAATACCGCAGACACAAGGGGACTATTCCTACAAAGAGGAGGTAAGCGGCAGAATAGCCGAGAATATCCTTTTCTTTTGTTAAAAATACTTCGGGACTGAAGTCTGACATAATAAAAGTACTAGTCGATTGTAAAAATCCTCTTCAGCGCTGTACAGGCATTTATAACACCTATCACCTATCATTGTGGGCATAGTGGACCTCTGCTGACAACCTAGGCCATATCAGAAGGCCCTATAAAGAACTCTAGATACCACTCACGCCAGAGGATCGAACAGCCTTTTGGACATTGATTAATATCCATCTACTCTACTGTGGCTATATCGATGTACTTTACTAATTTTTAACCTGCTTTTTATTTGTTTTATATTGCTACTCACTTGTTTTATATTAACCTATTTGGAATAAATGTGTGCTTCATGGTAGAGTGCTCGCCCAAACACATCTCTTTATTTCCAAATTACTTTATGCCATCTGTTCAACATGTAGTGGTTCTTTCATTGTGACCAAAGAAACAGAAATCCAGCTTCCAGTACAAAAAAGTGGCAGCATTTATTGGAGATTGCAGTGCATTGAAAACCAAACAGAGTATTCATGTCTACGCGTTTCGGATCATCAAGTGCTGATCCTTACTCTCTTTCATTATGAGGTAGTTGTGCAACACCATACATGCCTTAACTAAGTCATCAATTGTGTCAATTTTAAGCTGGATTGGTTTGGTAAAACCCCCCCAATTGGAAACCAGAATGCCGAATGTGCACTCAACTAATCTTCCTGCTTTTGTCAGTCTATAATTGAAAATTCTATTTGTGTGTTTTAATCCACGACTGGAATATGGTTTAATAAAATTGCCTCACATCTGGAACGCTTTGTCAGCACCAACACAAAGGAAAAATGTGGACCATTGGTAACTGGCAGTGGTCAGGGAGGTGGAAAAGCAAATTGTTGGCTGTATAACAGTCGCCCCACTGTCGCATTTTTAAATACCATTGAATCGTTTGTTCAGTCATAAGCCCCCACATTGACAACAAAAAGGTACTGGGCATCCACTATGGAAATTAATATAATGGAAAAATATTTTTTATAGTTAAAGTACTCAGATCCACTGCCTTGTGGCTTTATAATATGCTTTCCATCAACTGCACCAACACAGTTGGGAAATTGGCAGCTTTCCAAAATCTCAATCCATTGTTATGTACTTGGTTGTGGTATAAGTTATTTGTGTTACAGCTCCCACAATCATGGATACAGTACAAATTCCCATACAGAACTGGAAGTCAGACTCTCTCCAGTTGGAAGAAATCTGTACTGGAAAAAATAAAATAATGTTATATAAATACATGATACCAAATAGATACTGTCAGGATACATCTTTAGTAACACATGGGCAGTGGCCGAATGACACCACCTCAGTCAAGTGTTTTTTTTTTAATTTGTAAGGACGAGTAGTGCCACATTAGGCTACACATTAACACACTTGAGTTGTTAATATTGAGATCTGGCAGAGCTTACAGCTTGCAGTGGTTTTGTGCAACATGAATCAATTTTTTAAATATTAATCCATTTTTTTATTATTATTTGGGGTCATTGTCAATAGGCCAAAAACAATCATAGACGCTATATGTCACGTTGCGGTTCACCTTGACGTGGTTTGCCGTCCAGGCTGGCTGCACTCCTTTTGCGTACTGGCTGCGGGTGATTCTGTGTAGGCTGGTTGATTTTGGCTGCGTACTGGCTGCGGTATCTAGTGTGAACCTACCCGTGTATGTGTGTACCCCCTTTGGCTGTATCGTCTCCCTGTGGGTATGTCAGGTTGATTGCGCTCTTGCGTACTGGCTGCTGTGTTCCATGCATGCTGGTTGCTAGGGGCAACATCCTGTATCGCAGCTTAGTATTCTGTGGTTTCTGGTTACCACTGACCTGATTTGGTACCTCCCTGTTTGGTTCTGATGGGGTTAACCTCTCCTGGTTGGTTCCTTTCAGGTGCGCTCGTTAGGATGCTATTTCTGCTTTCGAGTGTGGAGTGTTGAGGTCAGTCTTGGTCAGTCTGTTCTGTCTTGTCTTTTGGGTGTTTCACACTTCTTCTCTGTGTAGTCTGTCAGTCTAAGTTTGTCTTGCCAGGTTTTTGCCCTTTGCTGCTGACCCAAGGGGTCCTACCATCTACACCTCTGTGTGTCCCGCCTAGTTCTGTATTGTTGTCTTCTGGCCCTGTACCTTGCCTTGTATCTTTCCTGTATCTGTATAGCCTAGCAGAGCTTATCTGCGTCTGATCTATGTTCCTGTATCTGTATAGCCTATCTGTCACAAAGTGGGGGAAGGGGAGGAACACCAGAATGACAACAGAAGGAAAATGACCAGAAGCTAGGCCTCACGGCTAGGGAGAGGAAAGAGGTCACCACCTAGGAAACCCAAAACCTAGCCCTGACTCCTGTCAGTATGAATAGACTCTGAAGGTGGGAATATTCATACACCAGAAACCTAGGCCCTAGAAACCCTGAAAATCCCTAGGAGTAGTGACTGGGTCTGAGACAACTGGTTCCTTCTCAGATGAACGAACCAGCATCTCCCTGAGGCCTAGTAAACAAAGAGCAAATGGCAACAACAAAATACAAAGGGAAGTACACTTACCTTCAATAGAAAATGGATGAGCAGGAACACAGATGAGGAACTCACACCAGCTATTCCAACTCCAGGCAGATAATATCAACTGCATGATATGAATTGTGAGTCCAGACTAAATAGAGGAGCAGTGTTGACCACAAGCTACACCTGAAACAAGAGGTGTGGTCATTACCAACAACAACACTGCAACAAGTGAAAACAGATAGGCTGTCAGATAACCTGCACACCAGTCTCTCAGATCTTCTAACCTCTGTCACAGAAGGGACAGTGACAGTACCCCCCTTCTACGGGTGACCTCCGGAAACTCAGGACCGACCTTATCTGGATGAGCCCTGTGAAAGGCTTTCACAAGGCGACTGGCATTAACGTCGGCTGCTGGAACCCACATTCTCTCCTTTGGACCGTAACCCTATCCAGTGAATGAGATACTGGAGGGATCTACGGACAATTCATTAGTCCACTATCCTGGTGACCTGAAATTCAAGATTACCGTCCACCATGACAGGAGCGGGAGGCAAGGAGGATGGTTCAGCAGGTTTGACATATCTCTTCAGCAATGATTTGTGGAAAACTTTATGAATTTTCTAAAGCCTGCGGAAGTTCAAGACGAAAGGCTACCATAATGGCAGAGATCTTATATTGACAAGAAGGTACTTTCAACTTAATGTTTCTTGTGGACAGCCACACAGAATCACTCATTCTCAGGTCCGGAGCACTCATACGTCTCTTGTCAGCCAACCGTTTATACTTCTTGCCCATTTTTTTTAAATTATTTTGAATTTTCCGTCAAATAGATAACAAAGAAGAGGAAAATCTTTCCTCTTCAGGTATACCAGAAGTCTCAGTACCAGAAAATGTGGCAAACTGTGGATGGAACCCATATGCCCCAAAAAACGGTGACTTATCAGTGGACTCCTGCCTACGGGTATTTATGGCAAACTTGGTCAGAGACAAAAATGAAGACCACTCCTCCTGATTCTCTGAGACAAAACATCTCAAATAGGTCTCCAGATTCTGGTTAGTGCGTTCAGTCTGTCCGTTCGACTGAGGATGAAAGGCCAAAGAGAAGGACAATTGTACCCCCAGGTGAGTACAGAACGCCTTCCAGAATCTGGAAACAAACTGAGTCCCCCTATCAGACACCACATCAGAGGGAATACCATGTAGCTTCACATTGTTATCGACAAACACTTGTGCAAGAGTTTTAGCATTAGGTAGACCTGATAATGCTATAAAGTGCGATATCTTGCTGAGACGATCAACAACCAACAAAATCACAGTTTTTCCTGAGGAATTCGGCAAATCTGTTATAAAGTCCATGGACAAATGAGTCTAAGGTCGGGACGGGATGGATAACGGAAGAAGAGATCCTGAAGGCCGAGTACCGGTATGTGTCACCTTAGCACATGTACAAGTACCACAAGCTGACACATAGCCCTCAACACATTTATGCAACCCCGGCCACCAGAATCTACGAGAAATGAGATTGACCGTGGATCTGCTCCCAGGGTGTCCTGTAAGAACTGTACAGTGATGTTCCTCGAACACCTTGTTTCATAATTCGGAAGGAACAAACAACTTCCCCAGAGGACAGGAATCCGGTGCATCTCCCTGGGCCTCCCACACCTCTGTCTCAAGGTCAGGATAAAGGGCGGATATTACCACCCCTTCAGGCAAAATCGGACCAGGATCTTCCGAATGACCCCCCCAGGAAAGCTACGCGACAAAGCATCCGCCTTGACGTTCTTAATCCCAGGGCGATAAGTGACAACGAAATTAAGTCTGGTAAAAAACAACAACAATGACTATCTGGCCTGCCTTGGGTTCAGACGTTTAGCCGACTCCAGGTAAGCCAGATTTTTGTGATCGGTAATCACTGTAATCGGATGAATCGCTCCTTCCAAACAATGATGCCACTCCTCAAAATCTAACTTAATGGCCAGCAACTCTCTATTACCCACGTCATAATTCCTCTCTGCAGCCGAGAGTTTCTTAGAGAACAAAGCACATGGGCGCCATTTACTAGGTGGAGGACCCTACAACAAAACTACTCCTACCCCTACCTCGAATGCGTCAATTTCCACAATGAATGGTTGTGACACATCAGGTTGCACCAGTATAGGAGCAGAAGCAAAACACTCCTTCACCGCAGAAAAGTCTTGTAATGCTGCATCAGACCAGACAGAGACATCAGAACCTTTCTTAGTCATGCCCATCAAAGGTTTGACTTAGTTCAAAATAAATTTACGGTAGTAGTTAGTGAACCCCAAAGATAGCATAAGCGCTTTCAGTTTTTCGGATTGATCCCAGTCCAACACCGCACGGACCTTTTCAGTATCCATACGAAAACCTGAAGATGAGAGTAGGTAACCCAGAAATTGCACTTCCGGAACCGCAAATACACACTTCTCCATCTTAGCATACAATTTATTCTCTCTTATTATCTGTAACACTTGTCTCATGTGATCCTGATGCGTCTCCATGTCAGGAGAATAAATTATAATATCATCTAGATATACAACCACAAACCTGCCCACCAGATGATGAAAGATGTCATTGATGAAATGTTGAAAAACCAGAGGGGCATTGGTTAACCCAAAAGGCATGACCATATTCTCAAAATAACCTTCAGGGGTATTAAAGGCCATCTTCCATTCGTCCCCCTCCTTGATCCTTACCAGATTATATGCCCCTCCTCAAATCCAACTTAGAGAACACCTTGGCACCGACAATCTGATTGAACAAATCAGGGATCAAAGGAAGGGGGTAAGGATTATGGACAGTAATGCGATTAAGCTCACGGAAGTCCAAACAGGGCCTAAGAGTTCCATCCTTGTTCTTAACAAAAAAGAATCCTGCAGCCACTGTGGATTTGTATGGTCTAATATGACCTTTAGCCAAACTCTCTGTGATATATTCTCGCATGGCTACTCTTTCGGGTTCAGAAAGATTATACAACCGAGACTTGGGCAACTTAGCTCTGGGAATAAGGTTGATGGGGCAATCATACTCCAGATGTGGAGGTAATTCCTGGTCTTCACTTTCAGAGAATACATCAGAAAAATCAGAAATAAACGAAAGTACAACTTTAGTGGTTACAATAGAAAGCGATGTGCTAAGACAGTTGTCTATGCAATAATCACTCTGTTCAGGGAAGTGGCATATTCAGATATACATATGTATATATGCCCTGACATATATGCATATGTATGTATATATATATAGGCCCTTCTCCTGGGCCCGTCCAGTTGGGGTGTGTTGCACATATAGAGATGTTCGTGTGCCCCCTGGGCAGCATGCATCTCTATATGTGTAAAGCCATGTTTCAGGGGTATGGGTACATATATATCTATAGATGTGGCCCAGACATCTATGGATGTATGTGTGCCCCTATAATATAGGAGGGCTTATTCCTGCCCCTATGTGAATATAATGTCCGTTCATATATGCTTATAGATGTGCCCCAAGCATCTATGGGCATATATGCCGGAATCCCGCCGAAGTACGCCTGCTAGGTGGGTGAAGGAGACCGACAGTTGGACAATTATGTCCAGCGTCGGCCTCTACAAAGGACAGAGGATCAATAAGATCCTCTGCCCTTTGTCACCATCTCCAGCCGCGCCGGAGATGGTGCGCCTAACAGAGACATGGGAACAAAGAGTGGCTGACCTCCGGCGCTGTAATTACAGCGCCGGAGGTAAGCGTCCGCTTCACAGGCGGTAGGATCAAAGGATCCCCCCCCTGGAAGCGCGCTCCGAGATCCTCGGGCCGGCGCGGTGACGTCATATCACCGCGCCGGCCCACGGGTTGAGGCCGGCGGTGTGCATGCGCACTGCGCCAATAGGAAGACTGCGAGCGGGCGCCGCTAAGTTTAAATAAACCGGCGGCGCTCCGCTCAGGAGTCAGGTAAGTCCACCAGCAAGAGAGGCATCCCCTGGACCAACAAGCCCCCCTGGACAACGAGCATATTACCGCTAAGTATACTACCCTCCATATACCACCAACGATATATATATATACTACCCTCCCTATACCACCAACGATATATATATATATATATATATATATATACCACCAACAATATATATATATATATATATATTATCCCCCTGCCCTATACCACCAACGATCCCTGCATTTAACCCTTTTTATCCTCCCTATACCACCAACGATATACCCTGTGTCCCTGCATTTAACCCTTTGTATCCTCCCTATCAGACCCCAATTCCCCGGTGTTCCCCTATAGCCCCTGCTTTCCCTGGTTTACCCTTAACCCTTGGCCCTCATCTCATTTACCCTTACCCCTGCACCCTTGGTAACCCTTACCTTCCCCTGCCCTGAGCCTAATCCTCCTGTGTTCCCCCAGGATCCCCGCTACCCTGGTGTTACCCCCTTCCCGGCTGCCCTGTTTACCCCAGCTGCCGCGGTGTCTGTATTTACCCTTTGTAATTCCCCGTAGGGATAGTATATTGCCAGGATTGGGTGGGCTCCGTATAAAGTGTATGTATGAAATTGTAGATAAATTCTGGGGAGGAATTGGGACTGTGAGTGTAGTTAGGACCGTATTAGTGTATTGTTATAGTATGTGTACTTATTGCTGTGTGCTGCTATAACTATATGTATCTATTCCCTTGATATAGATATATATGGTTATAAGCATATGTTCCTTTGTAGAAGTAAGGCACCACAGCAATAGTTTGTAGTGTATTGTTGGTACTGTATGATTAGTGTATTACGTATGTTATATTCTGTAAGGATTAATAAATACTGTGTTATTTATAATTATTGTGTGACGTGTGGTTACTAGCGCTAGTCAGTAAGGCGCATGCAGCTAGTTTAGTGGTTAGTGTAAGGCAATCAGTAGCGATTTGTTGTTAAGTAAGGCATAAATAGGCGGAGCTATCATAAGACGACTCATGCCTATTTATGAATATTAATTATTGAGATTTGCATAAATATCAATAAGTAATATCCCCTTCAACATTGGCGAGCCAGGCCCACTGCTAAGAATTTGTTTTCTGTGTTTGGTTTTGGTGAAAAGAATCGCTTACGCTGTGAACTAGTCAGACGGGAGGGACGCGGTCAGTGGATTCTGAGCGTCCATTGCCTGATAGTTCGTACAGGTAAAGCGGTTTGTTCAATCAGAACCAGACACAGAGCAATCTTTACAGCAGAGAATCTAAAATCTTTTCTGATTTTTCTGTATTAATATTTTCTGATTCCCTTACACGCCCGCTGGAGAGAAGTCATCACCTACACCACTGAAGAGAGAACAATCGTCATTGAAGTCGAACAGAAGTCGTCTGGCTGGTCGGGAGGAGGCGTTCCGAATATTGAAGGACCTCCTCCACGCAGCAACACAGTACAACAAACAACGACGCCAATGAAGATGGCCTCTCGTCAAAAAGTAAGTATGAACTTCGCCACACTGCAACACCTCAGCAAACATAGCACATACAACCCCATCATCCCCACCACGTACAAATCCACTGAGCTGCTATGGTCCACTTTATTGGACCAGGCATACGCTCATGACAAACTCTGCATTAATCGCAGCATGTTTAAAAAAAACAAAAAACGGCTCCAAATGTTAGCCAAATTGGTTCACACCTTTGAGGATATCATTTGGAAGCCGGAACATCTGGAAACACTTAACAGCACAACAAAGGCAGAGGAAGTTTCCAACACTGCAAACTTTCACTGCAATTGTTGTGTTGAGAACATTAAACAGTTACACACATTACAAACACAACTACAAGAGAAGTCCCAGTGTACGGTCGAGAGGGGCAGGGAGATTTGCGTGTTAGAGTCTAGACTCTCGGACAAGGAGAGTTTCTACTCTGACATGGATAAGGAACTGCTCAGACTGTACACTGAGATAAATCAGTTCAGGAACAATACGGTATCTATGGATAACATGATTGTTCAACTTCGAGAGGACCTGGCTGCAAAAACACAAACCATTGCGGATTTGCAGCAGGTCATCTCAAATCTGTCACGGCCTGGTGCTAACAGTATGGTGCCCACGAAACAGGTTTGTGTTTCGGGAACGGCACAGGGGGAGATAGCGGCAACAGCGCCAAGATCTTCCACGGATCAAACATCCGATACAGTAGATACTAGGGAACAGGTGGAACGGACGCTACAGTTCACCCAAACACCCAGGGAGAATAGGGGTAGCAACCGATCCCAGGAACAGGGCAACGATTGGAGAGAGGAAAGTGGTTGGCCATTTACCACTTCCAATCCGCCAACGCGTCCGGAAAGACAGGAAGATTTTTATCCTAACCATTCCAGTATGGAAAGGATAAACTTCCTGTTACGGATCTGCAAGGAGATCCCAAAATATGATCCCAGTGTAGATCCATTTACTTCATGTGATATCTTCGAGGGTCACTGTAACAAGTATTCAGTGGCTCACGAATATCGCATGGAGTTATTCAAGTTATGTTTACCTACACACCTAAACCAAAGGTATGAGGTAAAGGGGAGGACGCAACCCATGAATGGACAGTTTTATGACAAGGAGGAACGTCTCTCCATACTCATGAGACTGGCAACGGGCCATTGGGACGTCACTCCGGATATCCTGTCCAAGTTCAAACCCACTATACATGACGAACCTCTGTCTATGTGTAGTCGGTTTGAAGCAATGTACAGAAGGGTTACGAAAGATCACGGTATCGGAATTCCACAGGGTATGATACGTATGTTTGTGGAAAAATTCCCATACCTTGACACTGCAATCCGGTTGAGTGCAGCTAGGGAGCCATCCCTCACGGATGCTGCTATGATTATTGAGCAGTGCAGACAGGATACACTGCTCAATAAGAAATCCGTCAAAGTGACGGAGCGTGCGCCTGTACATGATACATCTCAAGATGAACGGGTACAGCACACAAAAGGTAATTCGGCTATTCTCCCCACAGCCCCGCCATTGGAAAGGATGGGAGGCATTCGATGCTTCCTATGTTTACAATACGGGCACATAAAGAGGCATTGTCCACAATGGTCACGTAATAACCGGACAAATCCTGAGAGAACAGGCAATAATAACGGTTTCAAGATGAAACCTAATTATGCCAAACCAGTGGGGGAATATCTGGGACATTCACAGGTCCAGACACCAAAACGTGTGGCTGTTGTGAATGACCCAGCGCGTTCGGTAATGAGTGTGGAATCCCTGGAATCCACACTAAGGGTCCATAGCAAGAACCCACAAGTGGCAGTATGTACCTCATAGGTACCTACTGGGAGTCTGGTAGAAATTGATGAAGCTCAGGGATCCCTAAAGATCTGGCGCCAGTATGTCCCATCATACTGGATTCTTCAGGGAGACCCCACATAAAGGCCAAAATCAAAAATCAGGACGCCGAAATCATGCTTGACACTGGTGCGGAAATTTCCATTACCAATGTCAAACATGATTTATATCCCAACAGCCCTCAGTGTGTGGTGATCGGATTTGATCACCAACAAGGGGGGTGAGGGCCCACAGAATAGAAGAAGTAATTGTCCAGATTACCAGTCACACGACCCTTAGGATCCCTATGTGGTATTACCCCGGTTCTGACAACATTATTGGAACCGACGTAATGACACAAAATGGGTGGATCCTAGATCTGGCAAATAGTATTGTATGGAAGGGTCCCAGACAATCCAAGGTGTTTGTCATCCAACGCCAGTTTCTGGGACCACCATTGCCAACAGTAGATGACTCTACTGAAGTACTTGAACACAAATGGCCTGAGATCTCGCATAATCCAGACCTTGAGCCTATTGTGTATGAGTACCCCGATCTGTGGGCCCAGGGAAAAAACGATTATGGCAGACTGATTGGTGTTCAGGTGGACATACAAGGTCCCGACCCTCCACCTCAACGCCAATACCGCTTTCCGCCAGAAGCCACCCATTCAATTTTGGACACCGTTGAATTGAAAACTAGGGGGGTGGTCATAGAGGGCAATTCTAAATGCAACAATGCCCTCTGGCCAGTAAAGAAAAAGGACACCAATGCATGGAGGCTCACCATAGACCTCCGGGTCCTTAACAAATACACCCCAATGTCCACTCCAGTGGTGGCACAGACTCCCGACATCATGGCCAGAATAAGCGGCAAAAGTCGCATATTCTCAACCATAGATGTTGCCAATGGGTTCTTCTCACTGAAAACTGTAGGTACAAATTTGCCTTTACAGTAGGGGACAAACAGTACATGTTCGGAGTACTCCCCCAGGGATTCCACAGTAGTCCCACGTATTTTCACCAGGCATTGGCGGCCGTTCTGAGTGTATTTTCACGGCCGGAATGCCTTCTGCAATACGTGGATGACCTGCTCTTACACACAGAAACCATAGAAGAACACTTGGTTCTGTTAAAAGAGCTATTGGGACTCCTGGCTAAGTCAGGACTCAAGCTGAGTCCCCACAAGGCAAATTTGGCCAGAACAGAGGTGACTTTCCTTGGAGTCCAAATTTCTTTTGGAACCAAAGGAATCGTGGCAGCCAGAGTGGAAGCCATGGTAAAGTTACCTAGGCCGGGCACTCTACAGGATTTGAGAAAATTCCTGGGAGTTGCTAATTTCATGAGGGAGTTCATAGAGGATTTCGCTGCCAAAGCAAAACCCCTCTATGAACTCCTCAGAGGAGAAGACCCCTCAATCAAAGGTTGGTCTGATGCACAGGAAGAGGCCTTTTCTACTTTGAAAAGGGACCTCTCCTCTGCCCCTGTATTGGCCACTCCCCATCCTGAAGGGGAAATAGCCATACAGGCACATGCAGGGACGGAGTCTATCTCAGCGGTCCTCCTACAGCAGATAGGGTATGACACTAGACCGCTGGGATACTTCTCCAGGTTACTTTCGCCTGTTGAACGAGGGTTCGATGAGTGTGCCAAACAACTGGCAGCCATACACTATGCCGTCAAAACCACTGAGCATATTGTAGGCTTCAGGCCCCTCACTTTGCAGACTCCACACTCTCCATTGGCCCTCCTGCTCCGTGATACACTCCCTGGAGTCTCCCAACAGAGATTCGGGAGGTGGATTATGGATCTCAGTGGCCGGAGTCTGCAGGTGAACCACAAAGTCAAGTATGTTCTGTCCCAGTTATTGAACCTAACTGGCACCGAACATGACTGTGGCCAACCAGCGCATATCAACGCGCCACAAATTTTCAGGACCAATAAACATCCAGAAGACAGAGTCATCTTTGTTGATGGCTCTCGATTTTTCATGGATGGGACCTATGTCACAGGTTTTGCTGTGCTGGATGAGACCACAGGTACCCAGAATCTTGTCAAGTTACCAGGTCACATGTCAGCACAGCGGGCGGAACTGGAGGCGGTCAAGGAAGCCTTGCTTCTTCAACCCCCAGGGAAAAAAACTATATATAGCGACAGTTCATATGTAGTTCGTTCTCTCACCCTGCACCTGGACACATGGATAAGACGAGGATTTGTGGATAGCCAAAACAAACCTCTGGCTCATTTGTCGGTCCTGAAAGAACTTTGGGAATGGGGCATGGCACACACGGTGGAAGCAGCCATCATAAAAATCCCTGCGCATCAGAAAGGGGATGAGCCTTTGACGCTAGGTAACAACAAGGCGGATGAATTGGCCAAACTAGCGGCAGTATCTGGGATCCTTCAGGAAACAGACACTGAGCCGCTACTGGCCTACCAGATTGCAGTTCGTACCAACCTGAGTAAAGGCCCGGTGTCATTTGAGGAGGAACAAGCAAAAGATCCTCTTCTAATGACACACTTCACATCTCCACAGCATCCCTGGTCAATACAGCAAGGGATCCTGTGTTACGATACCGGTACACAGCAACTTCCTCTTCCCGTGGTTCCACAGCATCTGCAAGCAGAGCTAACCAGATTGAACCACCAACTGTTTGGACACCTGGGCCGGGATAAACTCTTGTCTCTCCTGAGAGACAAATTATACTGGCCGGGAATGTCCAACACAGTAGGGAAGTAACACAACAGTGCCTGGTATGTGCTCAGGTTAACCCAAGGGCGTCAGCCCTGAAGCCGGTGTTGCAGCGAGTTCCTCCTGCAGATGGTCCATGGTCCGCACTACAAATAGATTTTATAGGACCTTTACCAACAGGAAGTCGTAACTATCGTTACGCACTGGTGGTAGTGGATGTCTTCTCTAAATGGGTAGAAGCCATCCCCACGGTTAATGATTCGGCTACAACCACTGTCCGTGTTCTATGGGAACAGGTTCTGTCGCGATGGGGTATCCCCAGATTGACAGAGTCGGAGAGAGGGACCCATTTCACGGGTAAGGTAATGAAAGCGCTTTGTGGTCTTTTAGACATAAAGCAAAGGTTTCATGTGCCTTACCACCCTCAGTCTGCGGGCATCGTGGAGCGGATGAACCGGACCATAAAAACACGACTTTCTAAAGCACTACTGGAGAAAGGTTCCTCATGGGTAACCTCTCTGCCAGCCGTGCTAATTGGAATCCGAGCTACCGAGGCTACCAGTACCGGTATCACCCCATTCGAACTGATGACTGGACGCAAAATGCCCCTATGCCTACCCAATGAACCCCTAGTGTCAGAACCAGTAAAGAACGCCATCGCCAGAGACCTGTTTCTCCAACAGGTACAACTAAACCTGAAGGAGTTATTGCCTCATGCAGCAATACGGCTACACAGACAGTATCTACAGGGGGAAATGCCAATGCCCTCTGTAGGAGAGCTGGGATGCAAACTGGGAAGGACCCTATCAGGTCCTTGAAGTAATGGGTGACACCATGCTAAAGGTGCAAAGGCCGATGACGACCAAGAAAAAGTCACGTAGGCGACAGGGAGTTTTATGGATCCACATCGACCAGGCCAAGGCCACCCGAGCCTCCCCAACTCAATAACATGAACCCTCACAGAGTTGGGTGACCGGGGGGGGGGGGGTGTTTTGGTGGGTCGAGGGTGGATCCATGAAACTAATTACATTCACATTGAATTAACAGATCACGGGAGGGAGACTCACCAAGGTTACGACTAGCCTGAAAAGATATAGAAATCCTCTGAACATGGCATATCCCCAACTTGTGGCACTGGTGGTAAGCATGATGATGGCAGGCTCAACCTCTTCGGGGGAGGGCCTGGGAGTTAATAATGATATGGCTGACATATCTATGAATAAACCCGGCCTTTTAATGGTGGAATGTTTGGAGGGCAAAATCCTGAAACCATACGAGAACTTTTCCTTTACACCAGGACAGTGGTATCTGTATGGTTTCCAGAGGGAGAGTTTTGCCCAAGGTGTAATTCAACATTATACCCCTGTGGAGAATGTGTCTGCCATACAACATGATTTGCATGCACTCTGCCTCAAAGAATTCAGACATTTTCGGGACTCTGACCCTACTCCTATGAGATCCTTAAGATGGGTGTCTAAGGACCCTCACTTACATCCTTACAAACAAGTGGAAGCCAACACTACCACAGTGTTGTGTACCAAGGAGGGGGTTCTGAGTCCCGAAGATGTCACGGGTGCAGAGTATAGTGGCTGGTATATCCTTAAAGCTACCTTAATAAGGAGGGATAGCCAAGATGGGCTGAGGGTAAGGACATATTTTGACAGACCCATTCCAGTAAAGGGCACCCTAAAAGCTTATTGTATGTTAAGAGATTCCCAGATGATTATCACTAGGGAATCCAGTTATGTTCAGGGACATGTGTCCACAGATTACATATGAACCAGTATAGTGATGCTAAAGTTAAATTGCAGTAACTCTGGCCAGGCCCTATGGAATGACCAGAGTGGTCCGGTAAAACTGGAAGGCTTTTACCGAGCCACCGTTTTAAAAGTACGGACAGATGCCAAGGATCCCAGGTATGCTCAGTTAAAGGGATCTCCATCCATACGGTCTTTTATGATCACCATCATGAGAGACAATTGTGTTCAGGAGGTGACTGGATATTATTTCGTCGCCTATGCCCACTGGGAACAAGATACCCAGATGGTAACCTTGGACACTAATCCCTGGAGTTGGGATTTAGTGTGCAATGGGGTGGACACCCCTACAGTGGATGTATGGATGGACGGTACCCCTATGAATGAGGAATACCGGGGTAGGTATGTGTCTTCCGATTGGAAAGACCCCAGTGGCAGGGATATTAACTTTGACATCAATATAGATGGTTCGTTTAGATGGCCTTTTTGCGAGGCAGTAGATGAAGGGTGCTGGACATTTACACAATGGGTCTATCTGTCTAAATCCAAACCCGTAGGAAAACTAGTGCTACAGGTTGGAGAAAGTGACCAATGGTATCCGTTCAGAGGTAGAGGGCAAGTTTGTGTAACGGTGGTGAGGATCCCCTATGAAGCGACAGGTCTCCAACCTGTAAAAATGCATTTAGACTCTTGCCACGCCCCTATCCATCAATTGGCAGATCCTATAGCTCCTCAACTGTCATCCCCATGGAAGATCATCACGGGGACAAAATTCGTCCTATTTACTTGGAGAATTTCCATAGATGACTTCCGAGTCGACCAGTGGGATCACAGATGTGGGGAGTTTGTGAGGAACCAAATTGACATGATAAGAGGTTGGATAGAAGCGGGGCAAGAGGTAAGAAAGGACGATCTCGTACACAGGAATCACATGGGAAGAAGAGATCTGATAGCCATGGGACTAGGCGGAGGTGCACTGGGAGTGGGCGCCCTGAACACTATGGATATGGAAGTCCTGAGAGGTAAACTTGGGGATGTTGCGCGACACGCCGGAGAAGGATTCGAGACCTAGCTTGATGTAAACCACGTATTAGAGGGTTTGCAGCATTCGCACATAGATGCCACTACCTCTCTATCTTCTGCTTTACGAGAGAAGTTTAGAAGGTTAGTTGTGGGTCTCTTGGAAGAACAGGATAGAGCTCAGCTCGCTCTGGCATGTACGCAAGTCCAGAGTGAACTCTCAGGCAACCTTAAACATATTGTATCATTATTGTACGGCGGCCACTTCCCATTTAACCTCCGCCAACGGGTAAGTCCTCTTATATCTCCTTTTGCAGCCAATCACACCAACTGGTGGGTAGTCCAGTGGCACGGCTGTAGGAATCTCACTTGCACTGCTTCGTCATTGGCTCCTGTATCTGGCCATCTTAGACAGGGTTACAGTGCAATTAACTTAGGGATTGTCATAAATAACCAGACGGTGCTTCATCCACAGCTCCCCGCGGGCGTTCTAACCTATGAGAGAGGCCATCCTTATCTGTTAGACACAGAGGGATGTTGGAAGAAAGAGGATGCTATCCTCTGTCAAGGTAGTCAGGATCGGGTGTTAAGACACCAATGTTGGAGCACCGAGGGGTCCTGTGAGATGAAGGCCAGCCCAATTCCCTCCTCCCTTAAATACTTGGGACAGGGGTATTGGTGCTGGTACCAAAGGCAAAACATGTCTTATACAATCTATGGAACTAACTGCACTGAGAGAGGAGAACTCCTCCCTGGAGCGTATTGCACCCTTAGTCCCGTCCTAGGTTTAGATGTCGCAGAGTTACAAGGAAGGACACCAATCACCCCGGAGAAGAGACTCGACATCCGCCCTGACGTACCCGTGAGACTCCAGAAGATCCCTCTTGGCTTTGGAAACAGAGAAACAGGCCACCATCCAACTGACGCACGACAAGAATAAAATAACGGCAATCACAACCGCGTTGGACAAAGACTCCAAGATCTCCTGGTGGGAAAGTCTGTTCGGCTACAGTCCAAAGGCAACATCCTTCTTCAACCTATTAATTCATCCGGTGATAGTTCTTCTGGTTCTGGTAATCGTCATGTACACAGGACTGTGTCTAATCTACAGGAGGGTCAAGAGACTTGCGGACCAGCTAAACTAGAACCAGACAAAACTTCACGAAGTTAATCGAAGGCGGCTCAGGACTTAGCTCCAACAAAGTCCTGAAGCCAGAGATCGCATGGACATACGGTTTACTATGAAGGTCGGGATGAAAATCCAAAAGCCATCCTGTAACCTCATAGTATTGTGTGTGTTTATAAATATTGTGTGGTAGTAGGTTTTCCTATGAGGGTTCAGGATGAACCTCCAAAGCCATCCTGTGACCTCATAGCATTGTGTGTATGTATACACGTATTGTAGTAGATTTTCGTAGGAGGGTTCGGGGTATAATCATAGGCCACCCTGTGACCTAATCATATCGTGTATAGATTTATATTGATTATTTGCATGTGAGTTCCTCATGTACCCATGGACACTCTGGGTGCAGATGTGCGACAGCCGTACTACAATATGGCTGGACGCACACTTGCATCCTATAGTTATTTCCCCAATGACACAAGGGTCTGTTAACTACCAGTGTCTTGGGAGGAATAGAGAATAAGGCCAGGTGGTATGAGTCTCTATGGGTACACACTGAATTGAATTGGGCTGTATTGGGAGGGATGTGACATGTTTGTATGAGTGGGGTAGAGTAGATTCCCTAGGGTCAGGCCCCTCATCACTAAGGTATTTGCCGCTTCAATATCGAAAATGGTGACTTTTTGTAAGGGTTGGACTGAATGATGGTAGTGCTGGGTTCCTTCCCGCAGGTTGAATTTAGGTACTATGACATCACCTCTCACCTGAAAATCTGACCTGCCTTGTAAAAACCTATGTATCTGTCCATGGGAGAACCTCTCCAACAACTGAGTCTTCAATTAAGATGAAAGTCATACTGGTGTTAAAAGGTCAGCCTACGGCCGTCCGTACCCCATAAGGAGGTGCTACATTAATTACCGGCACTAACATTGGGGTAACGGACGCCAGAAGAACAACACTGGCAAAGAGAGAGAACACGGTCACTGAGTGGAGTGATTTAAAGACAGTGAGGGTGAAGCCATTCCAGAGTCAGAAATAGACTACATAGGGAGTGGCTGACACCTGAGGATCATAATGTAAGATGCCAAGGAAGTTATCCAAAGAGAAGACTGTGTATTCGGTGGGTGGAAGTTCTCAGTGGCGTCCCACTGAAATGCTATAATGTGTATTTTTCAACACACATGCGATGATAAAAAAAAAAATTCGAACAGTCTTACCATTCGATGTAACAGATGCCCATGCGATACTCTAGACAGTGGTCTTTCAATGTATACAACCGTTGTCCTGCAAGTTGTGCGAATTACTTTCGTCTGAATTCCCCACGCCGGCGGCTTGTTTGCACATGGATTTCAATATTTGTGCACGAGATTTGTTTCATCAAGCCTTCAATCGCCTCTTGCGTAGCAGACAGTATTTAATGGGCAATTTCTTACGTCAATATTCCATTGTGCTTAGTAAGGAATCCTTTGGGGGGGGTTTGAACCAGACGCGTTTCGGGGTATTGGATAACCCCTTCCTCAGTGGTTACTATCCCCCCCACAATACCCCTCTTTTATAGGGGATATGATGTCATCCAAAATCCGGTTCGAATCCTCCTGCTCTTTGGACATTGGTCAATTATGATCGATGCTGCTGTGTGTGCTCGCTAATATTAACTTCAGGTGATAGGCATCAATATTCAAACATACAATTACTTAACACTTTTTATTAAGTTAAAAATGTCCTAGCAACATAAAAAATTCAAAACCTTCCATACAGTTGTACAGTCCTGATTGTGCGATTAATTGGTCTAAAAAATGCATCCGGTCACTATGCGGTACCGATGCGGTAATGATGCGTTTTTTGTTAAAAACAGATGGCTAAAGGAATCTACCTTAGTCCCATATAATTGGAGGTGTATTGGAACTGTAGTATACCGTATGGCCCATATTTTCTAATATTCACCATATTTTCCCTTCCAAATTTACATTTCTTCCTTTATTGGGAAAAATATGGTAGAGTATGGTGGAGGCCCCTTGCTAAGGAAAAAACAGCCGGGACTAGAACAATACCCGGCTAAGTTGACCATCAACAGGGGGCGCCCACCTGGTGTCTAGAGGAAAATTTGTTGGGTTTCCTACCTAGATATCTTGGCAATATGATTGCTACCCCTCCAATCTTTTTCCACTTTATCAATTGCCGCGAATTTAAAGCCTGATGGATTTTTATCATGGGCTATTCTAAAATGGTTAGATAGTGCGTGGGTTTGCAAGCCTTTTTTAATGTTGCCAATATGTTCTGATATTCGCATCTTCAATGACCTTTTGGTCCTCCCCACATACTGTCGTTTGCATGGACACTCTATAATGTATATCACATTTTCGGAATTGCAAGATAAAAAATGTTTAATGGCATGTCTATAATTATTCGTAGTTGATACTACTTCATTCGTAATGTGAGAGAAAGTAGTAATCCTGCAATTACTACATTGCCCACACCTAAAAAAAACTAATATATTTGCCCAACTGTGGATCGACTTGGTGGATTGCACATCATGTTTGATTGTGGGTGCTACTTTATTCCCAAATTCGCAGCTTTAGTGAATGTAATGAGAGGATTAGTGGGAATAGAGGGACCTATTATCTATCTTTTTGTAATAGGTACCAATGTTTTTGTATGATAGTTTTAATCTTTTTTTACGGTCTTGGCTATAAGGTAATATTACTCATAGTAGATCTTCCTTTTGTCCCTTCTGAACTGTTACCCCAAAAAAATCTGTTCGTTCCATATCTCTCACTTTATTCAGTGCTCCATCTATTAGTGCAATGGGATACTCTTTTTTTAAAAAACTCATTCTTCATATTTTCAGCTTCTTGTTCAAACTGGGCATTTACTGTACAATTTCGTTTTATTCGTCGTAATTAGCCTTGAGGGATGTTGATAAGCCAACTTGGAAGATGGCAACTACTATATAGTATATAACTATTCCTAGTAGATGGCTTAATAAATGTACAACTTTTTAGTTTCTTGTCTTCCACATAAATTAGCACCTCTAAAAACTCCAAACGTTCATTACTTGTTACACCCGTGAATTTAAGATTAAGTATATTAAAATAATTTCTTCTAAAAAAAAACATCCAATCGATTTTTACCTGACTTCCAAATAAAAAAGATGTCATCAATGTATCTATGCCATAGCACCAGGTCCACCCCCAGTCTGGGGGCCACCACTTGCTCCTCTCAGTTAGCCATAAATAAATTTGCATAACTGGGGGCGAACCTGGTGCCCATAGCAGTCCCTTGAGTTTGTAAATAATAATCACCATTAAAATTAAAATAATTGGGGACAGAATAAAAATCGATGCCATTCTATTAAAATCCCAATTTGTTCAAGGGTCAACCTCCCTTCTTGTCGTAACTGACTATCCACTGCCTGTTTTCCCTGTTCATGATTAATGACAGTGTATAGTGATTGGACGTCCAACGTCCCCATCATCCAATCTTCCTCAAAAATACTTTTTCTATTGCCTCAATGATTTGGGTCGTATCTTTGTATACGAAGGTATTTTTTTAACCATTGCTGCAACTGCACATCAATATAGTGCGGAAGATTAGAAGTCAGGGAATCAATCCCTGACACGATTGATGTCCTGGTGGTTGGTAGCATCCTTGTGTATCTTAGGTATGCAATAAAAAACCGGTATGCGTGGATGTTTATTCAATATAAAATCAAATTCCTCTTCATTTAAAATGCCTATTCTTTTCCCCTTTTCACAAAAATTAACCAGCTCCGAATAGTATTGATGTGTGGGATCTTTTTCAACTTTATATAAGTTTCCCCATCAGACAGTTGTCTTAAACACTCCAAATTATATTTAACTGTGTTAAGGGAAATATGGCTTTCAGCCAGAACCTCATCCTGATGACCACACAAATATGCCTAATAATTGGACCCAGTGGTATTCACCCATTCAGTATGGCCAGTAGCATTGTGTCCCTTGTTAGCATATCTAAGGCAGTTGAACAACATCCTCTTGACCAAGAGATGGGGGAAGATATTTGGGTGGTCACAGGGTGGAGTCTATGGGGGGGGCTGGGACACAGAAAGATATAGGTGAAAGTTGGGAGTGAGGCTGGGTCTTCTCTTCCTGGACACCGATGGATACAGGAGCAAGCTAAGTTATATGTGTGCGTATGTGGGTATGTATATAAGTATAATATCCCAGTAGACTTTATATGTGTACATATAGATATTAGCAGTCTGCAATTGTATTACCAGTTAGATTATATGCTGTTTATGCATGAGTCTCTATATGTACATGTACTAATGGTCAGGTACTGGATGTGAGTTGGTTAGAAGAGTAGATCCAGTAGACTGTATATTGGTGGACTCTGGATATACTGTATATACATACACATTATTAGCAACATTTGCTTAGCATCCAGGGTGGACAGGAACTGAGGTGGCTGTGTGTGGTGGTGTCCTCTATGTATTGTGTTATCTGTATCTCTATGTATAATGTCCATTGCTTTGTCATCTCTATGTTATCAGTAAACTATTTTTATATATAAGTATCTGCGAGGGTTGTGTGTTGCTCCTGGGATATATGAAGGACTGGAAGAGGTGTAATTATACACAGGATATTCGGGCTGTATGGGAAACAAAGGCAACATGCTAGGAATAGAATAGAAGGGATGGAAAACGGAGATATACATAAATCTCCATTTTCCAGGAGACAAAAATCCCCTCTTCAATGGCGAGCTAGGCCCAAATGTTTTAATTGATCTCTGTTAGGATATACTGTTGAAATTGCTGTTATACTGTGAATTTAGGTTTTTAGACCTGGGAGATTCGGACAGGTAACACAGTTTCATTGAGTCCTAGTGTGAGTTCAATTAATTACAGATAACCTATTTAAGTGACATTCCTAGGTTACTGACTGTTTCCCATTATAACCTGTGAGGTACTTGTTTTTGTTTTGCATTTTTTGTTTTTTTATTTAATTTTTTTCTCCAGTCCTTCAGTAGAATCCTGCTGGTTGGTAAAAGATTCTTTTAGGAGTAACACACAGATTGCAGGGATAACCATGAGTGACAAAGCAGGACATGGGACTTTTGAAAAGTTAAGTAGATACAGTACGTTTAACCCTGTATTGCTAGATCAAATGAATCTGTGCAAATGTTATGGGAATCTCTGGTAGATCAAGCTGATTCCTATGACAAATTACACATTGCTAAGCGTGATGTACTCAAACAAACGTCCAAACGGCTTCACATGCTTGCTAAGCTGATGTGCATATTTGATGATTCCATTAGCAAGCTGGAGAAGGTGGAATCCTTTGAAGAGACAAAGCCCCCTGTAAATTTGCATTGTTATTGTTGTGCAGAAGCGGTTAAACAGGTTTCTAGTCTAGAAACAAAGAAAGACAGTCAGATCAGCATGCTGCAGTCTCAGTTAGCTGAGAAAGAAAAATACTATACAGATGTTGATAAAGTTTTTATACAGCTCTATATGGAGATAACGGGCTATAAGGAAAAAGCAGCCTCTACAGAGGTGATAACTGCTGACCTGAGAGCCGAGTTAACAAAGAGGGATGAGACAATTAGCAACATGCAGAAGACCATAACTGAGCTCTCACATCACAAAGATTTTCACTCAAAGCAAATTTGTGTTTTGAGTGCAAACAGGGGGACAGTTGAGAGTGAGAACGCTCCTATGGCTGCCTCCAATCAGACTGACTCCACTCCAATAGCTGTACAAAGTGCTGCTGGTGACACCATTCGTGGATTAGGAGGTGGCGTGGGACAGACCACTTCCAACTCACAGACGTGTCACAGCAATGCGGCAGAATTGCATTCTTTCCATAACATGGAGAGGATGCAATTTCTGCTAAAGATATGTAAACTGATTCCTACATATGATCCAGACGCAGATCCTTTCACTTCCTGTGATACTTTTGAGGGACAGTGCCAAAATTTTCTGTCCCTCCAGAATATCGCATGGAACTGTTCAAGCTATGGTTGCCTACACATCTTTTTCAAAGATATGAGGTCATAGAAAAAATTGCCTAAAGGAATGGCCTATTTCATGATGAGGAAGACAGGCTTTCCATCCTCATGAAATTGGTAACAGGGCATACGGACGTCAGCCCAGAGGTCCTAAGTAACTTCAGGCCTACCATCCATGAGGATCCCTTGTCGCTTTGTGGAAGGTTTGAAGCTATGTATAGGAAGGTGACAAAGGATCATGGTGTAGGAGCCCCACAAGGCATGATACGTATGTTTGTAGAGAAGTTTCCATATCTTGATACCATAATTAGTTTAACTGCAGCTAAGGAGACATCACTGATTTAAGCAGCAATGGTAATAGAGCAGGTCAGGCAGGATTTGCTAAAGAGTCATAAATCTATAAAAATCAGGAAGAAGGTAGCATTTAATAAAAAAAATGCAAGATGGCTGCAAGTTAAAGGGGATGGCAGCTAACAAAATATCTGTGTATTCTAATGCTCTTCAAAGAAGAAAGTGGGAGAATATACAGTGTTTCCATTGTCTGCAATCTGGACACATAAAACGACTCTGTCCGCTTAGAGATGTAAGGCGGGGTGGCTTTCAACCACACATACAATTGCAGAGACAGAGACCTGTTTCATTTGTCAGCCAACAGGCTACACATGAAACAGGGCTGCAAAAAGACACCATTACAACAGATACCCCTTCTGGGAATCTGTTATAATAGATTTGTGGTGGGGATCCCTAAAGATCTGGCCATAATATGTAACTCAGGGGTCCCCCATATACTGGCCAGAGCAAGCAATCAATGTAAACCCATAATAGCCCCAGTGCATGGGGACATGGTCACCAACACAGGGAGGGGGGTTAGGTTTACTGTTGCAGAACCTTTTGTTTGTTTGTCCTCAGTATGTAATGCAAATGTTATAGAGTTCTTATTTTTAATCTCTACACCCAGGTGTCTGTTGGGGGGAGCTGTTAGGAATTTATGACTCTCTTTATTGTAGGGGTAAGACCATACAGCTCACAAACAGATGGTATTGTCCCTCAACCATGAGGAGACAATGGATTTTAGATGAGCTCTTTTACTTTACATATATCCAGTGTGTCTTACTCAAGTAAACCCTGTACTGTCAGCTTCTGAATTGGGTCACTAAAGAGTATGGAGAAATGGCAGTCTATCTCCCTGTCTGTCACTGGCACTTATAAGTAGGCGTTCAGTCAGGCCAAAACTGACTGGGCCCATTAACGGTAGTAACTAACTACCATGGATACATGGCGTGTAAAAAGTCTGCGGTGCAGCCAGTAGGTTGTGGGGCATAGCTCTCCCTATTAGGGATTCTGTGAGGGAGTGGGATGACCCCACAGTGATCCGCAGAGGCGCTTTGTATAAATTGCGACTGTCCAGTTGGACGCAGAACTTGGGCGCAGCCGTTGCAAGTGGGAGCTCCCACTGGGTTGTGATATATAGCCTCAATTTGTAATGTACCTACTAAGAGTGCCAAGTGTTATCTACAGATACTGTCAACAGGGGGAGGCCATGATATCTCCTGATGGATTTTCAGAACTGCAGCTGTTGAGGTGTGCTCCCCTGAGGAGCAGACTGTTTAATATGATTCCAGGTGGAGAAATGCCTAGAGACACAATGATTGCCCTTGATCTAAGAAGATAACCAGACATCTGTACCCATCATGAAGCCACCAGAGCCCAGATGAAATCCCAGATGAACATCAGAACCATCTATACACAAGAAGATGAATTAACCGATTGGCCAAAAATGCAACATAAATGAGCCTATAATGTATTGTGTTTGTTCTTATTGTAAACACCTCCACACACAGAACAGGCTTCCAACATAGTGTGTCAGTATACCGACAACAGGGGGATATGTTAAGGGAAATATGGCTTTCAGCCAGAACCTCATCCTGATGACCACACAAATATGCCTAATAATTGGACCCAGTGGTATTCACCCATTCAGTATGGCCAGTAGCATTGTGTCCCTTGTTAGCATATCTAAGGCAGTTGAACAACATCCTCTTGACCAAGAGATGTGGGAAGATATTTGGGTGGTCACAGGGTGAAGTCTATGGAGGGAGGGCTGGGACACAGCAAGATATAGGTGAAAGTTGGGAGTGAGGCTGGGTCTTCTCTTCCTGGACACCGATGGATGCAGGAGCAAGCTAAGTTATATGTGTGCGTATGTGGGTATGTATATAAGTATAATATCCCAGTAGACTTTATATGTGTACATATAGATATTAGCAGTCTGCAATTGTATTACCAGTTAGATTATATGCTGTTTATGCATGAGTCTCTATATGTACATGTACTAATGGTCAGGTACTGGATGTGAGTTGGTTAGAAGAGTAGATCCAGTAGACAGGATATTGGTGGACTCTGGATATACTGTATATACATACACATTATTAGCCACATTTGCTTAGCATCCAGGGTGGACAGGAACTGAGGTGGCTGTGTGTGGTGGTGTCCTCTATGTATTGTGTTATCTGTATCTCTATGTATAATGTCCATTGCTTTGTCATCTCTATGTTATCAGTAAACTATTTTTATATATAAGTATCTGCGAGGGATTAGTGTTGAGCGCGAATATTCGAATATCGATTTTTTTTCGCAAATATCGGCACTTCGCTAATTCGCGAATATTTCGAATATAGTGATATAAATTCGATATTTCGAATATTCTTTTTTTTTGTTTTTTTATAATTGTTATATTTTTTTCTTTCCCACTTCCCTAAAGTTGTTCTTACCTGTCCTTTGGATTCCTGGCTTCCTGGCTGCTCCAGTCAGTGCCTGTTGCCGCTTCTGCCGACTTCCGTGCTCATGGAGCGTCCCCATCACCATGGGAACGTCTCCATATACTAGAATGTACTGTCGGATTTGAGAATTACGTTGAAATCGCAATTCGATTATTTCAAGTTATAATAATCGAATTTCGATTTTAACTTAGCACTGCTATATTTAATTCTAGCCTAATATGGAATATAGCAGTGCTAAGTTAAAATCGAAATTCGATTATTATAACTTGAATTAATCGAATTGCGATTTCAACTTGGACCTAGTTTACTATGGTTGGCTTGGTAGAATTAGCGAATATGACGAATGTATTCGTCATATTCCACAAAACGAATATAACGAATGTATTCGTCATATTCCACAAAACGAAGATAACGAAGTATTCTGCATCTTCGTTTTAGCTACCTATTCATCAACTTCGCTAATTCTAGCAATCATATAGGAAAGTTTACTATAGAGACAGCCAAGTTTAATTCGCTATGCGATTATATTACTTAGCTTTTTTTTATAAATAGAATAATTATAATAGTTATCAGGTATTATAATTATTCTATTTTTTTTTTTTAAAAAGCAGTCATATAATCGCATAGCGAATTAAACTTAGCTGTCTCTATAGTAAACTTTCCTATATGATTGCTAGAATTAGCGAAGTTGATGAATAGGTAGCTAAAACGAAGATGCAGAATACTTCGTTATCTTCGTTTTGTGGAATATGACGAATACATTCGTTATATTCGTTTTGTGGAATATGACGAATACATTCGTCATATTCGCTAATTCTACCAAGCCAACCATAGTAAACCAGGTCCAAGTTGAAATCGCAATTCGATTAATTCAAGTTATAATAATCGAATTTCGATTTTAACTTAGCACTGCTATATTCCATATTAGGCTAGAATTAACGAATATGGAATATAGCAGTGCTAAGTTAAAATCGAAATTTGATTATTATAACTTGAATTAATCGCATTGCTATTTCAATAGGAGAGTAGCTTTTAAGTTAAAATCGCAATACGCGATTATTTAAATCGCATATTAATCGCGATAACAAGAATAATGACGAATATTTGATTTAGACGAATATAAAACGAATATTCTATCGAATATTCGCGAATTTCGTCGAAATCAAATATGGCACCTGCCGCTCATCACTATGAGGGATGTGTGTTACTCCTGGGATATATGAAGGACTGGAAGAGGTGTAATTATACACAGGATATTCGGGCTGTATGGGAAACAAAGGCAACATGCTAGGAATAGAATAGAAGGGATGGAAAACGGAGATATACATAAATCTCAATTTTCCAGGAGACAAAAATCCCCTCTTCAAACTGTATCTTGTATGATTATCGATCCCCAGGGCGGATCACAATATCATTATTTTTTTGGAGTGTTTTCAAAGCTATTTCTTCTCTTGTTAAATTTTGTCGTCTATATTTCATAGAATTATTAATCTTCCGTAAATCATTTTCCACACATTCTATGAAAGTGATCATTTCTTGACTCAGTTCGTTCCTAGGGTATTTTTTGGATTTATTCCTCAATACTGTATGTGTATATTGGTCATTTTGGTTTGCCTGACTGTCATCCCTAATTATTGGGTTTCTTAAGAAATATTTTTTTAGGCAAAGTCGTCTCATAAATTTCTCAATCCCAATAAAGGTTTCAAATTTGTTCAATCTCATTGTGGGAGCAAACTTTAATCCTTTATTTAATAATTGACTTTGAGTGTTTGATAAGATGACAGAACTCAAATTAATAATAGAATCATTATCCACAACGGATTCATTTATCTGGGGTAATGTCGTCTTCTTCCTTCCTCCTCTCCTTGTCTTCCCCTTTCTTCCTCGTATTGTCTCGCCCTGGGGCGGTGATTCTGACTGTGATAGTCGTTGTGTTGATTGTGCATTCTCCCTGTTCGTTGTGCTTTGTAATTTTGGTGAGGTAACTGGTCTGTTCCTTAAATTGTAGTGGTGATCTGTGGGGGTGTTCAAGTGTGACGCTTGTGGTCTCATTAGTGGTGACCTTGGTTTCGTGCGTATTCTGTGATGAGGTGGAGTCTGATCTAAAAAATGCCCCCTCTCTTCTAAAATATCAAATCTATTGCGTGTAGGTATAGTGTACTCTACAGGGAGTGCAGAATTATTAGGCAAGTTGTATTTTTGAGGATTAATTTTATTATTGAACAACAACCATGTTCTCAATGAACCCAAAAAACTCATTAATATCAAAGCTGAATATTTTTGGAAGTAGTTTTTAGTTTTAGCTATTTTAGGGGGATATCTGTGTGTGCAGGTGACTATTACTGTGCATAATTATTAGGCAACTTAACAAAAAACAAATATATACCCATTTCAATTATTTATTTTTACCAGTGAAACCAATATAACATCTCAACATTCACAAATATACATTTCTGACATTCAAAAACAAAACAAAAACAAATCAGTGACCAATATAGCCACCTTTCTTTGCAAGGACACTCAAAAGCCTGCCATCCATGGATTCTGTCAGTGTTTTGATCTGTTCACCATCAACATTGCGTGCAGCAGCAACCACAGCCTCCCAGACACTGTTCAGAGAGGTGTACTGTTTTCCCTCCTTGTAAATCTCACATTTGATGATGGACCACAGGTTCTCAATGGGGTTCAGATCAGGTGAACAAGGAGGCCATGTCATTAGATTTTCTTCTTTTATACCCTTTCTTGCCAGCCACGCTGTGGAGTACTTGGATGCGTGTGATGGAGCATTGTCCTGCATGAAAATCATGTTTTTCTTGAAGGATGCAGACTTCTTCCTGTACCACTGCTTGAAGAAGGTGTCTTCCAGAAACTGGCAGTAGGACTGGGAGTTGAGCTTGACTCCATCCTCAACCCGAAAAGGCCCCACAAGCTCATCTTTGATGATACCAGCCCAAACCAGTACTCCACCTCCACCTTGCTGGCGTCTGAGTCGGACTGGAGCTCTCTGCCCTTTACCAATCCAGCCACGGGCCCATCCATCTGGCCCATCAAGACTCACTCTCATTTCATCAGTCCATAAAACCTTAGAAAAATCAGTCTTGAGATATTTCTTGGCCCAGTCTTGACGTTTCAGCTTGTGTGTCTTGTTCAGTGGTGGTCGTCTTTCAGCCTTTCTTACCTTGGCCATGTCTCTGAGTATTGCACACCTTGTGCTTTTGGGCACTCCAGTGATGTTGCAGCTCTGAAATATGGCCAAACTGGTGGCAAGTGGCATCTTGGCAGCTGCACGCTTGACTTTTCTCAGTTCATGGGCAGTTATTTTGCGCCTTGGTTTTTCCACACGCTTCTTGCGACCCTGTTGACTATTTTGAATGAAACGCTTGATTGTTCGATGATCACGCTTCAGAAGCTTTGCAATTTTAAGAGTGCTGCATCCCTCTGCAAGATATCTCACTATTTTTGACTTTTCTGAGCCTGTCAAGTCCTTCTTTTGACCCATTTTGCCAAAGGAAAGGAAGTTGCCTAATAATTATGCACACCTAATATAGGGTGTTGATGTCATTAGACCACACCCCTTCTCATTACAGAGATGCACATCACCTAATATGCTTAATTGGTAGTAGGCTTTCGAGCCTATACAGCTTGGAGTAAGACAACATGCATAAAGAGGATGATGTGGTCAAAATACTCATTTGCCTAATAATTCTGCACTCCCTGTATGTGTTCTAAATTATCTAACTCTAAAGTGCTAGTGATCCTTGTATTAGTTGCCCCTTGACTAGATGCAATACCCTTCACTCCTTCTCCATTTACCCCATATTTCTGTGTTTCTTTAATATTTCTTTTATTATGTTTACATTTTTTCATCTTTTTATCTATTATTTCTCGTTCTACTTTGTCCAAATTGTGACACAATTTGGACCGTAAAGAGTTCAATTAATCAATTTGCGCGAATTTGTCAACTACAATTTTTATTTCAGCAATTTTCTTAGTAATTTCCTCCAGTAATTCAATCCGTCTTCTAATTACTAAATTTGTCAATGCAACAGATTGATCATGTAATAAACTATCCCATTCTTTATTAAATTGAGGGCTACATAAATCCTGAGCCGGAGTTTTAATTAATGTTAAACCCTTTGGGATCTGATTGATCTCTGTACATCTTTTCAAGGATTTGATCTCCCAAGTTTGTCTTAATTGGCGGATTAATAATATTTCCAAATCTTTAAAAACCTCTGTTGCACTCCAGACATCCTCAGTATTAGCTGAGTCTACCATATCGAAATGAAAATTGTCTACTTTCTGTTTTTTTGATTCAATATGGTCCCAAATATCCATGATCTTGGTTGATCCGTGCACTCACAAGGGTGAAATGGACAATAAATAAATATAAAA
The DNA here is from genome assembly GCF_905171765.1 of Bufo bufo. Classification (NCBI taxonomy): domain Eukaryota; kingdom Metazoa; phylum Chordata; class Amphibia; order Anura; family Bufonidae; genus Bufo; species Bufo bufo. The sequence continues at coordinate 260,680,618 of NC_053393.1, forward strand.
TAATGCGACGCACTGGATAACCCAAGATCAAGTCAGGTGCTCTCAGTAGAGTATATTCACCCAATCTTTTCAAAGGAATCACGATATAAACAACAAATACACTGGGCACTCTCGGATATTGCGACCAATATTGAGTTTATTAAATAAAACTATGTGCTACCGTGTGATAATAGATGCTAGGCACAATAAAAAATCAAAAGTCCAAAACATACACAATCGTAATAAAATCGTGACAATAAAATCGTAATAATAAAATCGATAAGAATTCGATGTATAATCATAAACTAAAATGGCTAGTTATATTGCCTATATAAATGTTCGCATTCACTAGCAGCATTCATGGGTGTGATTCTATAACATTTGAATCTCTGATCCGAACTAAATAAGGAGGACAGCAATCTCAGTCCCATGTGAAAAACTTCAAATGCGCAACAGTGTCTCTTAGAGCTGAATATAACTTGTATTGGATTAATCGCCCAAAGTTTGTACAAGCGGCGTCCCGCTCTGTTGGGTTCTCAGTGGCGTCCCACTGAAATGCTTTAATGTGTATTTCCAACACACATGCGATGATAAAAAATTTGAACAGTCTTACCATTCGATGTAACAGATGCCCATGTGATACTCTAGACGGTGGTCTTTCAATGTATTCGACTGTAGTCCTGCGAGTTGTGTGAATTACTTTCGTCTGAATTCCCCACGCCGGCGGCTTGTTTGCACATGGATTTCAATATTTGTGCACGAGATTTGTTTCATCAAGCCTTCAATCGCCTCTTGCGTAGCAGACAGTATTTAATGGGCAATTTCTTACGTCAATATTCCATTGCGCTTAGTAAGGAATCCTTTGGGGGGTTTGAATCAGACGCGTTTCGGGGTATTGGATAACCCCTTCCTCAGTGGTTACTATTCCCCCCACAATACCCCTCTTTTATAGGGGATATGATGTCATCCAAAATCCGGTTCGAATCCTCCTGCTCTTTGGACATTGGTCAATTATAATCGATGCTGCTTTGTGTGCTCGCTAATATTAACTTCGGGTGATAGGCATCAATATTCAAACATACAATTACTTAACACTTTTTATTAAGTTAAAAATGTCCTAGCAACATAAAAAATTCAAAACCTTCCATACAGTTGTACAGTCCTGATTGTGCGATTAATTGGACTAAAAAACTCATCCGGTCACTATGCGGTACCGATGCGGTAATGATGCGTTTTTTGTTAAAAACAGATGGCTAAAGGAATCTACCTTAGTCCCATATAATTGGAGGTGCATTGGAACTGTAGTATACCGTATGGCCCATATTTTCTAATATTCACCAAGACTGTTCGAATTTTTTATCATCGCATGTGTGTTGGAAATACACATTAAAGCATTTCAGTGGGACGCCACTGAGAACCCAACAGAGCGGGACGCCGCTTGGACAAACTTTGGGCGATTAATCCAACACAAGTTATATTCAGCTCTAAGAGACACTGTTGTGCATTTGAAGTTTTTCACATGGGACTGAGATTGCTGTCCTCCTTATTTAGTTCGGATCAGAGATTCGAATGTTATAGAATCACACCCTTGAATGCTACTAGTGAATGCGAACATTTATATAGGCAATATAACTAGCCATTTTAGTTTATGATTATACATCGAATTCTTATCGATTTTATTGTTACAATTTTATTGTCACGATTTTATTACGATTGTGTATGTTTTGGACTTTTGATTTTTTATTGTGCCGAGCATCTATTATCACACAGTTTTATTTAATAAACTCAATATTGGTTGCAATATCCGAGAGTGCCCAGTGTATTTGTTGTTTATATCGTGATTCCTTCTGAATAGATTGGGTGAATCTACTCTACTGAGAGCACCTCACTTGATCTTGGGTTATCCAGTGCGTCACATTATTTTATATTTATTTATTGTCCATTTGACCCTCAACTAGGTTAACCCCTGCCCCACTATCAATAAACACTTCAATTCCCACAATTTTGGAATCTATCGCCACCTCGGCAGACAGGAGAAATTGAGTACTAACGGTAAATGACAAGAGTAGATTCTAAAATTCCCCACCCACACCACCAAGAATGAGATGAGGATTAAACTTTTGTTTTCATCTTGACGCTGAACATAAGGACATACGTTAACAAAATATCCCTTTTTTCCAAAGAAAAAGCAGAGTCCCTTCTTATCACCAGGTCCAGGTGTAGCTCTCCCCAACTGCATTGGCTCTTCACCAGATATGAACTCAAGTGTTTCTCTACCCAAATTGTCGGAGGAGGCCGCCACCTTATATGATAGTATGTCCTGAGAGTGAGGAACCTTAGATCTGTCTCACAGGCATCTATCAATACGTACAGCAAGGGACATGGCCGCTTCCAATAACGCAGGATATACGTGAAACGCCAATGTGTCCTTCAGGCTCTCGGATAACCCTTGACAGAATTGACTAGAGAGAGCTGGATCATTCCACTCCGTATCCGTAGCCCATCTCCTAAATTCAGAGCAATAGGATTCCGCAGAACGCTCTTCCTGCAGTAAGCCACGCAACTTGGTCTCGGCCAGGGAGATCCGAACTGGGTCATCGTAGATACGACTTAGAGCTCTGAAAAATTCATCTACCGACCGGAGGGACTGTGATCCGGTCGGCAATGAAAAAGCCCAAGACTGAGCATCACCTTTAAGTAACAAAATGATTATACCCACTCTTTGACTCTCATCCTCAGAAGAGTTATGGCGTAGTTTAAAATATAATTCCCTGAACCGAATAAAATTGTCACTCCCTCCGGAAAATATATTCGGGAGAGAGACCTTAGGTTCAGGACAGGACTGGTTCCCGCCTGTGGTCTCTGGATCTGTTAGACGGTCGTCCGCAGGTCAGCTACCTCCAAAGACAGACCTTGCAGTTGTTCGACCAGTGCACAAATAGTATCCATCGATGCACTAACAAAAACAAAATGGCGTTTTGTTGGCAGTTGATAATGTCACAAAGTGGGGGTTGGGGAGGAACACCAGAATGACAACAGAAGGAAAAAGACCAGAATCTAGACCTCACGGCTAGTGAAAGGGAAGAGGTCACTATCTAGGAAACCCTAAACCTAGCCCTGACTCTGTCGGTATGAATAGACCCTGAAGGTGGGAATAATTCACTGGTTCCTTCCCAGATGAACGAACCAGCATCTCCCTGAGGCCTAGTAAACAAAGAGCAAATGGCAACAACAAAATACAAAGGGAAGTACACTTATCTTCAATAGAAAATGGATGAGCAGGAACACAAATGAGGTACTCACACCAGCTCTTCCAACTCCAGGCAGATAATATCCAGACTAAATAGAGGAGCAGTGATTACCACAAGCTACACCTGAGACAAGAGGTGTGATCATTACCAACAACAACACTGCAACAAGTGAAAACAGATAGGCTGTCAAATAACCTAACATGCAGCCAGTCTCTCAGATCTTCTAACCTCTGTCACAGGAGGGACCGTGACACTAGCAGAGCTTATTTGCGTCTGATCTATGTTCCTGTTATTGTCTGTCTGGCAGTCTTTTCTTCTTCTGGTGTTCCGTTAATGTCTGTCCGTATCTGCCTTCGGAAGAGGGTTCCTGGTTTCCCCAGAGGGGGAATGCCCATTCTCTGTCTCTGTGCAGCCATTCATGGGGCCGCCTTGCTTCTATTGCTTGGGGAGCAGGTACCTGCTTCTGTCTCTGTTCTGTTCTTTCTGCCTGTCTGTGGACTCTATGTACTGTCGGTAACTTGTCTGGTATCTCCTTGCCGCCTGATCCTGCTGCCACTGACTCAGTTTACGCTCTGGAGTAGCCCCTGGCAACTACCCTAACGGCCAAACCCTATCCTCACCATCTGAGGCTCTAGTGAAGACCAGTTAGCTGCTCAGTTACATATAACGATTAGAAGGATAATCCAGCACCTCCACATATGGTGTCTCGTGCAAGGACCTAGTCCAGTCTGTACAGATCCAGAAAAGTAGTAAGAGATGTCCAGCCCGACATAAATAAAAATCTTCAGTCCTTATTTCATAAATTTAAAAGAATGCAGTTTGTTCACATAGATGATGGTGACGCTACCAACGCGTTTCGATCTATACGATCTTAATCATGGTATACCATGATTAAGATCGTAGTGCCACCATCATCTATGTGAACAAACTGCATTCTTTTAAATTTATGAAATAAAGACTGAAGATTTTTATTTATCTCGGTGCTTGACATCTCTTACTACTTTTCTGGAGCTGCTTTTCTGTTATAGTCATTGTCACGTGTCTTGGTTTATTTGTAATAGTTATGTGTTCCGTGGTCCTTGTCCTGTTTTCCTTGTATCCTGCTCATATGACATCCCGGAGGTCCTCCTGGGGACCCCCGGCATGTGACACTATAGTATCAATAGTGAACTAACTATCTAAATTTAAAAGATGAAAATGGGTTGCTTTCAAATTTCTAGTTAATGTATAAAAAGAATAATTAAATAATATTTGGTAAAGAACAGTTAACCTTATTTTAACCATTAACTGTTCAGCAGATGAAATGCTTGATTAGACAAAGTTGTAAAAAATTGGATTTGGACCGAATGAATTCATAAAGAAGCGGTTTAAAAATCAGCTATTTCCTGGCTGCAGGGAGCCTGTATATCAGTGTACATCATTGTGCATTGCAGAAATGCATAGCCACAATTTCACCCCGGAATCAAGGATTAATCAAGAATTACTTAAGTAAAATAACTATCTGAACCCCCAAAATCAGTAGTATCAGACCACTATTTCACCCCAATTACCATATCAAGGATTAACAAAATTACTAGAATTAAAAGAATGTGAACAACCTAAAATCTGTAGTATTTGATACTTTTTACCCCTAATTAGTGCAGCAAGGTGTAATAGAGTGGCTTCTCTGTTAGCCAAGCGTTACACTGTTCTATTGGCCCTTGCACTCCCACTATAGTGTGGATAAAGTCTCCCTATTATCTCCCTACACTATCTCAGTGTTGTCCCAGAACTGTTGAAAACTAATATTTTTCAAATAGTCTTTCCTAATCATTTTTCCTAGCACATGTCACATCTCTCCCTATGCTCCGTTCACTAGAAAATTACAGAGACCATGCAGGATGAGGCTTTTTATAGGGCTGTGACATAGGGCTGGCTGCACGGCATTATGGTTGATCCCTCGTTCCTGGGCTTCTTACTTCCTCTTTGTAACATGTGCAGCAGTCATTTTAGAAAAAGTCTGTTTCATTACCACGAATCACCAGGAAATTTGGATTTGTGATTAATTGAATTATACCTGAAATTCGGATCGAATTCCACTTCGTCAACTTCGATTCGCTCAACACGAACTAGATCATCAAAACTTAAAATAGTCATCTGGAGATAATGGAAGAATTTATCATGATGCCTTCTGAGCTCAGGGAAAAGGACTTCAAAAACCCCCATAGTCATTCTGGCAGAAGAGATTGGATGAACCCAATAACAAAGTTGCTGTAGCTTGTCTTCTCCAGCACGATTGAAGAATTAAGACATTAAAGCCAAATCAGATATGCTCAGGCAACATTTTCTGTGTCTCCACAACCAGCTTCTGAGGCATAGTTGACTATTGGGACTATTTATATGGAGTTCATGAGTGTACTTTGTAGACACTGGCAATTTAAATGTGTGAAAAAGGAATTTGACATTACAAAAGCCTATGTACAATGAAGTGATGAAATGAAGAACTATTGTACTTTAATAAACTTAAAAACAGATGATTTATTTTTTTTAAATAGAAAATGGATAATAATGGATAAAATGGATCCGGTACTAAAAAAAATTATCTGGTTGCATCAGGTAGCTTCTGTTGTTTTTTTTACTTCTATCGGATTTGTTTGTAATGGGAGGATACAGGTGAGGATATTAGTGAAAGTAAAAAATGGTCATTGTAGTTGTTACACACTGTGATGCTCCCCTTGGCTGTGCAGTGATGGGAAGGGCACACATTTCTTTCCTTCAGGGCACAACCTGGTTGTAGTTCAAGGTACCCTTGATGTTGAAGAGTTGTGAGGTGCAAAGCAGGTTCCCCAGCAGAAAATGAATGCTGATGGGGTTGGAACAGACAAAGATAACATCAGGTTAACAGCTCTTTATGGATGAATAATGTTCAGATACATCAGTTGAGTTCTCAGACTTTGCATGGACAGGTAGATTTTTCATAATTTTGCAGTGTCACAGATATTACAGATTTCAAAGCTACAAGGATAGTTAATAGATCTTTTTCAGAAGCATTTCCCATACTGCACTTTTCTTTCCCACACTTAAGCATCCAGAAAGAATGGTGCAACGCTTATCTTTGACTATGCAACCACAGGGTGGCCCCAAACATCAGAGTTCTTAACCTTTTTTTTATAGGTTGCTTTATTATAAGTTTTCACAATGGGGTGTAGTATAGTGGGCACTTCTGGATTCTGCATTTTTAGGTCTGTCCAGGTGCATGCTTCCACCTTTTGGGCAATGTCTGCTATAAAGTCTATAAGTCCCTTTTGGGCAATGTCTGCTATAAAGTCTATAAGTCCCTTTTGGGCAATGTCTGCTATAAAGTCTATAAGTCTCTTTAGACAGTTTGTCTCCACTGAGCTTCTATGCACACCTCCTCCCAACACTGGAATGCTTTTCAATGTTTTTTTCTGTCTCTTTCTCCACTTCTCTTCTTTGGCTGGTTTTGTTCCAGGTCTGCGTCCTTCTGCATCTGCTTACTTCACAGTTGAGGTATCCAGTTCATTTTCTCACACTAGTCTCTCTCTCTGATCTAGCTTCTCCTCCCTATTAGGAGGATATCACAGCCACACCTAGGTATGGTTTCTACGGCCTATTAACTCCATTCATGCTATAAATACAGTAAATGCATATGCCCATAAAAGTACAATTTTAACCCTTTTGTTGTGTACCACTACATTTTACCATGTAGTAGTGGGATGCTGCAGTGCTCATTCTTGATACTGAATAAATCAATATGTTCTTAATATTTATTTTAATTTTTTCATAATTTACATATCATTAACATGACTATCAATCTTGTGATTTCCATAATTCCACAACTTTTCCTTCTTGGTGTTGCAATTTCAATGCTGAGTAGTGTAATATATGGTACCAGAAATTCCATGTAGAATAATCCAGAGGCTAAATAACTCAAATGCTAGTCTCTTTTACTTTATTGTAAAGAGTATCCAAATGTCAGAGCATATAAGGTAGATGAACCTAATATTTTTAATCTTGTAAACATCAATGTGCAATATGGTCTGATTCTGTATTGTTGTTCGGTTGACAGCTCATGTAAAGGCTTTTACTGTATATACTGCATAGATTACATGGCTAATTGTTGCAATATTAGCAGTGATCTATGCTATTTAGAAAGATTTACAGCAAATGCAAAAATACAGTTCAGACTGAGTGACAAATTGGAGGTGAACAGATTAATAAATGGAGACTATAGTGCACAGTACATGCTATTGAGTTTCAGAAGTCCAAGGACTCTCTTGTAAAGAGAAGGGAAAAAAAAGCTAAAGACATGAACCATGTGAATTTGTGACGTTCAGGGTATACATTATACATCAGTATCATTTCTTGACATATTACTCCAAAGTGCTCAAAAAATGAAGTGTGAACATAGACAGATACAAAATAAAATGAAAGGGAAGTTCACATAATGAAACCAACGAGCTTCTTATAACATTCAGAATGTTCCTGTGCAGAAGATACATCACAGAATAATGTTTTGGCTTCACAGGAAGTGTTATAAATCTGGTTACAATATGCTAGAAAATATAGTGTTTCTATAGTTTATTGTTAGCGCTAGATTAGAAAAGAACAAATTTCTGCTCATAAGCCATTTATTATGTGACAGGCAGCACAGAGACCTGAGTTTTCTTTAAATATGAAATACAGGCATAAATGCCAAACATATATAAACACTATTTTTAAGTGATTTATCAATGGATTTCATGGCTTTGCCAGTTGTTCGCTGAAGATGAATTTAGCTAATTTATAGAAGTCAATCACATTGAAAGACCCAATAGTGTGGAGGGGATGTATGTTACTATTAGACCAATTTGCCTTTGGCCAGGTAGATTTTCCCCAAATTCACACTATTACAATAAAATTTTAATCTATTTAGAATTATTAAAATATTGATTGTGTGAAGAAAAAAGGAAAATAAATCCTCCCCCCCAAAAAAGCACACAATTTAAAACGGCTGGTGTGCAGAGACAAATTATTGTTTTTAGATTTATTTTCTAGTGTGTATCATCACATGACTGCATATTATGATGGAGATAGTCAGAATTTTGGCCACATACCCATGTATTACATTGCACATAATATTATGCTTAGGAGTTAACTTTCACTCACTCAAGCTAGCTATGCTGGCTCTGTTCAGCTACTCCATTTCACATTTGTCTAGATATCCCTGTATTACAATGTATTAGGGCTCATGCACACGGCTGTTGTGTTAGCATACAAGGTTTGTATTGTATAAGCAACAACCACTGTATGTCATTGTTATATGCCTAGTATATTGTATGGTCACTAGATGGCAGTGTTGCATTTGTGTAACTTCCTGTTTTTCTATCCTTCAATAAAACAGTTAGTGCTCGTGCAGTTACAGAGCAGAGGTCAGTTAAACCTGAAAGACTGTCTGCCTGTTCTTTGTTTAGCCTCAGAAAGTATTTCTAACAGGTTATGGGCCCAGGACATGCTACAGAAGCCCTGTATATAACACAGATTACCTCTGGATAAAACCAGATACAGTGAGCTAAAGAAATTGAGTGCAGGAGACATCAACAGAAAGGCAAACAGCAGAAATGGCTGCCACCATCCCCTCAGCAAAGTTTTCCATCGCAAATCTGACAAATCACAAATACCAATCCTGGAAATTTAAGATGAAAATGCTACTTATAAGAGAAGGTACGTGGAAATGTATGAATGAACCCAGACCTGCACAGCCCACAGAGGAGTGGTTAGACAGAGATCAGAAAGCCCAGAGCACAATCTCTCTGTGCATAGATGATGATCAAATCATACATATATGTAACTGTCAAACTGCTAAAGACATGTGGGAAGGATTACAAAAAGTGCATGAAAGAGTTAATCTCAGCAATAAACTGTATTTAATCAGAAAGCTGTATCAGACTAAGCTGCAGAAAGACCAGGACATGCAGGACTATATAAGACAGACCTTAGAAATGGTGGAGAGACTGAGAGGGATTGGAGAAGATATAAAAGATTTCCATGTTGCAGCGTTATTGTTAAGTGGACTTCCTGAAAGTTATGAGACACTTATCACAGCAGGCAAGCTTGTGGATGAATACAAGCGCAAAACAGAAAGCATGAGTAATGCAAGTGTGAGTTCAGAGACTGCTTTAAAGATGAAATACAAAAATAAAAGCAGTAATGTGCAGCTAGAAAAGCGGGAATGCTTTGTGTGCAAAAAACCAGGACACCTAAAGTCAGATTGTAGAATCTGGAAAGCTAGAATGCAAAAACAAAGTGGATTGCAACAAGCTAAGAATGTCATAGAAACAAAGGAGTATGCAGTCGGATCAAATTTTTTATTTTTTTTTCATGATAATGCAAACGGATCCGTTTTGACTTTACATTGAAAGTCAATGGGGGACAGATCCGTTTGAAAATTGAGCCATACTGTGTCAACTTCAAACGGATCCGTCCCCATTGACTTGCATTGTAAGTCTGGACGGATCCGTTTGCCTCCGCACGGCCAGGCGGACAACCGAATGCTGCAAGCTGCGTTCAGGTGTCCGCCTGCTGAGCGGAGCGGAGGCTGAACGCTGCCAGACTGATGCATTCTGAGCGGATCCGCATCCACTCAGAATGCATTAGGGCAGTACGGATCCGTTCGGGGCCGCTTGTGAGAGCCTTCAAACGGAGCTCACAAGCGGACACCCGAACGCTAGTGTGAAAGTAGCCTAAGGATGAAGTGCCAGAGAAATTAGAAGAGTATCTCGCCCAAGTAAGTGATAAAATTGGCAGGATGACCAGAGTACTACGAACAGATAATGGCTCAGAGTATACAAGTGGTAAAACACAAGTCATACTCAGGAAACATGGAATAATGTTCCAAACAACTGTTCCATATAACCCAGAGCAAAATGGAGTTGCAGAGAGAATGAACCGCACACTGTGTGGAAGTGGGAGGAGCATGCTATGTGATGCTGATATGCCAACTACATACTGGGGAGAAGCTATCATGACTGCATGTTATCTTCAAAATCGTTTGCCAGGAAAAACAACAACAAAAACTCCATATGAACTGTGGAACAAAAAGAAACCAGATTTAAGACACATCAGAATTTTGGAAGTAAAGCCTATGTACACATTCCAAAAGAAAAACGTACAAAATGGGATGCATGTGCAAAAGAAGGAGTACTTGTGGGTTACAGTGAATCTCAAAAAGGATACAGGATTTTACATCGAGACACAAACAAGTTGTGTGTGTTTAAAGTTTGAACAACTGACACAAACTATTGAAACTGAAAAAGAATCAACATCAGTCACTCAAGAAGATAAGGAAAGTGACAGAAATAGAAATTACTGAAGAAAAATCAAAAGCTGAAACTGAACCAGAGATACCTTCAGTAAGAAGATCAACCAGAACCAATAAAGGTGTTCCAGCTGAACGTTTATCTTACATAGCTCGCAGAGCCGTTCAAACTGAACCAGGTTCATGGAAGGAGATGCAGAAACTGCCAATGCATGAGAAACAAATGTGGAACAAAGCCGCTGATGAAGAAATTACATCACTCAATGATCTCCAGACATGGACACTTTCAGATCATTCCATAGGATATAAATGGGTTTTTAAAACCAAATGTAACTCTGAAGGGAAAGTCTGTCGGTACAAGGCAAGGCTGGTTGCTAAAGGTTACTCACAGAAGTTCGGTGAGGACTATGATGCTACTTTTGCTCCAGTTGCTAAACAAAGTACTTTCAGAACACTTATGACAGTGGCTGCCATGCGTACAATGATTGTGAAACATCACGATATTAAGACAGCTTTTCTTAATGGTGATATTGAAGAAGACATTTACATGTCTCAGTCAGAAGGATATGTGAAAAAGGGACAAGAACACCTTGTCTCAAGTTGGAAAAATCCCTTTACGGCCTTAAACAATCAGCTCGAGTATGGAACTTGAAGATTAATCAAGTTTTACTAAATGAAGGATTTACAAGAAGCAAAGCTGATCCGTGCCTATACACTAAACAAGTAGACGCTGAATGGATGTACCTGCTAATTTATGTGGATGACCTGATCATTGCTCACAAAAACAGCGATGAAATTGCAAAATTAACAGGAATACTCAATAAGCACTTTGAAACTAAAGACCTAGGTGAAGTGACATATTATCTTGGAATTGACATCCAGCGTGAGAAAGATGGAAGTTTCCTGTTCAACCAGAGTGCAAAAATTGAATCTATTCTTCAGCAATTTAACATGACAGAGGCCAAAGGAACAAGCACACCTATGGATACAGCCTATCCAAAGTTAGAAGGAGAAGATGATCTTCTCACATCTAATGAACAGTACAGACAAGCAGTGGGGGCACTTCTTTACATTGCAACCACTACACGTCCAGATATTGCAGCTGCCATGTCTCTTCTATGCAGGCGAGTTGATAAACCACGTCAAAGAGATTGGAATGCAATTAAAAGAGTTATGAGATATCTGAAACAGACAAAAGACTTGAGTTTGAAACTGTCAGCAAGTGGTGATTTAAACCTCATGGGATATGTGGACTCCGATTGGGCAGGTGACCACAGCACACGCAAATCCACAAGTGGTTACTTATTAAAATTAGGAAACAGTCCTATATCTTGGTCCAGCAAGAAACAGATGTCAGTGGCATTGTCTTCTACAGAAGCTGAATACATATCTGCAGCTTATGCCAGTCAAGAAATTGTGTGGTTACAGCAATTACTCAAGGATCTTGGGGAAGCAACATTAGAACCTACCGTCTTATTTGAGGACAATCAGGCTTGCATTAAGCTTACAAGTGAAAAGATTAGTGCAAGAACTAAGCACATCGACGTCAGACATCATTACATTCATGACTTAGTTGATCAGAAAGTGATTGTACTTGTGTATTGTGAGTCTGAAAAATGATTGCTGATGCTCTGACAAAGCCACTCGCTAGAAACAGATTTGAGGATCTTAGATCAGAAATGGGACTGACATAGATAATAGTTGTTGAGTGGGGGTGTTAGCATACAAGGTTTGTATTGTATAAGCAACAACCACTGTATGTCATTGTTATATGCCTAGTATATTGTATGGTCACTAGATGGCAGTGTTGCATTTGTGTAACTTCCTGTTTTTCTATCCTTCAATAAAACAGTTAGTGCTCGTGCAGTTACCGAGCAGAGGTCAGTTAAACCTGAAAGACTGTCTGCCTGTTCTTTGTTTAGCCTCAGAAAGTATTTCTAACATGTTGCCCCGCCGTGGCCGTATTGCGGCCCTCATATGCTGGGTCTGAAATACATGGGGCACCGGCCGTGTGCACTCCGCATAACGTATGCGGACCCATTCACTTGAATCATGCGATCAGCTGTGTTTCTGCCAGGAGCGCCTCATGGCGCTTGACTACAGTTCCTGGTCCTGGAGTCTAAGAGGAGCAGGTCAGGTTCACCGGCTGTCCATGACAGCGGGGGATCCAAGGAAAAAACAGAAGCGGTTTATCTGCCTTCTCCTCAGATAGTTTAATAGCGTTCAATAAGTGGTATGTAGAGATGAGCTCATTTTAAAAAAAATTGATTTGGCCGCTTCAATGAATTTTTTTTTCCGGTTCCATCCAAATTTATTTGTGGATAATCACATAAAAAAACGGTTATTTCCTGGATGCAGAGAGCCTTTATAGTGGTGTAGAACACTGTGCCTTGCAGTAACATGCATAGGGAGTCTGCTGTGGTAGTGAAACAATACTGTGATTCAGTATGACATGCAGATGACAGGCATTGCTCTTAGAATCACTGCACACTTCACTTATTTGGGCAGTTACGGGGCCAAAACTGACCAAATACCTTGTGTGAACTCATCCTTACAGGTCAATGTTAGCGTCAAGAAGAAGCGCACTCCTTTTACACCGTCGGCAGCTGATTCCACATAGATATCTACAGAACCTGTTCTATTAAACGCTTATACAAGTAGAGCTCCGCCCAACAGAGTGAAGAGGGTGTCAGCTGTAAGTTTGTGTTGACGTCACTGATTATTTTGCCCTTCCTCTGATCCATCAGAACAATAACTCGCAAAAAAAACGGATCCTGTCTGTGGAGCATCTGCCTTCACTCGGTCAGCATTTGGTCAGTAATCCATCAGAATTGCTAAAGCCCAAAAAAAATAGGAGTGAATCCAAAACAGAGATGACACGTGAAAGGAATTTTTGTATTAGCTTGGGTTGGACGGCACTCCTCTGGTGTCGTTTTGGTACGGTGCTCAATGGTAATTTGAGGTAATATAGTGAAGGAAACCACGGCACTCGTTTTTAGTAGTTTTGAAAATTTATATTTTCATTTCATAATATTTCATATCATTTTCATTTCATCATTTATCATTCTATTTTTGTCAGCATCCAGGAATATAATTTGCACAGACTGGCCAACGTTTCGGTCCTAGTATGGGACCTTGATCACGGCCTGGAGTAAAATATAATGCAATATATCAGGGTATATTTTACATGATGAAAAGATACATTTAGTTCATAGTATATACAGCAAAAAATGTCCAATGTCTAATATATGGGAACACAGAGGATGGGTAAAAAGCATACTTTCAACTCATATTAGCATCATCAATAGTGCAGTTACGTTGAGAGAGATATATAAAGACATATATAGTCAAATGCATCGGTGATTAGCAGTGAAAAAAAACAGTAGAGAAATCAGCAGCAGCCGGGATCTAAATACGCTTGGCGAGGTTAGCACGGGCAGAGTAGTGCAGGTCAGCAGAGCGTCTCAGGGGTGGCGTGGCCTATAAAGTGTGGCATAAGTTATACCATGTTATCAGTAATCAAATGGCAGGTCATAGTAAGGCTAGGTATATAAACACAAGGCAGATCTGTAGTATATGAGTAAGTAAGTAGAGGCCATGGTCCGGTCACCTATGGGCATCTATTGGAGCTGCCGATGGTAGAGAGAACAACAAGGGTGCAGGCAGAGCGGCGAGATACAGGTAGTTAGAAGGTCCAGTATTTACCTTAGTCTTTGTTGCATGTTGCCTGTGTGGGATGCGCTAGCTTGCACTGCGCTTGTGTCCCTTTTGAATGGTGCCGCTGGTGCGGGCGAGCGTCCTGCGCACGTGTGCCCGGCTCCGTTGCACGCATGACGTCATCACGCTCGGGCGAGTGACGTCACTGCGACAGCGGCGTCCGTGCGCATGCGCAGTGGGCCGGCCGGGACCCGGGCTGGCAAAGTAGTATTGGCAGCGTAATGAAGAGGGGATTAGATTACCCAGACATAGATAAGTTTAGTGATCATGATCTCAAAAGGCATATAGGGTGATACAGTATGCCCCCTGGGAGAAAGACCGGTTAAAGCTGGCTTTGGAATAAAAAAAATATAAAAAAATATAAAAATATATATGGGGACCCAACCAGGGTAGACGTTTGCTAGCAGGCATGATATGTTTATTTATACCTTAAGTCAATAGTGCTATATTTTATCTATATAGTAAAGACATATTATAGGTATTGGAGCAGCACAATCTATTTTTGTTATATATTATGTACTATATATTATTGTATACTATATTAACGCTAGTACAGCTATGTTAAACTTATACTATATGGAGTACTATACGGCTATGGTATATCTCATACTACCTGGTTGGGATGGACTTTATGAGTTATTTTGTCTGTGGAAGGTAAGGGAGAAAATATGGTGTTAGTAAGCATATCATAACAGGTTGAAGATATAAGCATTAACAAGTGATACAAAAAGCAAAAGAAATTACGAGGTTTTAATGTCCAATCCTATATGTCATACGATATAGTGATATAGATCACGATGTACAAAAGTCTTTACTTACTTACTCATATACTACAGATCTGCCTTGTGTTTATATACCTAGCCTTACTATGACCTGCCATTTGATTACTGATAACATGGTATAACTTATGCCACACTTTATAGGCCACGCCACCCCTGAGACGCTCTGCTGACCTGCACTACTCAGCCCGTGCTAACCTCGCCAAGCGTATTTAGATCCCGGCTGCTGCTGATTTCTCTACTGTTTTTTTTCACTGCTAATCACCAATGCATTTGACTATATATGTCTTTATATATCTCTCTCAACGTAACTGCACTATTGATGATGCTAATATGAGTTGAAAGTATGCTTTTTACCCATCCTCTGTGTCCCCATATATAAGACATTGGACATTTTTTGCTGTATATACTATGAACTAAATGTATCTTTTCATCATGTAAAATATACCCTGATATATTGCATTATATTTTACTCCAGGCTGTGATCAAGGTCCCATACTAGGACCGAAACGTTGGCCAGTCTGTGCAAATTATATTCCTGGATGCTGACAAAAATAGAATGATAAATGATGAAATGAAAATGATATGAAATATTATGAAATGAAAATATAAATTTTCAAAACTACTAAAAACGAGTGCCGTGGTTTCCTTCACTATAGGAATTTTTGTATGTCTTCTGTGTTTTGTACCAACTCCTACTTTTGGCTACCAAATCATAAACCAATTCTGATGCAAAATAGGGACCATGTCATGCAGGCCTTACAGCTGTTACATAGACAGGATCTGTTGTGCGTCTTATTTTTCCTTCCTTCTGACAGGCTGAAACGCAAAACAGTCATGAAGTGGGGAGGGTGGGAACAGCATGAGAAGTCCACAGAGTGGCCCTATGACACAAAGAAAGTCCAGCTCACCCAATCATCCAAATCACCCGCGTGCACGGAACAGGCTGGTGAGCCTATATATCCTTGATATGAAAACAAATAAAGTTCCAGCACTCACGATTACTTGGTAGCTAAAAATCTTCGTCTTTATTCTTAATCTTAACTGTGAACAGTGTCTATTCTAATGATTAAATACTGGTCTGGGAGCTCCTGATTCCACCCCCACCTGGAGGGCGGGGGAATAGAAAGGAAGAAAAAAGGTTGAACTCTCTGCTCCCTAGATGAGGCACTGTTCACATTGTTCTACAATGCGGATGCACTTGGCATCCATTTGAAGTCACTGATCTTAAATATATAACGTGAAAATTTCCATAAACAAAACAGTGAGATCTGTAGTATATGAGTAAGTAAGTAGAGGCCATGGTCCGGTCACCTATGGGCATCTATAAATACACAATATACATACAAATATTGATATAAATTGTCATGTATGGGTATTTTTGATCCCATATGCTAATTTCAACATAAATAAATAAGTAAATAAATCCTATATCTCCATTGCCATTCGAAAGGGAAAAAGGGAGTCAGTAAAAATGCATGGAGTTCATTTTTCATATTGAGACCGTTCGGATATCTGGTATCCAACTTAAAAATCCAAAAGGCCTCTCTCAATCTCACCAAATGCTTTAACCCCTTAAGGACCTAGGACGTACCGGTACGCCCTATTTCCTGAGTCCTTAAGGACCCAGGACGTACCGGTACGTCCTGACTTAAAATCTGTATTCCGGCGCCCCAGGGGTTAATTGGAACGGGATTTCGGCTGAAATCATTCAGCCGGCATCCCGTAACAATGCAGGGGGGGGACATTTGACCCCCCCGTATGGGCGATCGCAGCAAACCGCAGGTCAATTCAGACCTGCGGTTTGCTGCACTTTTTGCAGTTTCTGATCGCCGCGGTCCCTGACCGCGGGGATCAGAAACTTTAGAGTGGCTAAAATAAATATTTTTCACCCCCCCCCTGCACCCCTGCACGATTTTATGCCGGAGGGTGGTGTGGGGGGGGGGGTGTCGCAGGCGGTGGGGGCGTTGCGGGAGGCGGGCGGTGCGGCAGGCGGGATCGCGATCCCCCGCCCGCCTCCCCATGAACGATCGTTGGCTTCTAGTGGTTGTACCAGGGTGCCAGCACATTGCTGGCACCCTGGTATAAACGGCTGACATCTGTGAAGATGTCAGCCGTTTAACCCTTTCCATACCGCGGTCCGTACGGACCGCTGTATGGAAAAAGTTAACTGTCATCGGTCAGGGAGCTCCCTCCCTCTCCATCGGGGGGCTGCTGTGCCTTTGAAGCCCCCCGATGGAGAGGGAGAGAGCCCCCCTCAGCCCCGTGCTTACCCTTCCCCGTCTGCGAAGTTCTGAGCAGACGGGGAAGGTTCCCATGGCAACAGGACGCCTGCTCAGGCGTCCTGCTGTCCATGGTGCTGAACAGATCTATGCTAAAAGCACAGATCTGTTCAGTGTAAGTAAAATACAGTACAGAACAATATATATTGTTCTGTACTGTATTATACAGACACCAGACCCACTGGATCTTCAAGAACCAAGTGGGTCTGGGTCACAAAAATGTAAAAAAAAGTGAAAAAAGTTAAGATAAAAAAAAAAACATTTATCACTGAATAAAAATTAAAAAAATAAAATAAACTACACATATTAGGTATCGCCGCGTCCGTAACGACCTGATCTATAAAATGGTCATGTTACTTTCCCCGCACGGTGAACGCCATAAAAATAAAAAAATAAAAACTATGAGAAAATTGAAATTTTGCCCACCTTACTTCCCAAAAAAGGTAATAAAAGTGATCAAAAAAGTCGCATGTACGCCAAAATAGTACCAATCAAACCGTCATCTCATCCCGCAAAAAATGAGACCCTACTCAAGATAATCGCCCAAAAGCTGAAAAAACTATGGCTCTTAGACTATGGAGACACTAAAACATGATTTTTTTTTTTTCAAAAATGAACTCATTCTGTAAAACTTACATAAATAAAAAAAAAGTATACATATTAGGTATCGCCGCGTCCGTATCGACCGGCTCTATAAAAATATCACATGACCTAACCCCTCAGATGACCACCGTAAAAAAATAAAAATAAAAACAGTGTAAAAAAAGCCATTTTTTGCCATCTTACGTCACAAAAAGTGTAATAGCAAGCGATCAAAAAGTCATATGCACCCCAAAATAGTGCCAATCAAACCGTCATCTCATCCCGCAAAAAATGAGACCCTACTCAAGATAATCGCCCAAAAACTGAAAAAAGTATGGCTCTTAGAATATGGAGACACTAAAACATTTTTTTGGTTTTAAAAATGAAGTTATTGTATAAAACTTACATAAATAAAAAAAAATGTATACATATTAGGTATCGCCGCGTCCGCGACAACCTGCTCTATAAAATTACCACATGATCTAACCTGTCAGATGAATGTTGTAAATAACAAAAAAAAAAAGTGCCAAAAAAGCTATTTCTTGTTACCTTGCTGCACAAAAAGTGTAATATAGAGCAACCAAAAATCATATGTACCCTAAACTAGTACCAACAAAACTGCCACCCTATCCCGTAGTTTCTAAAATGGGGTCACTTTTTTGGAGTTTCTACTCTAGGGGTGCATCAGGGGGGCTTCAAATGGGACATGGTGTCAAAAAAAACAGTCCAGCAAAACCTGCCTTCCAAAAACCGTATGGAATTCCTTTCCTTCTGCACCCTGCCGTGTGCCCGTACAGCAGTTTACGACCACATATGGGGTGTTTCTGTAAACTACAGAATAAGGGCCATAAATATTGAGTTTTGTTTGGCTGTTAACCCTTGCTTTGTAACTGGAAAAAAAATATTAAAATGGAAAATCTGCCAAAAATGTGAAATTTTGAAATTGTGTCTCTATTTTCCATTAAATCTTGTGCAACACCTAAAGGGTTAACAAAGTTTGTAAAATCAGTTTTGAATAGCTTGAGGGGTGTAGTTTCTTAGATGGGGTCACTTTTATGGAATTTATAATCTAGGGGTGCATCAGGGGGGCTTCAAATGGGACATGGTGTCAAAAAACCAGTCCAGCAAAATCTGGCTTCCAAAAACCAAACCGCGCACCTTTCACTCTACGCCCTACTGTGTGCCCGTACAGTAGTTTACGGCCACATATGGGGTGTTTCTGTAAACGGCAGAGTCAGGGCAATAAAGATACAATCTTGTTTGGCTGTTAACCCTTGCTTTGTTAGTGGAAAAAATGGGTTAAAATTGAAAATTAGGCAAAAAAATGAAATTCTCAAATTTCATCCCCATTTGCCAATAACTCTTGTGCAACACCTAAAGGGTTAACGACGTATGTAAAATCAGTTTTGAATACCTTGAGGGGTGTAGTTTCTTAGATGGGGTCACTTTTAGGGAGTTTCTCCTCTAGGGGTGCATCAGGGGGCTTCAAATGGGACATGGTGTCAAAAAACCAGTCCATAAAAATCAGCCTTCCAAAAACCAAACGGCGCACCTTTCACTCTACGCCCCGCTGTGTGGCCGTACAGTAGTTTACGGTCACATATTGGGTGTTTCTGTAAACGGCAGAGTCAGGGCAATAAAGATACAATCTTGTTTGGCTGTTAACCCTTGCTTTGTTAGTGGAAAAAATGGGTTAAAATGAAAAATTTGACAAAAATATGAAATTCTCAAATTTCCTCCCCATTTGCCAATAACTCTTGTGCAACACCTAAAGGGTTAAAAATGTATGCAAAATCAGTTTTGAATACCTTGAGGGGTGTAGTTTCTTAGATGGGGTCATTTTTGGGTGGTTTCTATTATGTAAGCCTCGCAAAGTGACTTCAGACCTGAACTGGTCGCTAAAAATTGAGTTTTTGTAAATTTCTGAAAAATTTCAAGATTTGCTTCTAAACTTCTAAGCCTTGTAACATCCCCAAAAAATAAAATATCATTCCCAAAACAATTCAAACATGAAGTAGACATATGGGGAATGTAAAGTCATCACAATTTTTTGGGGTATTACTATGTATTACAGAAGTAGAGAAACTGAAACTTTGAAATTTGCTAATTTTTTTCAAATTTTTGGTAAATTAGGTATTTTTTTGTGCAAAAAAAATAATTTTTTTGACTTCATTTTACCAGTGTCATGAAGTACAATATGTGACAAAAAAACAATCTCAGAATGGCCTGGATAAGTCAAACCGTTTTAAAGTTATGAGCACTTAAAGTGACACTGGTCAGATTTGCAAAAAATGGTCTGGTCCTTAAGGTGAAAATGAGCCCGGTCCTTAAGGGGTTAAATCTCCTCCCCTTTTCGGTAGTCTCACTTGTTCGATTGCAAAAGCCTTGAAATTTCGCACTTGCCGTTCATGTTTACAAATAAAGTGCTTAGCGGCATTGGATGTGTTCACACTGTCCGGATTATTTATGTAGTTGAGATGCTCCAAAATTCAAACTTTGAATCTTTTAGTGGTGCATCCCACATACATCATATCGCAGGCTACATATTTGATTACATATATTACCCCTGTTGAGTTGCAATTAATATATGATTTTATCGGGTATATGTGGGAATTATTCGCATCATGAAAGGTTTTCGTATTCACTACATATGTACAAGTGCGGCAGCGTGAGCTTCCGCACCTGGTAAAACCTTTGTAAATGAGCCAAGAATCCTATTTTTGTTTAACCCGTTGCATGTACATGGAGGGGGATATGTCATTCCCTATAGTTCTAGGTCTTCTAGAGACAATTCTACAACCTTGTCCCAGCATACAGCGCAGTACATCATCATCATAGAGAATGGGCAAATATTTTTTTATTGTTTGCTGAATTATTTTGAACTGCTTGCTGTATGTTAAGACAAGTGTAGGTATACTCTCCTTAATATCACCTTTCTCGATCGTTGAGGTTGTAGGATTGAAATTCCTCATAAAATCGTGACATACTGTACTTTTTTGTTTGTAATTTCTTCTCTTTTTATTTTCATTCTTATTTCCAGAGGGAGATGGAGTAAGAGTTGGAAAAAGTAATTCCTCTCTACTTTTATTCCTAGTTATAGCTAAACCTCTAGATATCATTCATTTTGGGTAGGCTCTCTGTGCTAACCTCCTTTCGATAATCTGAACTTCTCTTTCGAAAGCCGCAGAGGTACTGCAGTTTCTGTAGGCATGTGTGAATTCTCCCACAGGGATTGATTTAATCGTGTGGGCAGGGTGATGACTATCCGCACGCAATATTGAATTTCCTGTCACTTCTTTATGAAATGTTTTAGTTTGTATGATCTGATCGGGTATTCCTGAGAGCGTAAAGTCCATGAAATTAACATATTTGGAGTGCTGAGTATACGTGAATTTTAGATTATAGGGATTGTTTTCGAGGTATTGCATAAAGTTTTGTATGGCAGGCACATCGCTGCTCCAAATCAGGAGCATATCGTCGATGTACCTGCCATACCAGACTGAAATCGTGAGTGCTGGAACTTTATTTGTTTTCATATCATGGCCCTATGACATAGTGGTGAGGTGGAATCAGCATGAGGAGGCCACAAAGTGCCACAATGACAGTGTGGAGGTGGCAGAAGCATCAGAAGGCCACAGAGTGGCACAATGACAGAGTGTGAAGGTGGCAGCAGCAGTATCAGGAGAAGGCCACAGGGTGTCACATTGACAGAGTCTGGAGGTGGCAGCATTATCATCAGGAGGCCACAGAGTTGCACGATGACAGAGTGTGGAGGTGGCGAAAGCATCATGAGAAGGCTACAGGGTGGCACAATGACAGTGTGGAGGTGGCAGCAGCATCAGGAGACCACAGAGTGGCAAGGTGACATAGTGTGGAGGTGGCAGCAGCATCAGGAGACCACAGAGTGGCAAGGTGACATAGTGTGGAGTTGGCAGCAGCATCAGGAGACCACAGAGTGACCCTGTGACAGAGTGGTGGAGGTGGGTGGCAATCAGGGGCGTACATTGAAATCATTGGGCCTCATAGCAAGAATTTAAATTAGGCCCCCATGCCTGTTCCTAGTCCCTCCCACTATGCACCCTGACTACTCTAACTACCCTTCCTAACTTCACCCCTGCACAAACTCATGCTGCAGTATTTTGCTCTACAAAATGGCAGTACTCACTCCGGAACCCAACAGACCCATTTTATTGAATGGGATCTGGTAGGTTCCGGCGGTGTTCAGCATATTTTGACAAGAATCTGGGAGATTACATGATGTAATACCACCCAACTTTCCTGCTGTCCAGCATGGCACATGCGCAGAGACATGAGAAAACTTGAGGAAGTGAGTTCCCCCCTGCCCCCCATTCTCTGTGTCATGCAGGACAGCTGGGAGACACTGACATTACTTGCTATCCTGCATGACACATGTGCAGATACACGAGTCTCTGGGAAAGCTGAGTGAACCCCTCCCCCCTGCCTTTCCATGTTCTTATTATCTGCATTTATGCCTTGCAGGATAGCAGGAAATCTGAGTGACATTACATGATGTAATAGCACCCAGCTTTTCTGCTGTCCTGCATGGAGAGACATGAGAATAGTCTGAGAAAACTGAGTAACACAACTCCCACCTACCCTCATTTCTTCTCATGCCTCTGCACTTGTGCAATGCAGGACATCAGGAAAGCTGAGTCACATTACATAATGTAGTGACAACCAGCTTTCCTCCTGTTCTGAATGGAATATGTGCAGAGGTATAGTCTGGGAAAGCTGAGTGCCCCCCCCCCCCCTCCACGCACACACCTCTGCACTGTCCTCACCTACAAGCTGTCACTTACTTCATTACTAGCAGGGTTGCAGCAAGCTAGAGGAATCAGACCTTAAGAGTTCAGAAGACAAGAATCTTCTGGGGACACATGGTCAGTGGTCAGATTCAGCATGTTTTTTGCACCTATGGAGATGGGAGGTGGAGCTAGCATATGAGAGGCGGAACTAGGAGGCAGGTCTAGCGGACAGGAGGCAGTTAGGAAGATAGACGGGAGAAATTCTCCATTGCGGGCCCCCCTTCCTCACGGGCCCCAAAGCAGCTTCGTGGTCTGCCTATATGGTATGTACGCCACTGGTGGCAATACCACTACCAGCTGAAGATGGTGGGTGAAAGAAGGAGCACTTGGCATCAAATGTGTGGCATCAGGCAGGTAGCAGCATCAGAATAGTAGCTGAGACAGGTAGCCAGAAGAAACTGGTCTCTTTTGTCAAAGTGTTGGTGTGGCACCATGGATGATCAGGCATTGGTGGGTGGAAATCCTGGCTGATCCACACCTGATTCATCTTAACAAATGTCAGTCTCTCCACACTTTGGGTGGACGGGCGAGTTTTTCTTGGGGTAACTATGGCCCCCGCCGCACTAAACACCCGCTCTGATTCCACACTACTGGCCGGGCAGGACAGCTTTTCCAGGGCAAACTCTGCCAGTTGCATCCACAAATCCAGTTTGGCTGCCGAGTAGTCCAGCGGATCTTCTATGTGGGGTTGCAGGGTGCTGTCCAAGTATGCCACCACCTGCTGGTTCAGGTCCTGGTCCAGGTCTAGCTGCTGCTGGTGAGTAGTTTCTTCACTAGGCGGGTGAAGAAAGCTGCTCATCAGCGACTCTATACTCCTCTGCCATGGACAACCCTGCCACAGCAGCCATGGCAGAGGAACGTGAGCGCAGAGGGCCCCCGGTCAGACCTGCGAGAAGATGGCAGCAGCCAACTCACTACATTGGATGTCTCTATAGTATAGTTCAGTTTGTCCTCCCTGTCAGCGGGTGTAAAAAAGGCCCTCATTTTGGATCGGTAGCGAGGGTCCAACATGGTGGAGAGTCAGAAGTCATCCCTCTGCCGAATAGTGACAATTCGGCTGTCACTACGCAAGCAAGTGAGCATGCATCGGGCCATTTGTACAAGTGACTCTGAGGGACTCCCTGCCTCCATCTCCACTGCATACTGCCACGGTGTGTCTGGGTCCTCTGCCTTGTAACATAGTATATAACGCCGAAAAAAGACATTTGTCCATCCAGTTCGGCCTGTTATCCTGCAAGTTGATCCAGAGGAAGCCAAAAAAAAAACTGTGAGATAGAAGCCAATTTTCCCCACTTGAGGGAAAAACTATTCCTTCCCGACTCCATTCAGGCAATCAGATAACTCCCTGGATCAACGACCCCTCTCTACTACATATAGCCTGTAATATTATTACACTCCAGAAATACATCCAGGCCCAGCTTGAACTCTTTTAGTGATCTTACTCTCAGGCAGAGAGTTACATAGTCGCACTGCTCTTACTGAAAAGAATCCTCTTCTATGTTTGTGTACAAACCTTCTTTCCTCGAGGCATAGAGGATGTCCCCTTGTCACAGTCCTGGGTATAAATAGATGATGGGAGAGATCTCTGTACTGTCCCCTGATATGTTTATACATAGTAATTAAATCTCCCCTCAGTCGTCTTTTTTCTAAAGTGAATAACCCTAATTTTGATCATCTTTCAGGGTACTGTAATTCCCTCATTCCCATAATTACTTTAGTTGCTCTCCTCTGAACCCTCTCCAGCTCTGCTATCTCTACCTTGTTCACAGGAGCCCAGAACTGGACATAGTACTCCATGTGTGTGGTCTGACCAGTGATTTGTAAAGTGGTAAGGATTATGTTCTCATCACAGGCATCTATGCCCCTTTTGATGCAACCCTTTATCTAATTGGCCCTGGCAGCAGCTGCCTGACATTGGTTTTTACAGCTTAGTTTGCTGTTCACTAAAATTCCTAGGTCCTTTTCCATGTCACTGTTACCCAGTGTTTTACCATTTAGTATGTATGGGTGACTTGTATTATTCCTACCCATGTGCATAACCTTACATTTGTCAGTGTTAAACCTCATCTGCCACTTGTCTGCCCAAGCCTCTAATCTATCCAGAACTATTTGTATTAGAATACAGGGTGGGCCATTTTGAATCCAACTTTTGTTTTTTCAATAGGAAGAGGGTCATGCGACACATCAAACTTATTGGCGAGCATTTCTCCTGCGGTGTTGCTATCAGTGTGTGAAGAGTGGGAGAAGAGGGTTGCATTGACAATCCAACACAATGGACAGCACATTGAACACATTTTATAAGTGGTCAGAAACTTGTAAATAACTCATGAAATAATAAAGTTACGTTAAAACCAAGCACACCATTGTTTTTCTTGTGAAATTCCCAATAAGTTTGATGTGTCACATGACCCTCTTCCTATTGAAAAAACTAAAGTTGGATTCAAAATGGCCAACTTCAAAATGGCTGCCATGGTCACCACCCATCTTGAAAAGTTTCCCCCCTCACATATACTAATGTGCCACAAACAGGAAGTTAATATCACCAACCATTCCCATTTTATTAAGGTGTATCCATATAAATGGCCCACCCTGTACTGTCATCTTCCGTGTCAATTACTTTACACAGTTTAGTGTCATCTGCAAAAATTGATATTTTACTGTGCAAGCCTTCTTCAAGATCATTAATAAATATAATGAAGAGGATAGGGCCCAGTACTGACCCCTGAGGTACTCCACTAGTGACAGTGACTCAATCTGAGTGTGTGCCATTAATAAGAACTTTTTTCTATTACTGAGCCAGTTACCTAGCCACATACAGACATTTTCTCCCAGTCCGAGCATTCTCATTTTATATACTAACCTTTTATGTGGTACAATGTCAAATGCTTTGGAGAAGTCCAGATATACGACATCCATTGATTCGCCGCTGTCAAGTCTAGAACTTACCTCTTCATAGAAACTGTTTACATTAATTTGACATGAACGATCCCTCATGAAGCCATGCTGATATGGCTTTATTTGCTTATTTTTATTGAGGTTCTCCAAGATAGCATCTCTTAGAAAACCTTCAAACAGTTTACCCACTACAGATGTTAAACTTATCGGCCTATAGTTTCCGAGCTCTGTTTTTGGACCCTTTTTGAATATTGGCAGCACATTTGCTATGCGCCACTCCCTGTCAGTATAGAGTCCTTAAATATCAGAAATAAGGGTCTGGCTATGACATTAACTAATTCTCTTAGGATACGGGGGGTGTGCCATCCGGTCCTGGCGATTTGTCTATTTTAATCTTTTTAAGACGCTGCTTTACTTCTTCCTGGGTCAGACAGGGCACTTTTAATGGGGAATTTACTTTTACATTCTGCATTTCATCTGACAAAATATTTAACAGCTTTGCTTTCTCCTCATCGCTCTCTGCAACTCCCCCTCATCACTCTGTAAAGGGCCGACACCAGATTTATACTTTTTACCATTTATATAATTGAAGAACATTTTAGGGTTAGTTTTATTCTCTTTGGCAATTAATCTCTCGGTCTCTAGTTTGGCCGCTTTTATGTGTTTTTTACATATTCAATTTTTTTCCTTATAGTTTTTCAGTACTTCCTCACCACCCTCCTGTTTTCATGATTTAAATGCTTTTTTTTGTCATTTATTGCCTTGTTTGCAGTTATATTTATCCACATTGGTTTCTTCTTGTTCCTTAACCTTTTATTCCCATAAAGTATGTACCTCTCACAATTAGATTTTAGAATGCTTTTAAAAATATCCCATTTTGTGGCTGTATTTTTATTTTTGAGGACTTTGTCCCAGTTCGTTAGGCCTATGGCCTCTCTTAGTTGGCTGAATTTAGCTTTTTTGAAGTTTGGTATTTTTGTTCCTACCCTGAAGAAACACTCTTTTGAATGATAATTGGAAGGTTATTACTTTATGGTCACTATTTCTCCAGGTGTCCCCAAACCTGCACATCTGTTGTTCTGTCAGGTCTATTGGTTAATACTAAGTCTAGTATGGCCGTCCCTCTAGTCGGGTCCTGAAACAGTTGGGAAAGGTAATTGTCTTTGGTTATTGCCAAGAACCTGTTTCCTTTATGATATGTACAGGTTTCAGTTTCCCAGTCTATATCTGGGTAGTTGAAGTCCCCCATAATAACGACTTCATTATGATTTGCCGTCACGTCTATCTCGTTTAGTAGTAGATTGTTTGTGGACTCTGGTATATTAGGTGGTTTATAATAAACTCCTATTAATAATTTATTGTTTTTGCCTCCATGTATTTCTACCCACAGTGACTCCACATGTTCATGTCCCATTCCTCCCCCAGTCCCATTACCTTGCCCCCGGTCTTTATCTGCACTATCTTCCCCTCGTATAACGTAATTACCCTCCCCCCCAGTCCCTAGTTTAAAAACTCCTCCAACCTTCTAGCCATCTTCTCCCCTCTTCTCCCACAACCCAGCTGCCCCTTACCCATTGAGGTGCAGCCCATCCCTACGATAGAGCCTGTAGCTGAGAGAGAAGTCAGCCCAGTTCTCCAGGAACCCAAACCCCTCCTTCCTACACCAGTTCTTGAGCCACTTGTTTACCTCCCTAATCTTTAGCTGCCTTTCTTGTGTGGCTCGTGGTACCGGCGGTATTTCAGAAAATACTACCTTTGAGGTCCTTGCCCTAAGCTTTTGACCTAAATCCCTAAAATCTTTTTTGAGTACACTCCACCTACCTTTTAATTTTGTCATTGGTTCCGATATGGACCATGACTGGTGGATCTTCTCCAGCCCCTCCCAGTAATCTGTCAACCCGATCCGCGATTTGTCAAACTCGAGCGCCAGGAAGCCAACACACCGTTCGACGATCCCGGTCTTTGTGACAGATTGCCCTATCTGTACCCTTAATAATTGAGTCTCCCACTACCAGCACCTGTCTGGCCTGCCCTGTTCTCCTGGTCCCCTGCTTGCTGGCAGAGAAAGTGTCCGGCTGCAGCAGTGCACTCTCTGAACTGACATTCCCCTCATCTGCCAACCTTGCAAACTTGTTGGGGTGTGTCAGATGTCTTCCTCATCCCCCTGTAGCTCCTCTGGCTGCTCCTGCTCCTCCTCTCCTGTCACCTGTGTGGGAAAACCACCCATTTCGCTACACATTGCTTGTGCTCCAATGTCCTCCTCCTCCTCCAGTTCAGCCCCCACAGTGCTCCTGTGGCCGTGAGATCTAGACACCATGTCTCCAGTCCCCTGACCAGCCAGATTTACCAGCATCTGTTCCAGGACATGAAGCAGTCGAATTACGTTGTTCATCCCATAGCCCTAGAGACTGACAAATGACATGGCCTCCTCAAAGGGCCTGAGAAAAAGGCAGGTGTCAGGCATGAGCTGCCACTGGCTGACAAAGAAGTTACACAGAGGAGTACTCCTGTCTGCTTGGTTCATCAAGAAATCATTTATGGCCCTTCTCTGTGCGTAAAGTTGGTCCAACATATGGAGGGTGGAATTCCAACGGGTTGCATATGGATCGAATTAAACGAAAGCACGCCGAAACGCGCGTCAGGGTAGTGCCATCCTGGTTTGGGTACACTGAGCTATCTTGGGTAAGTCTCCTTCCATCTGGTTCCTGGGTATTTTTGCCTTCTGGGCAGTTTTTACACTCTTGTCCCTGATTTTGTGGGCAGTACATAGCTTGATATTGTGTTTTCTCAGGACTGTTGCGAATAATTTGCAGATTTTTGTTTATGTATATACTGATGTAACACATGAGACTTATCCTCTTTCAAATACATGTCAAACAACAAGTCTTTATATAATAATATGAATGTATAACCTGTGTCCCACTAGGATGGTGTCTTTTTCTGCTACCCTCTTTTTAAGTGACACCGTCTTTTATATATGTATTATTGTGATCTCTATAAAAAAAAATTGTACTGTTGCCTTGTGAGCTCCAATTTTTTTTAGGTTTTGTGATCCTGACGTAGTAGAGATGTCTGTTAGTCACAAATTCGGTTCAAATAGAAAATTTGGTCAATCGTCCGAATCGACTTTTTGAAAATTTCGCTCATTTCTAATGGACAACCTATGGACAACCTATGCTAGTGTAATGGACAACCTATGCTAGTGTAAAGCTACCTATATAGCCTTCTGTTGGAAGTACAGTACAGACCAAATGTTTGGACCTTCTCATTCAAAGTTTTCTTTATTTTCATGACTATGAAAATTGTAGATTCACACTGAAGGCATCAAAACTATGAATTAACACATGTGGAATTATATACATAACAAACAAGTGTGAAACAACTGAAAATATGTCATATTCTAGGTTCTTCAAAGTAGCCACCTTTTGCTTTGATTACTGCTTTGCACACTCTTATAGAAACATAGAAACATAGAATGTGTCGGCAGATAAGAACCATTTGGCCAATCTAGTCTGCCCAATATACTAAATACTATGGATAGTCCCTGGCCCTATCTTATATGAAGGATGGCCTTATGCCTATCCCATGCATGCTTAAACTCCTCCACTGTATTTGCAGCTGCCACTTCTGCAGGAAGGCTATTCCATGCATCCACTACTCTCTCAGTAAAGTAATACTTCCTGATATTACTTTTAAACCTTTGCCCCTCTAATTTAAAACTATGTCCTCTTGTGGTAGTTTTTCTTCTTTTAAATATTCTTTCCTCTTTTACCTTGTTGATTCCCTTTATGTATTTAAAAGTTTCTATCATATCCCCTCTGTCTCGTCTTTCTTCCAAGCTATACATGTTAAGGTCCTTTAATCTTTCCTGGTAAGTTTTATCCTGCAATCCATGTACCAGTTTAGTAGCTCTTCTCTGAACTCTCTCCAAAGTATCAATATCCTTCTGGAGATATGGTCTCCAGTACTGAGCACAATACTCCAAATGAGGTCTCACTAGTGCTCTGTAGAGCGGCATGAGCACCTCCCTCTTTCTACTGGTAATTCCTCTTGCTATACACCCAAGCATTCTGCTAGCATTTCCTGCTGCTCTGTGACATTGTCTGCCTACCTTTAAGTCTTCTGAAATAATGATCCCTAAATCCCTTTCCTCAGATACTGAGGTTAGGACTGTATCACTGATTTTATATTCTGCTCTTGGGTTTTTACGTCCCAGGTGCATTATCTTGCACTTATCAACATTAAATTTTAGTTGCCAGATTTTTGACCATTCCTCTAGTTTTCCTAAGTCCTTTTCCATTTGGTGTATTCCTCCAGGAACATCAACCCTGTTACAAATCTTTGTGTCATCAGCAAAAAAACACACCTTACCATTGAGGCCTTCTGCAATTTCGCTGATAAAGATATTAAACAATATGGGTCCCAGAACAGATCCCTGAGGTACCCCACTGGTAACAAGACCTTGGTCTGAATATACTCCATTGACTACAACCCTCTGTTGCCTGTCCCTCAGCCACTGCCTAATCCATTCAACAATATGGGAGTCCAAGCCCAATGACTGCACTTTATTGATAAGCCTTCTATGTGGGACAGTATCAAAAGCCTTACTAAAGTCTAGATAAGCGATGTCTACTGCACCTCCTCCATCTATTATTTTAGTCACCCAATCAAAAAAATCAATAAGATTAGTTTGACATGATCTCCCTGAAGTAAACCCATGCTGTTTTTCATCTTTCAATCCATGGGATTTTAGATGGTCCACAATCCTCTACTTAAGTATGGTTTCCATTAATTTCCCCACTATTGATGTCAGGCTTACTGGCCTATAGTTGCCCGATTCCTCCCTACTACCTTTCTTGTGAATGGGCACAACATTTGCTAATTTCCAATCTTCTGGGACGACTCCTGTTGCCAGTGATTGGTAAAAAAAAGTCTGTTAATGGTTTTGCTAGTTCACCGCTGAGCTCTTTTAATAGCTTTGGGTGTATCCCATCAGGCCCCTGTGACTTATTTGTATTAATTTTAGACAGTTGACTTAGAACCTCTTCCTCTGTAAAGACACATGCGTCAAAAGATTCATTAGTCTTCTTTCCCAACTGAGGTCCTTCTCCTTCATTTTCCTTTGTAAAAACTGAACAGAAGTATTCATTGAGGCAGTCAGCTAGTTCTTTATCATCTTCCATATACCTTCCTTTTTTAGTTTTTAATTTGGTAATTCCTTGTTTTAGTTTCTTTTTTTCATTTATGTATCTGAAGAATGCCTTATCGCCTTTTTTCCCTGACTGAGCTAATTTCTCTTTTGCCTGTGCTTTAGAAGCTCTTATAACTTGTTTGGCCTCTTTCTGCCTAATCTTATAAATTTGTCTGTCATCCTCGTTTTTTTTTTTTTATAATTCCTAAATGCTATCTTTTTGTTTTTAATGATTTTGGCCACTTCTGCTGAGTACCACAGTGTTCTCTTCCTTTTTTTGCTTTTACTGACAAGCCTAATGCAATCTTCTGTTGCCTTCAATAGTGCCACTTTTAAGTAGTCCCATTTCTCCTGGACTCCAATTAAACTGTTCCAGTCTGATAGGGACTCGTATACCACTAATCTAATTTTAGAAAAGTCAGTTTTTCTAAAATCTAAAACTTTTGTTTTTGTGTGGTGTGACTCAGTCACTGTACTTATAGTAAACCACACTGACTGGTGATCACTAGATCCCAAGCTTTCCCCTACAGTAATATCAGATACCAAATTCCCATTTGTGAATACTAAATCTAAAATGGCCTCCTTCCGGGTTGGCTCCTCCACTACTTGCTGTAGAGATAATCCCAGTAGGGAATTTAGAATATCTGTACTCTTGGCAGAACTAGCTATTTTGGTTTTCCAGTTTACATCTGGAAGATTGAAGTCTCCCATAATGATAACTTCCCCCTTCAATGTCATTTTAGCTATTTCCTCAACTAGTAGATCATCTAATTCTTTGACTTGGGTAGGTGGTCTATATATAACACCTACACGAGTTACCTTATGATTACCAAGCTGCAAGGTAACCCAAACTGACTCTAAATTGTTCTCGCTAACTTGTATCAAATTAGATTTTATGCTATCTTTCACATACAGGGCCACCCCTCCCCCTTCTTGCCTTCTCTGTCTTTCCTGTATAGAGAGAACCCTGGTATTGATATATCCCAGTCATTACTCTCCTTGAACCACGTCTCAGTAACAGCCACTACATCTATATTCTCAGATGCCAGTATAGCCTCAAGCTCATTGATCTTATTCCCTAGACTGCGAGCATTTGTAGACAAGACTCTGAGCTTGTCATTTCTTAACCTTTGTGCTACTAGCCTCTTCTGGCATTGTTCCGGGGGGCAGTCGGACTGCTGGATTATCACTCTTTTGCCCCCCTTTCCTAGTTTAAATGCTTCTTAGCAAATACTTGGAACTGTTCACCGAGGACATTCGTTCCCTTGAGAGAAAGATGCAAACCATCTTTCTTGTACAGTTCTTTTCCATTCCAACAAGAGCTATCATGAGACACAAAGCCAAACCCTTGGTTCAGACACCATTCACCAAGCCATTCTCTTGATGAGCTTCAAGAGGTAGTCCCCTGAAATGGTTTTCACTTCACAGGTGTGCCCTGTCAGGTTTAATAAGTGGGATTTCTTGCCTTATAAATGGGGTTGGGACCATCAGTTGCGTTGAGGAGAAGTCAGGTGGATACACAGCTGATAGTCCTACTGAATAGACTGTTAGAATTTGTATTATGGCAAGAAAAAAGCAGCTAAGTAAAGAAAAACGAGTGGCCATCATTACTTTAAGAAATGAAGGTCAGTCAGTCAGCCAAAAAATTGGGAAAACTTTGAAAGTAAGGGCTATTTAACCATGAAGGAGAGTGATGGGGTGCTGCGCCAGATGACCTGGCCTCCACAGTCGCCGGACCTGAACCCAATCGAGATGGTTTGGGGTGAGCTGGACCGCAGAGTGAAGGCAAAAGGGCCAACAAGTGCTAAGCATCTCTGGGAAATCCTTCAAGACTGTTGGAAGACCATTTCAGGGGACTACCTCTTGAAGCTAATCAAGAGAATGCCAAGAGTGTGCAAAGCAGTAATCAAAGCAAAAGGTGGCTACTTTTAAGAACCTAGAATATTACATATTTTCAATTGCTTCACACTTGTTTGTTATGTATATAATTCCACATGTGTTAATTCATAGTTTTGATGCCTTCATAGTCATGAAAATAAAGAAAACTCTTTGAATGAGAAGGTGTGTCCAAACTTTTGGTCTGTACTGTATATATTGAGGAATATTTCTAATTTTTACCTCTCATATAAAACTGACAAGCTGAGAACTTAGTTGTAAAATTCAAACAAAACTAAGACCCTACATTGTCCTAGGGTCATTTTTTCTACCCATTGAACAGTAAATCAATAAAATAACACAGGTAGTGAACAAACTTCTCATTAACTTTTCTTCTGTTTCTTTAGTACACATCACCAATGGGATTAATAGAATTGTTCACCATGTATTATAAGATAATATAATTAAACACCATTGTGTACGAAGAGAATTCATGATAAAGTGGTTACTTTTCCATTCTGATACTTTTAAGTATTAGTAGAGCCAGAAATTAACTGCTTCATATAAACAAAAGAATGCTTGCCGCTAACTTTAAAAGCATCTATATATAACCTTTAACTTACTCTTCGTTTTGTCCTTCACATGTGTGAAGTCTTTCAGCTCTGCAACTTTTCAATTTAATGAGGAAGAAATAAACTTTAAGGTTGTTGCACTGTGAAAAGCGGATCAAGATTAGTTATTTTACAGCTATTATAGGACATTACATTGACCGTATTATCTACTGTATTATAGAGAGAATAACAGAATCCCTGTGGGAAATGTTCAAACTCTGCATCCAGGGAGGCCGTACTGGGCCACCAATTAAGGGGAGGCCGACATGACAGGGTTTTGGCTGCAGAAGGGTAGGTGGTGCGTTGAGGGTTAACAGTTAAAGTTAGGGAAGTGCAGGAAGGAGTTGGGAGGAGTTAGGTATAGGCGGGAGAAAAGTTTATATAAGGTCAGTTCAGGGGCAGGTCAGTACCTGCAATTTCCAGTGAACTGCCGAGCACACCATGGAGCCTGTGGAGGAGTTGATCCAGCACCTGCGAGAGGCTGCCGAGGAACGTGGACCTGGATGGCTTCAAGAACAGGTGTCCGGAGTGTTGCAGGGGGCGGCAGTGAGTAACACCAGCTCACCGCCACAAGCTAGACGGCCGCGGCGGGTACGGCCGCCGGCGCGCCTAAGCCCTGACATGGCCCCCAGGTCCAGACGCAGAGTGCGGAGCCCCTCCGCGCCGGGGGGCTGAAGCAGTGCCCAATACCAGGTCCTCCCGACGTGGGAGGAATCCTGGTGCACAGCGGGGCCTACCTTTGAGCAGGCGGAATCCTCCCCTGTCTCCGGCTATCAGGGATCCAGGACCAGGAACGGCGGCTCCTCTCACCCCTGGGGAAGCCGCTCGGCGCCAAAGTGGGACCCGATCTGCCGCGGCTGTGCGCATGGAATCTGGGGACGCGCACAGGCCGCAGGAAACAACGCCGAGGAGAGATGCCGCACGTGCGCATCCAGCATGGACCATTCTAGGAAGCTGCTACAGTCCGGATCACCGCCGCAGGATGGAAGGGGAGAAGAGAGGCCAGAAGTCAGGATCGCTATTCTGGATCCAGGATCTTCAGCTGCGGGGTCCACATCCCCCCGGCAGCTAGGTGAGGCCACTGGGAGCGTGCATGACCTTTTTAGATTAGGCCCCAGGGCAGTGGGGGGCCCACAAGGGGATTTAGGTAGGGATTTAGGACAGCTTTTTTATAGCCTGGCGGGTTGGGTGTCCGGTTTTGGGGCGTCTGGGGTCTCACCAGTCACAGCATGGGGGGCAGGAACTGTTGGCGGTGGGGTGTCTAGGGGTATGTTGCATGGTGGGGATACTGTGGGGAGCGGTGAACTGCCTGGGATGGTATCTGTGGGTGCCGGTGCGGCGGTTGGGGGTAATAGTGAGGCTGGGGGACTTGGCGCGGGTTCAAGCACGGAGGTTGGGAGGTCTGGCGAGGGAGTTTCAGTCTCGGTACAGGCAGGAGGTGAGGACGATAGGCTTAAGGTTGATGATTCCGCACGTGGCGAAGTATATGTCTGTTTTGAAGGGCCTTTAGGGGCTCATTTGAAACAAGACGTGCGTGAACGTATCTGGAAGGGGGAGTATGTGGAGATTTTTTCCCTACTTCCCCTAGAGCGTTTTAATTTGGAAAGGGGGAAGAAGGATGATGGCAAAAAAGAGGAAGAGGAAAAACGTAGGTTCCGTTTAATCCCACGCACTTTTTCAAACTGGCTTCAGGCGTTCGCGATCCTGGCCAGCGAAAAAGCCGGAATGTTGTTCGGCTTTATTTTGTTACATGGACGCTATTGGGGAAGCGTGTCGGGTGTACAGCGGAACTGGATGGCTGCGCTACGATGAGCAGTTCAGACAGAGGATGGCGGTACGGAGTAATATAAGGTGGGATCATAAGGATATTGGGCTGTGGATGCGGGTAATGGCACCTGTGCGCCCGGCCCAGTCCTTTCGGGGGGAGGCAGGAGGGTCAGGACAGTCAGCATTTACAGTTGCTTCTGCAAAGGGATTATGTTTCCTTTTTAACGAAGGGAACTGCAAATTTGGAGCAAAATGTCGCTTTAAATGGCTTTTTTTGTTTAATAATAATCCCTACACTGCGATCTCTGCATACATAAGTAAAATAATAATTTTCGTTCAGTAGAATTTGATAAAACGCTATTTTTATAATATGTAAATTACCTTGCTACCAGCAAGTAGGGCGGCTACTTGCTGGTAGCAGCCGCATCCTCCGATCCTAATGACGCCCCCTCCGCATTGTGATTGACAGGTCCAGGGAACGAAATCGTTCTCTGCTGGCCCTGCCTGTTTTCATTCAATATCTGGCGCCTGCGCCGCGGCCGTACCTATCTTCAATCTGCGCAGGCGCACTGAGAGGCAGCCACTCACTCGGCCGCTCCATCCTCAATGCGCCTGCGCCGATGACGTCACATCTACACCCGGCGCAGGCGCATTGGGGAGCGAGCGGCCGAGTGAGTGGCCGCCTCTCAGTGTGCCTGCGCAGATTGAAGATAGGTACGGCCGCGGCGCAGGCGCCAGATATTGAATGAAAACAGGCAGGGCCAGCAGAGAACGATTCCGTTCCCTGGCCCTGTCAATCACAATGCGGAGGGGGCGTCATTAGGATCGGAGGATGCGGCTGCTACCAGCAAGTAGCCGCCCTACTTGCTGGTAGCAAGGTAATTTACATATTATAAAAATAGCGTTTTATCAAATTCTACTGAACGAAAATTATTATTTTACTTATGTATGCAGAGATCGCAGTGTAGGGATTATTATTAAACAAAAAAAAACGGTTTAGTGGGCTGACAGAAGCCCTTTAAGCATGAATGATGATGCTCATCCTGCGGCGGAAACCATGGATTTAGCGGTTGTTTTAGGGCCAATAGGCAGAGGGGTGGAGATGCCAGTGGAAAAGGGTCGGACACCAGTGCAGGTAGCAAAGATGGACCCTTTTCTAAGTAGATACCCGGATCAAGGTGTGGCGGAGTTTTTACGGGTGGGGTTTACAGATGGTTTTCATATTCCGTCGTCGCCGTTGCCGGCTGTTTCTGGGCGAAAAGATTTACGGTCGGCTTTACAACAACCCGAAGTGGTTACTTGTAAATTGGAATGGGAGGTGGCGCTGGGTCACATGGACGGACCTTTTGCGGAACCCCCTTTTCCTGATTTGAGGGTATCACCGTTTGGCTTTTTCTTGGGAACTAGACCTAACTCGTTTCAACTCATTCATCACCTATCCTACCCAAAGGGGGCGTCGGTCAATGATGGTATTGATCCGGACTTATGTTCGGTGGTGTACACTTTATTTGACGTGGCTGTGGCCTGGGTCCGGCGGTTAGGGGTGGGGGCGTTATTGGCAAAGATGGACATTGAGGCGGCGTTTCGCCTCTTGCCCGTTCACCCAGATAGTTTACATTTGTTGGGGTGTTTTTGGGGGGAAGGTTATTTTGTGGATAGGTGCCTACCGATGGGTTGTTCGGTGTCCTGTGCATATTTTGAGTCTTTTAGCTCTTTTTTGGAGTGGGTGGTAGTCGACGTGTCAGGTTGTTCATCCATTATACATTATTTGGATGACTTCCTTTGTCTGGGCCCGGCGGGCTCCAAGATTTGTTCTCTGTTACTAAATACGTTGAGGGCGGTTTTTCATTCCTTTGGGGTGCCACTAGCAGAGGAAAAAACGGTGGGCCCCACCACGGAATTGAGTTTTCTGGGTATAGTGATCAACACCGACAGGTTAGAATGTCGCCTGCCAGAGGATAAGTTGGTGGATTTGAGGTTGGCGGTAGACATGGCTAGGCGGTCCCCTAAAATTAGGTTAAAGGATTTGCAGTCGCTACTGGGAAAACTCAATTTTGCATGCAGAATCATACCCATGGGAAGAATATTTTGTCGTCGGTTGGCGGGGGCTACGGCTGGTGTAACGGCCCCGCATCATTTAATTCGTTTAGGCAGGGAGCTTAAAGGGGATTTGGCGGTATGGGCTGATTTTTTACAGCATTTTAATGGGAGGTCTTTGGTTCTGGGTGACGTGGTGGAAGACTTTGATTTTGACCTTTTTTCAGACGCAGCGGGTGGATCCGGTTTTGGGGTCTATTGTCATGGGCAGTGGTGCGCAGGTACATGGCCGGAGTATTGGGTGGACCAGGGTTGGGTTAAGAACTTGGTGCTTTTGGAACTATTCCCAATTGTGCTGGCGGTGGTGTTGTGGGGGGACCTTTTTAGGGACAGAAAACTGCGTTTTCACTGCGACAACTTGGGGGTTGTGGATATCATCAACTGCATGACGGCATCCTCGCCACCTGTGATTCGTTTGTTGCAGCACTTAGTGTTACTTTGCCTAAGATTGAATACTTGGATTGTTGCTGTGCATGTGCCCGGGGTTACTAACTGTATTGCGGATGCCCTTTCTCGTTCGCAGTGGGACCGGTTTCGGCAGCTGGCGCCGGACGCG
Source organism: Bufo bufo (assembly GCF_905171765.1). Lineage (NCBI taxonomy): Eukaryota > Metazoa > Chordata > Amphibia > Anura > Bufonidae > Bufo > Bufo bufo. The sequence continues at coordinate 260,718,323 of NC_053393.1, forward strand.
GAGCTCGAGGGTCTGCGGTGTCTGGAATCCATGTGGGGACTGTTGGAGGAGCCATAGGTCGGTTACTGCAGGATTCTATGAGTGTCGGAACGTGGGTAGAGTATGGAAAAGCATGGCAGGAGTGGTTGTCGTGGTGCTCGGATTTGGGTATCACTGCGAATGAGGGGGAAGTCCCGCTGTTACTGTTTCTGGGGCATGTTAAGGAGGCGGGCTGGTCGGTCGCGCGTCTTAATAAATGGTTGGCGGGTGTGGCATTTGGTTTCAAGCTACGTCAATGGCCGGAAGTGACCAAGGCGTTTTTGGTACGACAGGTGTTGAAAGGTTGGAGGCGCGGGGCGCGGTCGGCTGATAGACGGCGGCCCGTTTCTTTTCAACTCTTGTTGCGGAATGGGGGGCAGCTGGCGCTGGTTTGTCATTCACCTTGGGAAGTAATGCTATTTCGGGTTGCCTTTTCTCTCGCCTTTTTTGGGGCATTTCGGCTGGGGGAACTTGTTTGCAGAAGTGTGCAGGTCATTGGCGGGGGAATATTGAGGGAGGATGTCGTCTTGTCCCATGACCGGGTAGTCATTTGTATTCGCAAATCAAAAACTGATAGAGAAGGGAGGGGTAGTTACGTTCGGTTGTTTGAAGTGCCAGGTTGTTCCATGTGCCCGGTCCGGTGTTTGAGGGAGTATGGTGTTGGGGGGCGGTCCCCGGTTGGCCCGCTGTTGACTCATGAGGATGGATCATATTTATCACGTTATCAGTTTGTGGCAGTGTTCAAACGCTGCATACTCAAGTTGGGTATGGCAGCTGATGACTTTACGGGTCACTCGTTTCGCATTGGGGCGGCGACTGAGGCAGCAAGGGCGGGCCTGAGTGATGAAGTAATTAAGAGAATAGGTCGCTGGGAATCAGTGCGTTTCCGCTCCTATGTGCGTTTAGGTTGCATTTAATATTGTATGTATTGACTGATGTTGTTTTTCTGGTTGAGTTTTGCAGGCTACAATCCAGCGTTAGTGTGGTTGCTTGGCCACTCTTTCGTATTTTGGGGTGCCCTTCGGGCAGATGTGCGCCCGGATGGTCGGCAACTGGGTCTCCATAGGGACGTAGCTGAAGTCCGGTGGCTTGGGGTAAGAGGCATGTTGTGGGGTGGCATGATGAGAGAGGTTCACCGGTATGTTAGATTGACTAGGCCCCCGGATGTATTAGTTCTGCATGTGGGGGGAAATGATTTAGGCGCAAGACCAGTCCGGGAGTTGATACGGGATATCAAATTCGATTTGCTTAGGCTATGGTCCTTATTCCCTGGCACTATCACGGTGTGGTCGGATATTGGACCGCGGAAGGTGTGGCGTGGTGCGCGGTCGGTTGAGCGCCTTAACAAGGCGAGGATCAAGGTCAACAGGCTGATAGGAAAATTTGTGGCCAGAAATGGGGCTGTGGCTGTTCGGCATATCGATTTGGAACGGGGTGAAGGAGCTTTTTGGAGGGCCGATGGCATTCATCTGAATGCCGTCGGAGTTGATCTTTGGGGTTACAAGATGGTGTTGAGCGAGCACTGAGAATGTGGAGGAACGCCAAGCCTAAGGTTGGGGTCAGGTTGCGCGTCGTTGGCGGGGGGAGGTCCTCAAAGTTGGTGACACTGATGCTTATGGAGGAGGGGAGGGCCTCAATGGTGGGGGCTGGACTCCCATGGTTGGTGTAGTTGGCTCGTGGAGAAGACGTCCGTGAATTGGTCTCCGAGCTGGCGTTTTACAGCTGGAGGCAGGACGGTGGTGCTAGTCTGGGCAAGTGCGGTTTAATAAGTTGGGGCTTCGAGGACCTCCCTCGTCAGTGGGGAAGATAACACAGTATTTAATGTTATTTAATGTTATTTATTGTTATTTAATACTATGGAAAATTTATGCGTTATTTATGGTTATGTATTTAGATTTGGGAATAAACGGCTGCTGTGGCCATTAAATCCAAGATCGGTCTCTGTGTCGTTATTACTACTAAGATGGTAAGGTACGAAGGGGGGAGGTTGGGGGGGCATCTCAGGTAAGTGTTATACCCCCGAAAGGAATAGACAATAACCTGGTCAAGGGAGGCCGTACTGGGCCACCAATTAAGGGGAGGCCGACATGACAGGGTTTTGGCTGCAGAAGGGTAGGTGGTGCGTTGAGGGTTAACAGTTAAAGTTAGGGAAGTGCAGGAAGGAGTTGGGAGGAGTTAGGTATAGGCGGGAGAAAAGTTTATATAAGGTCAGGTCAGGGGCAGGTCAGTGAACTCCCGCCCACCCGCCCTATTTAGATGTATGCGGCGTGAGGGACACTAGATTTAAAAAATAAAAAAAAATAAAAAATATAAAAAAAAATATTTTTTAAATGTCTGTCCCTGCTCCACACAGCAACCTTTCCCTACACTGACAAAAGACTGAATGTAAAATTTATAAGGTAGGGGGTATGTCCATGGGCTGAAACTTTTAAATTGGCTGTCCTGTACCACCTGATGGATGTGTCATGGGTCAAAGTTCTTCACAATCTAAAAGAATATGGCGGACGCGAATATCTCCATATGTTCGCATGTTCGGCGAATCGCGAACGCGCAAAGTTAGCCGCAAACTGACCGCCGGGCGAACCGCAAGACCATCTCTATTCGTGACTGCCGCAGCCTCTTCCTATGCCATGTGAGGTCACTATACATTGCTCATATGGCCTAGTTGCAGCTCAGCCTATGTACAGTCGTGGCCAAAAGTTTTGAGAATGACAAAAATATTAGTTTTCTCAAAGTTTGCTGCTAAACTGCTTTTAGATCTTTGTTTCAGTTGTTTCTGTGATGTAGTGAAATATAATTACATGCACTTCATACATTTCAAAGGCTTTTATCGACAATTACATGACATTTATGCAAAGAGTCAGTATTTGCAGTGTTGGCCCTTCTTTTTCAGGACCTCTGCAATTCGACTGGGCATGCTCTCAATCAACTTCTGGGCCAATTCCTGACTGATAGCAACCCATTCTTTCATAATCACTTCGTGGAGTTTGTCAGAATTAGTGGGTTTTTGTTTGTCCACCCGCCTCTTGAGGATTGACCACAAGTTCTCAATGGGATTAAGATCTGGGGAGTTTCCAGGCCATGGACCCAAAATGTCAACGTTTTGGTCCCCGAGCCACTTAGTTATCACTTTTGCCTTATGGCACGGTGCTCCATCGTGCTGGAAAATGCATTGTTCTTCACCAAACTGTTGTTGGATTGTTGGAAGAAGTTGCTGTTGGAGGGTGTTTTGGTACCATTCTTTATTCATGGCTGTGTTTTTGGGCAAAATTGTGAGTGAGCCCACTCCCTTGGATGAGAAGCAACCCCACACATGAACGGTCTCAGGATGCTTTACTGTTGGCATGACACAGGACTGATGGTAGCGCTCACCTTTTCTTCTCCGGACAAGCCTTTTTCCAGATGCCCCAAACAATCGGAAAGAGGCTTCATCTGAGAATATGACTTTGCCCCAGTCCTCAGCAGTCCATTCACCATACTTTCTGCAGAAGATCAATCTGTTCCTGATGTTTTTTTTTGGAGAGAAGTGGCTTCTTTGCTGCCCTTCTTGACACCAGGCCATCTTACAAAAGTCTTTGCCTCACTGTGTGTGCAGATTTGCTCACACCTGCCTGCTGCCATTCCTGAGCAAGCTCTGCACTGGTGGCATTTCGATCACACAGCTGAATCCTCTTTAGGAGACGATCCTGGTGCTTGCTGGACTTTCTTGGACGCCCTGAAGCCTTCTTAATTGTTGATTGAGTTGCAATCTTAGTAGCCACAATATCCTTGCAGGTGAAGCCATTTTTATGCAACGCAATGATGGCTGCACGTGTTTCTTTGCAGGTCACCATGGTTAACAATGGAAGAACAATGATTTCAAGCATCACCCTCCTTTTAACATGTCAAGTCTGCCATTTTAACCCAATCAGCCTAACATAATGATCTCTAGCCTTGTGCTCGTCAACATTCTCACCTGAGTTAACAAGACGATTACTGAAATGATCTCAGCAGGTCCTTTAATGACAGCAATGAAATGCAGTGGAAAGGTTTTTTTGGGATTAAGTTAATTTTCATGGCAAAGAAGGACTATGCAATTCATCTGATCACTCTTCATAACATTCTGGAGTATATGCAAATTGCTATTATAAAAACTTAAGCAGCAACTTTTCCAATTTCCAATATTTATGTAATTCTCAAAACTTTTGGCCACAACTGTACAGCGCTGTGCTCGAAGTGCTGCCAGGAGCTGTCTGTGCTTCCCAGAGCTCAGGAGAGTGCAGAGGCTCACTGAAACAGCCGATCAGCTGGGGTGGTGGGACTCGGACCCTGAACAATCTGATAATGATGACCTATCCTAAGGATAGGTCATTAGTAGAGATGAGAGAATCAACTTCGGATGCTTCATCTGAAGTCGATTCGCATAAAACTTTGTTTTAATACTGTATGGAGCGGGAGATTTTGTGTAATAACTTTGGAAATAAATTTCTACTGTAAAAAACCTTTGTACAGAACTCGGGTTCGGTTCCAAAATAACACTTGGAACCGAACCCGAGTTCGATACAAAGGTTTTTTACAGTAGAAATTAATTTCTGAAGTTATTACACAAAGTCTCACGAGACTTCGCAAAGTAATAACTTCGGCTCATCGGAGCTAATATATTCTAGTACTGTACGGAGCACCCGCTCCATACAGTATTAAAACAAAGTTTTATGCAAACCATCCGAAGTGGATTCGCTCATCCCTAGTCATCATTATCATTTGCTGGATAACCCCTTTAAGTGTACATGCCCCTATTGGTCAGTCAGGTTACAACTACCTATGGATTTTATATAGCTGTTTCTCCCAGCCCCTGACCCCCCCCCCCCCCCCTTACACATGCATGCTCGGATTGACCAAACATGCATGTGTTCTTTTTGAAAGGGGAGATTAAATGCCGGTTGACAGGCAATGTGGTTGGGCAGAGCAATCATCCCTCCTTTATGGGCACAAGCAATTGCTACTGCAATTGTTGATTCCCATACAGATTTAATGTTTGCCAGCAGCAGATCCCTATTTATACAGGGAAATTTGCTGTAATTTCTTGACTTTATGTGCTTCAGTTATATCCCGATAAATGAGCGTTTGCTTGTTAATCGAGTGATTTGCAGCACATTTACATGGGGCAACTATTGGGATTTAGGGATATAAACTAGCTGGGTGTTGTCAGGGGCAGTGATATGGGAGTGTCTATGTAACTAGCTAGGTGGGAGGAGCTATAAGCTAACTGGGTGTTTTCAGGGGCATTGATAGGGAAGTGTGTATGTAACTAGCTAGGTGGTAGGGGCTATAAGCTAGCTGGGTGTTGTTAGGGGCGGTGATAAGGGAGTGTCTATGTAACTAGCTGGGTGAGAGGGGCTATAAACTAGCTGGGTGTTGTTAAGGGCAGTGACAGGGGAGTGTCTATGTAACTAGCTGGGTGGGAGGGGCTGTAAACTAGTTGGGTGTTGTCAGGGCCAGTGATAGAGGAGTGTGTAGTACCCCAGAGAGGGCACAATCATTCCTACACCCTGCTACTGTCTCGAATGACTAACAAATAATGTCATATGTGTATTTGATTCCAGGTCCTTTGATATTGTGCATTCATAACATTGCTATGTAACTTATGTATGGTATTTAATGCACTGTGCCTGGTTGTCCACCAGGCGGCAGTGTATCTGGCAGAGAGAAAGAGAGCTCTTTAGATAGAATGGAACTTATTCAATTTTCTCCCCTTTGGGCAGAAGTGGGCTAGTCCTGTTTCCTTCCAAGGGATGGGTTGCAGGAAACTACAGTTAGTTGAGTCTAGAGTTGGAAGCGGATGCGTCAAGTCATGGGGCAGTGAGGTGAATTCCCCCCTTCCTTCAGCAGGAGTCACACAAGGGAAGTAGCTCATACAGCACCTTGACTCCTTACAGATACAGAAAGAGTATCATGAGGGGGTCAACAGACAAAGGTAGCCCTCTCAACAGGTACCAGAACTGTCATATAGTCCAGCTACCAGACTGAAGCCAGAGTATAGCCCAGCAGAGAAAGATAAAGCAAAGTATCCTAGTTCACCTGCCAGTTTACCCTAAAACCTGCTGGAGCCAAGAGAAAGACCAAAGAATGTCTGGATGCAAGTTTATTGAAGTAAAGCTGTTGAACTTTATAAAGTCTGGACTCTTACTCCACCAACAATCCTTCTCCCCTTTATTGCTATGGAGCCTAACCCTGGGGAGCGATGGTATCCAGGTAGGAGCACTGTGACACAAAAAAACTAATATGGGTGCATCATCACTCAGCATTCCTAAAAACCTGGGACCCGATCGGCCCTGTGGGGTGGCGCATTGCAAGTGTCTATATAACTAGCTGGGTGGGAGGAGCTATAAACTAGCTGGGCATTGTTTGGGGCAATGATAGGGGAGTATATATGTAACTAGTCTGGTGGGAGGGGTTATAAATTAGCTGGGGTTTGTTAGGGGCAGTAATAGAGCTGTGTCTATGTAACTAGATGAGTTGAAGAGGCTATAAGCAAGCTGGGTGTTGTTAGGGGTAGTAATTGGGAAGTGTCTATGTAACTAGCTGGTTGGGAAGAGCTATAAAAGAGCTCGGCATTGTTAGGGCAGTGATAGTGGAGTGTGTATGTAACTAGCTGTGTGGAAGAAATAGCTAGTGCTAACTACATACAGAATAAGAGCAGATACTGAGAATTGCACCGAGTATACAGGACAGGAGACGTGGTACTGTGCAATGGCCATATATACAGAATAAGAGCAGATACTGAAAATTACACCCATTATACAGAGGAGGAGAAGTGGTACTGTGCAGTGTCCATATACCCAGTATCGATGCATACAGAATAAGAACATATATTGAGGACAGCAGCGAAAAACTACCCAAATCTCAGAGAAATTAGTGCTCTAGAGTTCCCTTTAGGGTCCAGTCGGATCCGTCCTGCAACTTTGCTGAACGGGTGCGGACCCATTCATTTTCAATGGGGCCAAAACGAATGCGGACAGCACACTATGTGCTGTCTGCATTCGCATTTCCGGATCCGCATTTCCGGATCCGCAATTCCGTTCCCGAAAAAAATAGAATATGTCCTATTCTTGTCCGGCACTGCGGACAAGAAAAGGCATTTTCTATTATAGTGTCGGCGATGTGCGGTCTGCGAAATGCGGGACGCACATTGCCGGTGTCCGTGTTTTGTGGATCCGCAATTTGCTGACCGCAAAACACCTATGGACATGTGAATGGACCCTTATTACTATGTATTCTTCTGGTAGTTGAGATTTTTCCAAGATCATAAATAAACACTGACTTGGGATTCGGACTGGTTTGGGCCACATTGATGTGTTCAAACAGAATCCACTTATGCCATTTAGACACACTAGCAATTTACTTGTTCCTTAACAGATGTGGGACTTCTGCGGATTACACAAACTTATTTGAGACCACAAAGAATTGTTCTTTCCTTGTCTGGATTGTGTAAGGGCAGTATGTTCAGGCACCCTGTATCAGGGAATTTTTTTAAAATCTAAAACCTTCCTTGACCTGTGAATTAGAGTTGTGTCATATATATTCTATGGTGTCCCTGTAAATTACTATATATAGGTGAAACAACTTGTGATGATTAACCTCAGATTTATACATTTTGACCATATCTCCTCTTTAAAGAGAGGTAGTGACAGAAACATGGAAATCTATCACATTGTGTAGTGTTTAAAATCACACATAGTATGGTCAGGTAATGCCCCATTGCCATGTTGGATCTCGTTCTCTATTGCCTCAGGGAGATTGTGATATATGCATATTTTATGTATATTGTATATACTTTATATATATTGGAGGCATTTATTATTTACATCAAATTCATGAAATGGTCCGCCTTAATAATATATTTGGCGGATTGCAATGTGGCTTACACCAATATTTGTAAACATACACCAGGGGATTGCCTGCATAGGCGTGACTTTTTTGCGACTTCTATAAAAGTCTCACATTGTAAGTGTTCCGTAAGTGTTCCATAATCCAGGTCTACTCTCACTTTTAGCTCTTAAACATAGGCCACTTTGAAAAGTAGCAAGGAACACCAAATATTGCAGAAAATGACTAAATGTCGCAGAAAAAGCTGCAATCACCATGACTTGTAACTTTTTTTTAAGCCATAAAAATTGACATTCTCTAAGGCTACTTTCACACCTGCGTTTGGTGCGGATCCGTCTGGTATCTGCACAGACGGATCCGCACCTATAATGCAAACGCTTGGATCCGTTCAGAACGGATCCGTTTGCATTACCATGAACAAAAAAAAAAAAAATTTTTTTTTTTTTTTTTGTTCATGATAATGCAAACGGATCCGTTCAGACTTTACATTGAAAGTCAATGGGGGACGGATCCGTTTGAAGATTGAGCCATATTGTGTCATCTTCAAACGGATCCGTCCCCATTGACTTACATTGTAAGTCTGGACGGATCCGTTTGCCTCCGCACGGCCAGGCGGACACCCGAACGCTGCAAGCAGCGTTCAGGTGTCCGCCTGCTGAGCGGAGCGGAGGACAAACGCTGCCAGACTGATGCATTCTGAGCGGATCCGCCTCCACTCAGAATGCATTAGGACTGGACGGATCCGTTCGGGGCCGCTTGTGAGAGCCTTCAAACGGAACTCACAAGCGGAGCCCCGAACGCTAGTGTGAAAGTAGCCTAATTTGTTTCCCATTGTTCAATTTTTTTTTCTAGTCTTGAGAGAGGACACTTTACTGTCAAATGAAGATTTTTTTAAACTTATTTAAGGACTTTATATGCTTTCTCAATTTTGTTCTCATACTGTATTATGGACATATTTATAGAATGCTGAGAGGTTCGTTTTTATTGTTCTGTTCACTCTGTACCTCTTAGTGCATATTCACACCTGGTTTTGAGCCTGAGTCCAACATTGTGTGAGTTCCTTGGTAACCTGGGAAATTGTCATATAACTTTACCATGTGACATTAACACTGATGTTGCTCTGGTGGTTACGGTGCTCATTTGAGTTTGTGAACAAACTATACATTCTTTTTCATATAGCTTTGAACCTTATTGCCTTATAGTACTTTTTTCCAATATCTAAGATGTCAACCTAATCATTGTAATGCTGTAGGGTGCGTTTGCTGGTCTTTAGATGGGTGGTTAAGTCAACTACCACATTATATTTGACTGGCTCCTTGTTGTTAACACCTGACCGGAAGTGATGCTCAGCTTCTGCTATAATGCACCATATCCCTCAATGCGACATATCATTGCAATTTTCCCAGCTTTGCCTTTCAGTTGCGTTTGAATCCTGAGGCCACCTACACATGTTGTGGAATACACACGTTTTTTTTCTGCCTAGAAATTGACCTGCCTTGGTTTTCAAAATCTACAGCATGTCATCTATGTCTACAGTTTTAGCTGTGAATTTCACCAGTTTCAAGTCAAGTGTGGGATCTGCGGCAAAGCTGCATCAAATCCGCACCACCATTTTATGTATTTCAGTTTTTTGTGTGGATCTTCTGCATGGTAATACATCCTGCATGTTATCAAGATGTATTTATAGGACTGTATCATTGTATTATTTTAAATTCCTTGTAAATATGTCACTATATCTTGGGCTATATATACCCCGTTGTTGAAAAAAGTTCCAGGTGGGGGTTGAAACATTGTGTTGTTATGGACACATGTGAATAAAGATGCAGAGGATAGGCCATCAGTATAAAAGTCTCAGGAAACCCCCTTAATAATGCCCCCATAAGACATTATGGCCTCCCTATAGTGCCCCCAGCAGTAACAAGGTGCCTCTATAAGGCACCACTTTAAAGCCCCCAGTAGTAATAAAGCCATCATAGTGTCTCCAGTATGCCCCTCTGTGGTGTCCATATGTATAATACCACCTATAATGCTCCAGCTTGTTTTATAATAATACCCCCCTGTAGTGACCGGCCTGTATTATAAGGAGTCTCTGAAGCTGTATTATAATTCCCCCTGTATTATAATGCCTTCTGTAGTGGTCTGTCATGTATTCACCAAAGTGCCCCCTGAGGGATAAAACCCCCCTGTAGTGTTCGCATGTATAAAACTTTCACCTCCCCGTAGCATAATGCTTCTGTATTTATAATGCTCTCCATCCATAGTATAATACCCTCATACTCAGTATATATAATGTCCTCCTCCCCAAAGTCCCCTTGTAGCATACTCTTAAAAGCGATTGGTCAGTACCCTGGGATATGATGTGGTGCTCATTGGTAATGGAATGTATATGAAGGCCACGGCACTCCTAAATGATGCCTAAATATGTAATTCTTTTACTAAAGGCATTCCATGACAGACAAAATTATGGGCCCACACTAGTTTTTTGGTCTAACCACAGACCTCCTTCACGGCCATGTGGTAAGTACTGTAGAGGAGCAAACGTGATGTCAGAACCCCTGAGAATGGAGCGTCCTGTGTGATGCAAAGTGCCTATTTTCCCCTGTAATTTACTGTTCCCCTATATACTGTATATCATGCTTTTTCCCTGTAGCGTAATGCCCCCGTATATATAACGTTGCCCCCTCTAGTACCCCCAGAAGTGCCATATATATATATATATAAAAATATATATATACACCTGTGTCCCATTCTCCGCCGCTGTCTGCGATGCAGGCCACAGGTCTTTCCTGCCGGTGGCCAAAGTGATGATGTAATCGCGACTGTCTGTGCCGTTCTACCACCTCATAGCCTTCAGATCTAGCAACTCCTATGTCCCACCGTAAACTGCTCCAGACATATGCACAGGTACACATATATTCTCATGTGTGCTTATGAAAGCATCATCTTTTGACTGCACAATACCAGAATCCATCTGTTCTGATGTACTCTGTTATCTGGCTTACTGAATAAAGCAATTTACACGGATAAACTCGGTGTTGGTGAGTTCAAGCTATCTGATAAGGATTGTCTTCAGTGATTATATATTCTTACACAGGCCAGGCATCACTAGGGATAAATCGCTATTGCAAGAATCAGAGTCAGAATAGTCAAAAGATGCATAGAATTCCTACAGCCTGCTGTGTATACTTATGTGTGTGCCTAATCTGCACTCAAGCTCAGTGCCATCCGCCATCTTGTGAAAGCACATGGTCGCACAAGCTTACTGCACTTCAAGTGAATGTTCAAAACTCACTTATATTTGGAACCAAACAATATAATTTAATGTGCAATAAACAAGAAACACAACTAAAAACTCCATGCAATAAAATCATTGTCAATCAATAAAATCGATACCATACGATAAAATGCATAAAATATTGTTGGAAAAATCGTCCTGAGCTAGAATATTATTCCAAATGGTCTCTCTTATGATTTGAGGACCAAACTCATAGCACGTGTGCGGCATCCTGCTACACAGTCCCAAAAAATCATGTCCAAAGTCAATTGCAACCACAGCGATCTTACAGGGATATAGATGTGCCGTATGTATGCCGTTAGTCCTGAGACACTGTGTCAGGATTCGAACCCGTGACCAGCCACATCCCAGGCGATAGCCCTGCTTACTAGGCTACCGTCCTCTCTGGAGATTCCTCCCTGAAGCCTATTAGTTAACCTCAGTCTTGCCAAGCCTTGCTCATCACCCTTGATTCCCCACACCTGGTACTTCTCTATATAAGTCCAGCCCCTTGCTCTCCAGTTTGCTGATTATTGAGTCTTGATCAAGCTTCTCCTCATCTGCTGCTCTTGCTACTACTGGAAGTCCACTGCTGACCAGGAATTGCCTACCGACTACTCTTCTGCTTTGTCCCTACCTACTGAACTGCTACCACTGTTGCCATCTGGATTGTCTGACCACGCTTACTGCCGCCTGCCCTGACCCACCGCCTGCCTACCGACTATTCTTCTGCTTTGTCCCTACCTACTGAACTGCTACCACTGTTGCCATCCGGATTGTCTGACCACGCTTACTGCCGCCTGCCCTCACCCACTGCCTGCCTACCGACTACGCCTCTGCCAGACTTCCTGCACCTACTACCTGCCTGCGGTCCTTGCCACTGGGCTCCACTCCTACCTCTGGCCAGCGGTCGTCTGACTCAGGTGAGCCTGTAGGACTGTTACACACTGGTGCTGTAATGGTAATAAATACACTTACGTGTCCGCGATTTCACCCTTCGATTATACCGAACTAATTCGCATCACACGCTGACCTGCAGACATGTATCGATGTCGGTTAGACCTTGAGACTGATGACGTCCTCACATGGGCGGGCGGGTGGTTCAATCTTTCATGGCTTACGGCTTTCAGTTGGTGGTAACCCTGTATTGTTTCCTTAGTAGATATTCGGGTAGCGATGCTGTGGTGTAAAAGAAGATATAAAATCCAATTTCTGTAATTCAAAGTCCTCCTTGCTCAAGATTAGGGGGCGGTTTCGGGACTGTGTATCGTCCCTTCCTCAGTGGTTATTCGTCCCCCATACTTGCCCCATATTTATAGAGAATTTGGTCATCTCCAAAATCTGGTATCGATTCAAAACCTAGCATGGATTCTCCATAAAAAAGTCATAAAATCTTGGCGCAGGCAGGGTCGATACATGTCTGCAGGTCAGCGTGTGTAACAACAGCATGGTCATTAGAGGACCAAATTTACCAACTCCTGAGTTGACTTCATTGACTATAATGGGGTCTTCTCAGGATGCTGCTTTTTGTCCTGTCTTTTTGACAGAATCTGGGACAGTGACGGGAACGCAGATGTGAGTGGATGGTGTGACAAATCCCGCTTGATGTTGTCGAGCCCACGAGATATGGTTTCGTCACTGGTTTCCAAGAAGTGACGTTACATCCTCCACACAGGTACAGGGAGGCACCGGAAGTGAGAGAGGGTGGTCCACACTGCTTCTGGTGTAACTCTACACTCGCTCACAACCCTGACAAGCTGAGAGGGCCTTTTAATTGCCCCAGTGGAACAGTGCCCTGTCAGCTCAGTAGACTGCCACCAGTCCCTCGTAAGATATAAGCCCGGTCTGCTAGCGGGATTATATCAGGGCAGAAACCAGCCCAGGTAGCTATAACTATGCTGAAACACGGACGTGGGAATTTGTGGACCGAGATACAAGGACAGCACAAGATAAAATTATATATTTAATTGGCTTAGGGGCGCACTAGACAATACACGACACACACGGAGAATATATACAGTGGTCGGATGTGCAAATATAGGTGGTATGATACAAACATAGTTAAACAGAACAAGAGTCAGTTACCAGGTGGATGAGTAGTCCTTTGGGTTATGATGAATTCTGGGTTGCTGTAATCCTTGGTTGTAGTCACATGGGGACAATGATGTCAGCATTTTGTCCACTGTCCCTCCAAACACATTACTCGATGTGACCCCCTTCAGAGAAAGACCCTCGCCTCTGGCCTGCATGGGCCCTTTTACCTGTAGTCTGTCACTCTCATCCCTCCTTCTGGGAGGAATTCGCCCTCCCTTCCTTGTCCTGGTAGCCAAAGACCCACAAAACCCATTATGGCTCATAGCTCGAGACTGGAAGGTCACAGGGAGATGGTTCTGGGACCAACGGATCCGCCTGGGTTCCGGCTACAAGTGGAGACATTATTAGGTTCCTGCTGGGAGATCTCTGTATCTACCCTTCCTGGCATCCTACCCCCAAACTACGACCAGGTGCATGTCCACCTTGGCCCCAGGGTTGCAGATATGTAACTGGTTTATGCCTGTGATGGACAGACAATTCACAAATCATTATGAACCCCCAGTTCCATGATGTCTGATGGATCCTTTTGTTCTGATGACCATCGTGGCGGGCGGTGATCGGAACAAGGTGCCTGCTCAAATCATTGAGCAGGCACCTTGGTTCAATGCGCGGGGGGGGGGGGGCCGTGACCCCCCGTGTTGGCGATCGCCGCAAGCCGCAGGTCAATTCAGACCTGCGGTTTGTGGCTTTTTATGGTGCGGTGGCGGAGCCATCGGGTCCCCGTGGGGCTGTAGGGGGGACCCGATGGCATGGAAGGCAGCGCGATGCTTTCCTGTGACAAGCCTGTGAGATCCAGCCCCCTGGATCTCACAGGTCGGAAGCTGTATGAGTAATACACACTGTATTACTCATACAGCCAATGCATTTCAATACAGAAGTATTGGGATGCATTGTAAAGGATTAGAACACCAAAAGTTGAAATCCCAAAGTGGGACAAAAAATAAAGTTTCCTCCCCCAAAAATTCTAAGTTTCAAGTAAAAATAAACCAAAACGTCATTTTCCCCAAATAAATTTCCAAAAAATTTGTAAAAAATAGGTATCGACCGGCTCTATAAACATATCACATGACCTAACCCCTCAGATTGACAACGTAAAAAATAAAAAATAAAAACTGTGCTAAATAAACAATTTTTTTTGTCACCTTAAATCACAAAAAGTACAACAGCAAATGATCAAAAAGGCGTATGCCCACCAAAATAGTACCAATCTAACCGTCACCTCATCCCGCAAAATATGAGCCCCTACCTGAGACAATCGCCCAAAAAATGTGAAAACTATGGCTCAGAATATGGAGACACTAAAACATCATATTTTTTTTTTTTTTAAAAAGCTGTTATTGTGTAAAACTTACATAAATTAAAAAAAAAGCATACATATTAGGTATCGCCGTGTCCGTATCGATCGGCTCTATAAAAATATCACATGACCTAACCCCTCAGATGAACACCAAAAAAATTAAAACTGTAATAAATAAAAGGAATTACAATAGCATGGTTAGGTAGAGCAGACACTAGCAGATCGCTAGTGTCTGACAGCTAATTAGGTCAAAATGTGGTGGTAGAAACCCTTTAAGTCACAAAAAGTGTAATAGCAAGCGATCAAAAAGTCACACGCACCCCAAAATAGTGTAAATATTGTGTAAAACTTACATAAATAAAAAAAAGTATAGATATTAGGTATTAAAAAAATATATAAAACTGTAAAAAAAGCAATTTTTTGTCACCTTACATCACAAAAAGTGTAATAATAAGCGATCAAAAAGTCACACGCACCCCAAAATAGTGCCAATCAAACCGTCATCTCATCCCGCAAAAAATCATACCCTACTTAAGATAATCGCCCAAAAACTGAAAAAACTAAGGCTCTCAGACTATGGAAACACTAAAACATGATTTTTATGGTTTCAAAAATGAAATCATTGTGTAATACTTACATAAATAAAAAAAAGTATACATATTACGTATCACCGCGTCCGTAATAGCTTTCTCTATAAAAATATTACATGACCTAACCCCTCAGGTGAATACCGTAATTTTTTTTAACTAAAAACTGTGTTAAAAAAGCTATTTTTTGTGACCTTACATCCCAAAAAGTGTAATAGCAAGCGATCAAAAAGTCATACGCACCCCAAAATAGTGCCAATCAAACCGTCATTTCATCCCGCAAAAATCATACCCTACCCAAGATAATCGCCCAAAAACTAAAAAAACTATGGATCTCAGACTATGGAAACACTAAAACATTATTTTTTTTGTTTCAAAAATGAAATGATTGTGTAAAACTTACATAAATAAAAAAAAGTATACATATTGGGTATTGCCGTGTCCGTGACCACCTGATCTATAAAATCAATAAATGTGACACCGCGCTCTACCCCCCTATATCAGCTCACTTGTCATACACTGAAGGTGTCACCGACACATTTACAACTAGAATATACAGGTTAATATTGCTGTTACTTTTAATTACCTGATCCTTGGCATTTCCTTTGTGTCTCTTCCTTCCCCTTTAAGTATGAATGAACGTGATGCTGAATATCTGTTTGGGATGACAGATTACAGCTCGCGCCCCGGCCGGTGGCGCTCTGCCAAATGCATGTTCCGTACCTTGCGCGGATAGTGACATCACTATACACACTACAGTGAGTAGTGGGTACCAAAAGTCCTATCTACGCGTTTCGGACAGTACGCTGTCCTTTGTCAGAAAGAGGAATCCGGCTCTGCTACTTGGTACCTGATATTTATACACTCTCGTCCAAAATCCCAGTCTTATCATTCATCTATTTCACATTTTTTTTGTTTGAAATCCCTTGATGCCCATTCTCTATGGTACCCTACCTTATTCAAATCTATAAAAATACCACATGATCAAAACTGTCAGAAGAATGTTGTAAATAACAAAACAGCTATTTCTTGTTACATTGCCTCACAAAAAGTGTAATATAAAGCAACCAAAAATCATATGTACTATAAAATAGTACCAACAAAACTGCCACCCTATCCCGTAGTTTCTAAAATGGGGTCACTTTTTTGGAGTTTCTACTCTAGGGGTGCATCAGGGGGGCTTCAAATGGGACATGGTGTCAAAAAACTAGTCCAGCAAAATCTGCCTTCCAAAAACCGTATGACATTTCTTTCCTTCTGCGCCCTGCCGTGTGCCCGTACAGCAGTTTACAACCACATATGGGGTGTTTCTGTAAACTACAGAATCAGAGCCAAAAATATTGAGTTTTGTTTGGCTGTTATCCCTTGCTTTGTAACTGTAAAAAAAATAATTAAAATGGAAAATCTGCGAAAAAAGTGAAATTTTGAAATTGTATCTCTATTTTCCATTAATTCTTGTGGAACACCTAAAGGGTTAACAAAGTTTGTAAAATCTGTTTTGAATACTTTGAGGGGTGCAGTTTCTAGAATGGGGTAATTTTTGGGTGGTTTCTATTATGTAAGCCTCACAAAGTGACTTCAGATCTGAACTGGTCCTTGAAAATTTCAAGATTTGCTTCTAAACTTCTAAGCCTTGTAACATCCCCAAAAAATAAAATGTAATTCCCAAAATGATCCAACCATGAAGTAGACATATGGGTAATGTAAAGTAATAACTATTTTTGTAGGTATTACTATGTATTATAGAAGTAGAGAAATTGAAACTTGGAAATTTGCTAATTTTTTAAATTTTTGGGCAAATTTGGTATTTTTTATAAATAAAAAAGATTTTTTTGGTCTCAATTTTACCAGTGTCATGAGGTACAATTTATGACGAAAAAACTGTCTCAGAATGGTTTTGATAAGTCAAAGCGTTTTAAAGTTATCACCACATAAAGTGACACTGGTCAGATTTGCAAAAAATGGCCTGGTCCTGAAGGTGAAAATGAGCCCGGTCCTTAAGGAGTTAAATTTTATCAATGTGTGTAGCAGAGGTAACGCAGTAAAAGCGGCTAAATTTCTTCAGTAGTCTATTCTTAGATAACACCCTGCTTCAATATGTAGTTTTGGTGGCAACTGATCTATAATCACACCAGTTTAAAAAAAAAAGCAGAGGCTAACAGAGGTGCCAAGGGGTGGAGGTGAATTTTATAGAAAAAATATATGTTTATAGAAGTTATGCTCGTCCACAGCTATGGATCAGGAAAGGCAGCACAAGTGTTTCGGTGGGTCAAAGAATTACCCTTGCCCACTGTGGAGAAATAGAAGCGGTGCGGAGAGGAAGAGGAAAGAGGAGCCCTTCGCACACGTTAAAAGAAAGAGAAAACACGTACTAGGCGCCAAATCCCTTAGTCACTATTCGTGATGAGGATTATATTTAGTTCTTTTTTATGTATGAAATAAAAAGACCTTCACCTGGGTCTAGTAAAAGAGTTTGAGAAAACAACAAACCCTCTAGTGGTGATGTTTACAAGTAAAAAGTGTAAAATTAAATGCACTCACTTCACAAGGGTAATAGTCACCAGGATAAACTCAAGACACCTGGGACTATTCCCCCCCTGGCCAGGATCGCATGTAGAAGTATAAATAATTGAACGCCGCCTACACAAGTGGCTTCTGGTCAATCATTTTAATAATACGTGACTCAACGCGTTTCGAGGGTCTGAAGCCCTCTTCTTCAGGAGGAATAAAGGAATTTAGTTACAACAGAGAAAAAAAAAAAAAAAAAAAAATGTAGCATAACTATACTAGATTTTATATATATATATATATATATATATATATATATATAAAATCACAAATATCGCAGCAGCACAGTCAGACGTAGTAAACTGGGTGCAATTCCCCACAGAGGCCGGCCCCTCCCCTTGCTGGGATTAAAGTATTGGGGTCTTCACCCTACCACCTAAAGCTGGAAGTGCTGCCTCGTTATTTGTGAAGTGTGTGTGTGTGTGTATATATATATATATATATATATATAATATATATATATATACACTGCGTGCAGAATTATTAGGCAAATGAGTATTTTGACCACATCATCCTCTTTATGCATGTTGTCTTACTCCAAGCTGTATAGGCTCGAAAGCCTACTACCAATTAAGCATATTAGGTGATGTGCATCTCTGTAATAAGAAGGGGTGTGGTCTAATGACATCAACACCCTATATTAGGTGTGCATAATTATTAGGCAACTTCCTTTCCTTTGGCAAAATGGGTCAAAAGAAGGACTTGACAGGCTCAGAAAAGTCAAAAATAGTGAGATATCTTGCAGAGGGATGCAGCACTCTTAAAATTGCAAAGCTTCTGAAGCGTGATCATCGAACAATCAAGCGTTTCATTCAAAATAGTCAACAGGGTCGCAAGAAGCGTGTGGAAAAACCAAGGCGCAAAATAACTGCCCATGAACTGAGAAAAGTCAAGCGTGCAGCTGCCAAGATGCCACTTGCCACCAGTTTGGCCATATTTCAGAGCTGCAACATCACTGGAGTGCCCAAAAGCACAAGGTGTGCAATACTCAGAGACATGGCCAAGGTAAGAAAGGCTGAAAGACGACCACCACTGAACAAGACACACAAGCCGAAACGTCAAGACTGGGCCAAGAAATATCTCAAGACTGATTTTTCTAAGGTTTTATGGACTGATGAAATGAGAGTGAGTCTTGATGGGCCAGATGGATGGGCCCGTGGCTGGATTGGTAAAGGGCAGAGAGCTCCAGTCCGACTCAGACGCCAGCAAGGTGGAGGTGGAGTACTGGTTTGGGCTGGTATCATCAAAGATGAGCTTGTGGGGCCTTTTCGGGTTGAGGATGGAGTCAAGCTCAACTCCCAGTCCTACTGCCAGTTTCTGGAAGACACCTTCTTCAAGCAGTGGTACAGGAAGAAGTCTGCATCCTTCAAGAAAAACATGATTTTAATGCAGGACAATGCTCCATCACACACGTCCAAGTACTCCACAGCGTGGCTGGCAAGAAAGGGTATAAAAGAAGAAAATCTAATGACATGGCCTCCTTGTTCACCTGATCTGAACCCCATTGAGAACCTGTGGTCCATCATCAAATGTGAGATTTACAAGGAGGGAAAACAGTACACCTCTCTGAACAGTGTCTGGGAGGCTGTGGTTGCTGCTGCACGCAATGTTGATGGTGAACAGATCAAAACACTGACAGAATCCATGGATGGCAGGCTTTTGAGTGTCCTTGCAAAGAAAGGTGGCTATATTGGTCACTGATTTGTTTTTGTTTTGTTTTTGAATGTCAGAAATGTATATTTGTGAATGTTGAGATGTTATATTGGTTTCACTGGTAAAAATAAATAATTGAAATGGGTATATATTTGTTTTTTGTTAAGTTGCCTAATAATTATGCACAGTAATAGTCACCTGCACACACAGATATCCCCCTAAAATAGCTAAAACTAAAAACAAACTAAAAACTACTTCCAAAAATATTCAGCTTTGATATTAATGAGTTTTTTGGGTTCATTGAGAACATGGTTGTTGTTCAATAATAAAATTAATCCTCAAAAATACAACTTGCCTAATAATTCTGCACTCCCTGTATATACACATGTCTATACGTACACACCAGTGTGAAAGAATGACTTGCCCTGTCTCCTTCATTGGTGTAATTTAACGCAAAGGATAGATAATAAAAGCATATATAAAATAAAAAAATCATATATAAAATATAGGGCTTACTAATAATACATACAGATATATATTCAATGAAATAAATACAATATAAATCTGATGGAGTACTAGTGGAAAATAAATGTATATGTATACATATGCTACACACCATAAATAGAAATAGAAATAGATTGTAAAATACATATAGAGAAAATGCGCATAAAATATACATAACATAAATGAATTTTAAATTATTATTTTCTTAAATATATACAGTACAGACCAAAAGTTTGGACACACCTTTTCATTCAAAGAGTTTTCTTTATTTTCATGACTATGAAAATTGTAGATTCACACTGAAGGCATCAAAACTATGAATTAACACATGTTGAATTATATACAATCGTGGCCAAAAGTTTTGAGAATGACACAAATATTAGTTTTTTACAAAGTTTGCTGCTAAACTGCTTTTAGATCTTTGTTTCAGTTGTTTCTGTGATGTAGTGAAATATAATTACACGCACTTCATACGTTTCAAAGGTTTTTTATCGACAATTACATGACATTTATGCAAAGAGTCAGTATTTGTAGTGTTGGCCCTTCTTTTTCAGGACCTCTGCAATTCGACTGAGCATGCTCTCAATCAACTTCTGGGCCAATTCCTGACTGATAGCAACCCATTCTTTCATAATCACTTCTTGGAGTTTGTCAGAATTAGTGGGTTTTTGTTTGTCCACCCACCTCTTGAGGATTGACCACAAGTTCTCAATGGGATTACGATCTGGGGAGTTTCCAGGCCATGGACCCAAAATGTCAACGTTTTGGTCCCCGAGCCACTTAGTTATCACTTTTGCCTTATGGCACGGTGCTCCATCGTGCTGGAAAATGCATTGTTCTTCACCAAACTGTTGTTGGATGTTGGAAGAAGTTGCTGTTGGAGGGGGTTTTGGTACCATTCTTTATGTTTGGGCAAAATTGTGAGTGAGCCCACTCCCTTGGATGAGAAGCAACCCCACACATGAATAATCTCAGGATGCTTTACTGTTGGCATGACACAGGACTGATGGTAGCGCTCACCTTTTCTTCTCCGGACAAGCCTTTTTCCAGATGCCCCAAACAATCAGAAAGAGGCTTCATCGGAGAATATGACTTTGCCCCAGTCCTCAGCAGTCCATTCACCATACTTTCTGCAGAAGATCAATCTGTCCCTGATGTTTTTTTTTGAGAGAAGTGGCTTCTTTGCTGCCCTTCTTGACACCAGGCCATCTTCCAAAAGTCTTCGCCTCACTGTGCGTGCAGATGCGCTCACACCTGCCTGCTGCCATTCCTGAGCAAGCTCTGTACTGGTGGCACTCCGATCCCGCAGCTGAATCCTCTTTAGGAGACGATCCTGGCGCTTGCTTGACTTTCTTGGACGCCCTGAAGCCTTCTTAACAAGAATTGAACCTCTTTCCTTGAAGTTCTTAATGATCCTATAAATTGTTGACTGAGGTGCAATCTTAGTAGCCACAATATCCTTGCCTGTGAAGCCATTTATATGCAATGCAATGATGGCTGCACGCGTTTCTTTGCAGGTCAGCATGGTTAACAATGGAAGAACAATGATTTCAAGCATCACCCTCCTTTTAACATGTCAAGCCTGCCATTTTAACCCAATCAGCCTGACATAATGATCTCCAGCCTTGTGCTCGTCAATATTCTCACCTGAGTTAACAAGACGATTACTGAAATGATCTCAGCAGGTCCTTTAATGACAGCAATGAAATGCAGTGGAAAGGTTTTTTTGTTTTTAAGTTAATTTTCATGGCAAAGACGGACTATGCAATTCATCTGATCACTCTTCATAACATTCTGGAGTATATGCAAATTGCTATTATAAAAACTTAAGCAGCAACTTTTCCAATTTCCAATATTTATGTAATTCTCAACTTTTGGCCATGACTGTACATAACAAACAAGTGTGAAACAACTGAAAATATGTCATATTCTAGGTTCTTCAAAGTAGCCACCTTTTGCTTTGATTACTGCTTTGCACACTCTTGGCATTCTCTTGATGAGCTTCAAGAGGTAGTCCCCTGAAATGGTTTTCACTTCACAGGTGTGCCCTGTCAGGTTTAATAAGTCGGATTTCTTGCCTTATAAATGGGGTTGGGACCATCAGTTGCGTTGAGGAGAAGTCAGGTGGATACACAGCCTATAATCCTACTGAATAGACTGTTAGAATTGGTATTATGGCAAGAAAAAAGCAGCTAAGTAAAGAAAAACGAGTGGCCATCATTACTTTTAGAAATGAAGGTCAGTCAGTCAGCTGAAAAATTGGGAAAACTTTGAAAGTAAGGGTTATTTGACCATGAAGGAGAGTGATGGGGTGCTGCGCCAGATGACCTGGCCTCCACAGTCACCGGACCTGAACCCAATCGAGATGGTTTGGGGTGAGCTGGACCGCAGAGTGAAGGCAAAAGGGCCAACAAGTGCTAAGAATCTCTGGGAACTCCTTCAAGACTGTTGGAAGACCATTTAAGGGAACTACCTCTTGAAGCTCATCAAGAGAATGCCAAGAGTGTGCAAAGCAGTAATCAAAGCAAAAGGTGGCTACTTTTAAGAACCTAGAATATGACATATTTTCAGTTGTTTTACACTTGTTTGTTATGTATATAATTCCACATGTGTTAATTCATAGTTTTGATGCCTTCATAGTCATGAAAATAAAGAAAACTCTTTGAATGAGAAGGTGTGTCCAAACTTTTGGTCTGTACTGTATATATATCCAAACTTAAATTCAATCTGTATCTTCAGGATTGCTTGAACAAATGATAAGACCAGTCTGGAGTCCTTGGAATGGGTTATTTTAGTAGGGTATTTATAGGTAGCCTTCTCGTTTGCACGTTTCTTTCAGCTGGAGTGTAGGGACCCTCCTACTTCCTGTTTGGATGGCTTGGAATGAATCGTATTTTTGTTTATTTGGGTTTATTTTTCGTCTCTGACCTTTGTCCTATCTACATATAGCATTTGAAAGGTGTCTGGTTCTATTATTTTAAGTATAAAAACCTCATTGGAAGGATAATAACTACTACTAATCGTGATGCGTTCCACTGTGGAACGCACCGCCATTCACTTCCGGTCACCAGGTGTATGTGAAGAACGTGACCTGGAGTTTGCGATTGAATTAGTGTATATATATATCTCAAAATAAAAATGAGGGGGGATGTGCTCCAAATTGGAGAGCATCCCTACAAGTAGCTCTCTCCAATCACATACATAATTATCATAACGAGTGGTCGTTATTCCAGATGCGTTCCACTGTGGAACGCACCGCCATCAGCTTCCGGTTGTTGGAGGATGTAGCTTTTAAACCAGCCGGTCGGATGGTATTTGAATGCGGGTGTGATGCGTTCCACTCTGGAACGCAACCCCCCTGTGATTGGCTGTGTGTGGTGGAGGGAGTGGATGCGTGCGTTCCACCTTGCGTTCCACCATTTCCATGTTGTTAGTATATTAAACTGGATATCTGGGAGATCCATAAAAGGAGTTTAGATTTATATTTAAGGTTAAATAATCCCCCCCCAAGGGCTTTGGTGAATAGGGGAGTCGGTAATTCCTTGATAAGGGAATAGATAATTAATTAGTTAAATAATTGGATAAATGAATATTAATTGATGGTGAAACATCCAATCAAGGAGTTTTTTGTGGGTGCTGTAAAGGGTTATATGTAGGGATGAGCGAACCCGAACTGTATAGTTCGGGTTCGTACCGAATTTTGGGGTGTCCGTGACACGGACCAGAACCCGAACATTTTCGTAAAAGTCCGGGTTCGGTGTTCGGCGCTTTCTTGGCGCTTTTTGAAAGGCTGCAAAGCAGCCAATCAACAAGCGTCATACTACTTGCCCCAAGAGGCCATCACAGCCTTGCCTACTATTGGCATGGCTGTGATTGGCCAGTGCAGCATGTGACCCAGCCTCTATATAAGCTTGGGTCACGTAGCGCTGCACGTCACTCTGCTGATTCAAGCATAGGGAGAGGTTGCAGCTGCGACGTTAGGGCGAGATTAGGCAGATTAACTCCTCCAAAAGACTTCATTCTGTGATCGATCTGCAGCTGTGGATTATTGAAGTGCTAATATTGACTGGCTCACTTTTTTGAGGCTGCCCAGAGCATTTTTTGGATCACTTTTTTCTGGGGTGATCGGCGGCCATTTTGTGACTTGTGGTGCGCCAGCACAAGCTATCACCAAGTGTATTTAACCATCAATAGTGTGGTTATTTTGTGCTATATCCTACATCAGCTGCAGGCTGAGCCTGTGTCACCGAAGTGCATTTAACCATCAACAGTCTGGTTATTTTTTGGCCATATACTACATCAGCTGCAGGCTGAGCCTGTGTCACCGAAGTGTATTTAACCATCAATAGTGTGGTTATTTTTTGGCCATATACTACATCAGGGGCAAGTTGAGCCTGTCACCCAGCGCCTAAAAAATAGACCTGACATTTCTATTCAACCAAATTTGTACTGTTTTAGCTGGTCAAGTTATTTGTAGTGACCGTAAAAGCACATTTTTTGTTCTGGGTTGAAAAACTATTCCCAAATTTGCCATTCTCAAAATAACTAGTTTCTGCTATATGAGGCCTACTTGAAATCTATCCCAAAAAGGATATCTTACATTGAAGGTGCTGATAGTGTCATTCAGAAAAACCTAAGACACACGCTACCGTGCAGATAGAAGTCTGATTCTGTGATTAAACCTATACCTGTCACACAGCGCAAAAAAAAAACAGGCCTCACATTTCTATTCAACCAAATCTGTACTGTTTTAGCTGGTCAAGTTATTTGTAGTGACCGTAAAAGCACACTTTTTGTTCTGGGTTGAACAACTATTCCCAAATTTGCCATTCTCAAAATTGTGGTGAACGGGAACAATGAGGAAAACATCTAATAAGAGACGCGGATGTGGACATGGTCGTGGTGGTGTTAGTGGACCCTCTGGTGCTGGGAGAGGACGTGGCCGTTCTGCCACAGCCACACGTCCTAGTGAACCAACTACCTCAGGTCCCAGTAGCCAGCAGAATTTACAGCGATATTTTGTGGGGCCCAATGCCGTTCTAAGGATGGTAAGGCCTGAGCAGGCACAGGCATTAGTCAATTGGGTGGCCGACAGTGGATCCAGCACGTTCACATTATCTCCCACCCAGTCTTTTGCAGAAAGCGCACAGATGGCGCATGAAAACCAAGCCCATCGGTCTGTCACATCACCCCCATGCATATCAGGGAAACTGTCTGAGCCTCAAGTTATGCAGCAGTCTCTTATGCTGTTTGAAGACTCTGCTGCCAGGGTTTCCCAAGGGCATCCACCTAGCCCTTCCCCAGGGGTGGAAGAGATAGAATGCACTAACGCACAACCACTTATTTTTCCTGATGATGAGGACATGGGAATACCACCTCAGCACGTCTCTGATGATGACGAAACACAGGTGCCAACTGCTGCGTCTTTCTGCAGTGTGCAGACTGAACAGGAGGTGAGGGATCAAGACTGGGTGGAAGACGATGCAGGGGACGATGAGGTCCTAGACCCCACATGGAATGAAGGTCGTGCCACCGACTTTCACAGTTCGGAGGAAGAGGCAGTGGTGAGACCGAGCCAACAGCGTAGCAAAAGAGGGAGCAGTGGGCAAAATCAGAACACCCGCCGCCAAGAGACTCCGCCTGCTACTGACCGCCGCCATCTGGGACCGAGCACCCCAAAGGCAGCTTCAAGGAGTTCCCTGGCATGGCACTTCTTCAAACAATGTGCTGACGACAAGACCCGAATGGTTTGCACGCTGTGCCATCAGAGCCTGAAGCGAGGCATTAACGTTCTGAACCTTAGCACAACCTGCATGACCAGGCACCTGCATGCAAAGCATGAACTGCAGTGGAGTAAACACCTTAAAAACAAGGAAGTCACTCAGGCTCCCCCTGCTACCTCTTCTGCTGCTGCCGCCGCCGCCTCAGCCTCTTCCTCTGCCTCTGGAGGAACGTTGGCACCTGCCGCCCAGCAAACATGGGATGTACCACCAACACCACCACCTGCGTCACCAAGCATCCCAACCATGTCACATGGCAGCGTTCAGCTCTCCATCTCACAAACATTTGAGAGAAAGCGTAAATTCCCACCTAGCCACCCTCGATCCCTGGCCCTGAATGCCAGCATTTCTAAACTACTGGCCTATGAAATGCTGTCATTTAGGCTGGTGGACACACACAGCTTCAAACAGCTCATGTCACTTGCTGTCCCACAGTATGTTGTTCCCAGCCGCCACTACTTCTCCAAGAGAGCCGTGCCTTCCCTGCACAAACAAGTGTCCGATAAAATCAAGTGTGCACTGCGCAACGCCATCTGTGGCAAGGTCCACCTAACCACAGATACGTGGACCAGTAAGCATGGCCAGGGACGCTATATCTCCCTAACTGCACACTGGGTAAATGTAGTGGCGGCTGGGCCCCAGGCGGAGAGCTGTTTGGCGCACGTCCTTACGCCGCCAAGGATCGCAGGGCAACATTCTTCGCCTCCTGTCTCCTCCTCCTCCTACTCAGCTTCCTCCTCCTCTTCTTCCACCTGCTCATCCAGTCAGCCACACACCTTCACCACCAACTTCAGCACAGCCCGGGGTAAACGTCAGCAGGCCATTCTGAAACTGATATGTTTGGGGGACAGGCCCCACACCGCAGAGGAGTTGTGGCGGGGTATAGAACAACAGACCGACGAGTGGTTTCTGCCGGTGAGCCTCAAGCCCGGCCTGGTAATGTGCGATAATGGGCGAAATCTCGTTGCAGCTCTGGGACTAGCCGGTTTGACGCACATCCCTTGTCTGGCGCATGTGCTGAATTTGGTGGTGCAGAGGTTCATTCGCAACTACCCCAACATGTCAGAGCTGCTGCATAAAGTGCGGGCCGTCTGTTTGCGCTTCCGGCGTTCACACCCTGCCGCTGCTCGCCTGTCTGCGCTACAGCGTAACTTCGGCCTTCCCGCTCACCGCCTCATATGCGACGTACCCACCAGGTGGAACTCCACCTTGCATATGCTGGACAGACTGTGCGAGCAGCAGCAGGCCATAGTGGAGTTTCAGCTGCAGCACGCACGGGTCAGTCGCACTGCGGATCAGACACACTTCACCACCAATGACTGGGCCTCCATGCGAGACCTGTGTGCCCTGTTGCGTTGTTTCGAGTACTCCACCAACATGGCCAGTGGCGATGACGCCGTTATCAGCGTTACAATACCACTTCTATGTCTCCTTGAGAAAACACTTAGGGCGATGATGGAAGAGGAGGTGGCCCAGGAGGAAGAGGAGGAAGAGGGGTCATTTTTAGCACTTTCAGGCCAGTCTCTTCGAAGTGACTCAGAGGGAGGTTTTTTGCAACACCAGAGGCCAGGTACAAATGTGGCCAGACAGGGCCCACTACTGGAGGACGAGGATGAGGAGGAGGTGGAGGAGGATGAGGATGAAGCATGTTCACAGCGGGGTGGCACCCAAAGCAGCTCGGGACCATCACTGGTGCGTGGCTGGGGGGAAACACAGGACGATGACGATACGCCTCCCACAGAGGACTGCTTGTCCTTACCTCTGGGCAGCCTGGCACACATGAGCGACTACATGCTGCAGTGCCTGCGCAACGACAGCAGAGTTGCCCACATTTTAACGTGTGCGGACTACTGGGTTGCCACCCTGCTGGATCCCCGGTACAAAGACAATGTGCCCTCCTTACTTCCTACACTGGAGCGTGATAGGAAGATGCGCGAGTACAAGCGCACGTTGGTAGACGCGCTACTGAGAGCATTCCCAAATGTCACAGGGGAACCAGTGGAAGCCCAAGGCGAAGGCAGAGGAGGAGCAAGAGGTCGCCAACGCAGCTGTGTCACGGCCAGCTCCTCTGAGGGCAGGGTTAGCATGGCAGAGATGTGGAAAAGTTTTGTCAACACGCCACAGCTAACTGCACCACCACCTGATACGGAACGTGTTAGCAGGAGGCAACATTTCACTAACATGGTGGAACAGTACCTGTGCACACCCCTCCACGTACTGACTGATGGTTCGGCCCCATTCAACTTCTGGGTCTCCAAATTGTCCACGTGGCCAGAGCTAGCCTTTTATGCCTTGGAGGTGCTGGCCTGCCCGGTGGCCAGCGTTTTTTCTGAACGTGTATTCAGCACGGCAGGGGGCGTCATTACAGACAAACGCAGCCGCCTGTCTACAGCCAATGTGGACAAGCTGACGTTCATAAAAATTAACCAGGCATGGATCCCACAGCACCTGTCCATCCCTTGTGCAGATTAGATATTAACTACCTCCCCTTAACAATATATTATTCTACTCCAGGGCACTTCCTCATTCAATACTATTTTTAATTTCATTTTACCATTATATTGCGGGGCAACCCAAAGTTGAATGAACCTCTCCTCTGTCTGGGTGCCGGGGCCTAAATGTGTGACAGTGGCCTGTTCCAGTGGTGGGTGACGTGAAGCCTGATTCTCTGCTATGACATGAAGACTGATTCTGCGCTGACATAAGGCCAGATTCTCTGTTACGGGACCTCTCTCCTCTGCCTGGGTGCCTGGGCCTAAATGTGTGACAGTGGCCTGTTCCAGTGGTGGGTGACGTGAAGCCTGATTCTCTGCTATGACATGAAGACTGATTCTGCGCTGACATAAGGCCAGATTCTCTGTTACGGGACCTCTCTCTTCTGTCTGGGTGCCGGGGCCTAAATATGTGACAGTGGCCTGTTCTAGTGGTGGGTGACATGAAGCCAGATTCTCTGCTATGGCATGAAGAGACTGATTCTCTGCTGACATGAAGCCAGATTCTTTGCTATGGCATGAAGAGACTGATTCTCTGCTGACGTGAAGCCAGATTCTCTGCTATGGGACCTCTGTCCAATTGATATTGGTTCATTTTTATTTTTTTAATTTTAATTTTAATTAATTTCCCTATCCACATTTGTTTGCAGGGGATTTACCTACATGTTGCTGCCTTTTGCAGCCCTCTAGCTTTTTAGTGCCCAAAAGTTCGGGTCCCCATTGACTTCAATGGGGTTCGGGTTCGGGACGAAGTTCGGGTCGGGTTCGGATCCCGAACCCGAACATTTCCGGGAAGTTCGGCCGAACTTCTCGAACCCGAACATCCAGGTGTTCGCTCAACTCTAGTTATATGTCAAAAATAAATCTGAATATGAACATGACTAGTTCGGAGGGAGGGTTAATAGCAATTATACTAATGTAATGGACAATGTTCTATAAACACACCAATATATATAAATAAATATATAGACTGGACTGGGACCGAGCAACAACTGAAGGATTTCCACAGATATCTGAATGGAGTGGATGATGAACTACAGTTCACCGTCACTTATTCTGATACTGCTGTTCAATTTTTGGACACTAATGTAATTGTGTCCAATGGGGTTATCTCTACTGAATTGTATACAAAGCCCACTGATAAAAACATGATGTTAAGATATGAAAGCTGTCACCCCAGGAGTATGGTAAAACATTTGCCTTACTCCCAATTTTTAAGGGCTAGGAGGATTGTGGCAGATAATGACACCTTTGTACAAACAGTAGATGGGATGATGACTAAATTTAAACAACGGGGGTACCCCAGTAAACTGCTTGAGGTACAAAAACTGAAAGCGATAGCGGTGGACAGAGATACCCTGCTGTTAGGTAATCAAAAAAGTAAGAACTACAGTAGAATTACGTTTGTGTCCACGTACTCTGAGCATAGCACTGCCATAAATAACATTCTAAAGAAAAATTGGGCAATACTAAAATGTTGCCGAGGACCAGTACCAGAATTTGAGGCATTACCACTTTGTGCCTATCGTAGGTGTAAGAACATCCGAGATCAGCTGGTGAGAGCTGACGTGGGACCCAAAGTAGTTTCCAGGCAGACGACGTTGGCACCATGTGGCGCTGGGTGTTATCCATGCTTACATTGTGTCAACTGCCGTGTAATTTGTAGGTCTAGGGCAGGGGTGCACAACGTTTCCTGGTTGGGGGCCACATTGCCAGACTGAACCAATGACGAGGGCCGAAATTAAAATTTAAAGGTGTATTAACAACAGAAATATTGTACTTATGGCATATTGAACACACATTATATACCAATAATGTGTAGTTACACTTCCAGGACACCCATCTAATGGGAGAAATACATGAAAAATACATGTGCGCAGCCACAAGACATAGGCATACATGTCTGTTACCAGATGGTTGGGGGCCGCACTGAATGGTATCAAGGGCCGCATGTGGCCCCTGGGCCGCAGGTTGTGCACCCCTGGTCTAGGGTATTCACACACCCTGAGACAGGACAGATTTATCCTATCAAGTTTCACTTAACATGTGACTCTTCGTACGTCATATATGTTCTATCATGCCCCTGTCAACTCCTCTACGTGGGAGAGACCTCCACCGACTTAAAGACCAGATTGAACAACCACCGCTTCACTATCAGAAAGGGACGCACAGACCTTCCAGTACCCAGACATTTTACCTTAAAGAAGCACAGTGAAAAAGAACCTAGGTGCTGGATTATTGATCAGGTACAAATGCCACGGAGAGGTGGGGATCGCATTTCTCTACTCCAAAAAAGAGAAATGTATTGGATACAGACCTTAAATAGTTTACATCCTAATGGACTAAACATTGATTATAAATATGTAGGTGGGTTGTGAATGGGGTGGTTTGCCCTAGTATGCTTTTGTATTACGTCAGATCATTCTTTTGCAGTAGACGGATTTATTGGCTATAATACAATTTTTTTAAAACAGTAACTTATAAATCAGTAACTAAAAAATGAAAAATGTGAAATGAATTGTATATATATCACTGCTAATATATTTTATTTCATTATTTTAGGCACACTTATACTTTTGGAGAAGGTATCCTACAAAGTTGATGGACCTGGACAGTAGATGAGAGACCTACGTTGAAAAAAATGGTTTTTATATTTATATAATGTTCTTTTGTGGTGTCTTGCACATGTCCCGAAGGTATAGCATAGGGAATTTACGTGCCATCTGTTTTATTCTTTCCAATTTTTATTATGATGGATTGCAGGTTTATATCCTCTAATGCTGCCGACTTGTTAATAAGTAACGTTCTGATACATGAAAATGAGGAGAACCCCTCTTGGTCACGTATTTCAGCAGATTTGGAACCCACAGTACTGTTGGTACTGACGTACTCGCACGACTGGGGTAACGATTGGAATTGAGCCTCCTTCTTGGAAAAGGAGGAGACTCTTCCAACCTGCTTTTGTATGTAGTGACGCAATGTGGAACGAAAAACGGCAACTTACATAGTATACAGTATATATCAACAAGAGGGCAGTATTCCCTTATCCATTATGGTGGTTAGTATACCGGGGATCAGCTATGCGCATGCGCTTCCTTTCTAGATAGTTCACGTCATCCCGTGCATCTGGTGCGGCACGCGTCGCCCGCGTCACTAATATGGGACTGGACTACGCGCGTGTGTTCTATGGAAAGCGCTGTAGTATGACGTAGTAGCCGGTCGGGACATGCGCAAAGACACTTCAAGGACGCGCTATACAGCGCGATGGACAGCGTGGTCGCCAGTACTACTCCAGGTATCAATTAACTTGTTTTCTCCTTTCACACATGTGTATCATTATGGCTTCTGTAATCATCATGTTCAGAGTAGAATACAGCTGTGATCAATTATGGTTCTGGATGAGTTCAGATGTAATTTTGATGCATTATGCACTTCATGCACTCACTGTATTTTTCATTTTCTTCAACTATATTGAATTGGCAATATGTTGTCTTATTTTGTAATATTTTGCTGCAGATATGACTTTAAGTATCAATTATGTTTAATCACTAGTGTTATGATTGACACCCCTTTATATGTAACCTATCCACACCCTATCAATGCTTGAGAAAGGCTCATTGCGAGCCGAAACGTCGCTTGTGCCACCTATGGGTGAATAAACCTTTTTTCACTGAGGATTCAACTGGAGTGCAGTCCGATTTCTTTGTTCCATATTTGTGGGTAAGCACTAGTTACCATACTTGGACATTGCACCCTCTCTACTTTTTTTCCTGGCTTGGTGGTGCTGCTGGTTATTTTTTTCCAAATAGATATATATATATATAGATATAGCCCTAAACAACTTTTTAACACTTTTAACTCCCTTCTCCGTCCCCCAGTGCCCCCACCCTCTCCACTCTTCTCAGCTGAGGACTTTGCCAAATATTTCAAACAAAAGATAGTCCACATCAGATAAAGCTTTACTGCACAGTCCCCACAGACCCTCTACACAACTGCTCGGTCCTCTTCTCCCAAAACCCACTTCTCCACCATTACAGAAGAAAAACTCTCCACTCTACTCTCCAAATCTCATCTGACCACCTGTGCACTTGACACAATCCCATCCCACCTCATCCCTAACCTCACCACAGTGTTTATCCCAGCCCTAACTCATCTCTTCAACCTATCACTAAACTCTGGTGTCTTCCCCTCTGCTTTTAAACATGCTACCATTACACCCATCCTCAAAAAGCCTTCACTTGACCCATCTTCCTTGTCCAGTTATCGCCCCATATCACTTCTTCCATATGCCTCAAAGCTACTTGAACAACATGTCCATTCAGAACTGTCCTCCCACCTCTCCTCCTGCTCCCTCTTTGACCGCCTACAATCTGGCTTCCGACCCCACCACTCGACCGAGACTGCCCTTACCAAAGTCACCAATGACCTACTGACAGCCAAAACCAAGAAACAATACTCTCTCCTCCTTCTCCTTGACCTGTCCTCTGCCTTCGACACTGTTGACCACTCCCTTCTGTTGCAAACTCTCTCATCTCTTGGCATCACTGACCTTGCCCTCTCCTGGATCACATCATACCTCACAGACCGGACGTTTAGCGTCTCCCACTCCCGCACAACCTCCTCGTCTCATTCCCTCTCTGTTGGTGTCTGTCCTAGGACCCCTGCTCTTCTCTATCTAGACTTTTGGCCTGGGACAGCTCATAGAGTCCCATGGCTTTCAGTATCACTCCTACGCTGACGACACACAAATCTACCTCTCTGGTCCAGACATCACCACCTTACTATCAAGAATCCCACAATGTCTATCTTCTATATCATCCTTCTTCGCCTCTCGCTTTCTTAAACTTAACATGGATAAGACAGAATTCATAATCTTTCCCCCATCTTGTTCAACCCCCCCCCAACAGACCTATCTATCATGATCAATGGCTGCACACTCTCCCCGGTCAACAAAGCCCGCTGCCTTGGAGTGACCTTGGATTCTGCCCTTTCCTTCCGACCGCACATCCAAGCGCTTTCCACCACTTGCCGCCTCCAACTCAAAAACATCTCCCGCATCCGTGCTTTCCTTAACTTTGAATCTGCGAAAATGCTTGTACATGCCCTCATTATCTCCCGCCTAGACTACTGCAACATTCTCCTCTGTGGCCTTCCATCTAGCACTCTCGCACCCCTCCAATCTATCCTCAACTCTGCTGCCCGACTAATCCACCTCTCACCCTATTACTCCTCTGCCTCTCCCCTCTGCCAATCCCTTCACTGGCTCCCCATTGCCAAACGAATTCACTTCAAAGTACTAACAAATACATACAAGGCCGTCCATAACCTGTCTAGTGTTGAGCGAACAGTTCGAGCATAGTTCGGGTCCGTACCGAATTTTGGGGTGTTCGTGACACGGACCCGAACCCGAACTTTTTCGTAAAAGTTCGGGTTCGGGTTCGTCGTTCGGCATGTATTTTGGCGCATTTTGAAAGGCTGCAAAGCAGCCAATCAACATGCATCATACTACTTGCCCTAAGATGCCATCGCAGCCATGCCTACTATTGGCAAGGCTGTGATTGGCCAAGTGCAGCATGTGACTCAGCCTCTTTATAAGCTTGTGCGCACGTCGGGACGTGCTCACTCCCGATGTGAATAGAACAGGGATAGACGCAGCTGATGCTAGGGCGAGAATAGGCAGGGATAATTGAATAACTGGAAGC
Source organism: Bufo bufo (assembly GCF_905171765.1). Classification (NCBI taxonomy): domain Eukaryota; kingdom Metazoa; phylum Chordata; class Amphibia; order Anura; family Bufonidae; genus Bufo; species Bufo bufo. The sequence continues at coordinate 260,752,158 of NC_053393.1, forward strand.
AAATTTCTCTCCTCCACCTGTGATTCATCTGAACAACTGCAGCTGAGCTGCTTTTTTGATAGGGATTGGCTATTTTTAGAGTGGCCAGAGTGATTTTTCCATCCACATGTACCTGGGCTGACCGCCGGCCGCCATTTTGCGACTTGTAGTGCTGCAGCAGAAGCTGCCACAGTGTGCATTCCAAAGCTCCAAACAAGTCAGACATCTACACCTGGGATTCAGACCAATAGCGATTTAGCAGCACAGTCCAAGGCTATTTTTTTTAAAGGTTGTGCAGACCATTTTGTGGCACATGTTACTGGGCTGATAGGCGGCGGCCATCTTGGGACTAGTGCTGCAGCACAATCTCTCCCAACGTCCATTAATCACTTGTAATAGTGGTCTGTGCCATAGAAATCCTACATCAGGGACTTGGGTGTGCTTGTGTCACCCCTACTAATACCAGTCCACCTGTAATCCATACAGTGAAAAGCCATAAAGCATTCCAGTGAGGGAATTTTTTTTTTATTTAAAAAAGGCCAAGTTAGTTTATCTGGCGTTCAATATACTAGATACAGTTAGGCCTGCGTTTCATACATCTGGAATTAGCAAACTAATGTGCTGGGGTTGGGAAAACATATATGTACCCATACTAGAATCTGTCAAAGAAAGCGGTACTCACATATAACAGTCATTCCATCTGTAATCCATACAGTCAAAAGACTGAAAGTATTCCAGTGAGGGAATTTTTTTTATTTAAAAAAGGCCAAGTTAGTTTATCTGGCGTTCAATATACTAGATACAGTTAGGCCTGCTTTTCATACATCTGGAATTAGCAAACTAATGTGCTGGGGTTGGGAAAACATATATGTACCCATACTAGAATCTGTCAAAGAAAGCGGTACTCACATATAACAGTCATTCCATCTGTAATCCATACAGTCAAAAGACTGAAAGTATTCCAGTGAGGGAATTTTTTTTATTTAAAAAAGGCCAAGTTAGTTTATCTGGCGTTCAATATACTAGATACAGTTAGGCCTGCGTTTCATACATCTGGAATTAGCAAACTAATGTGCTGGGGTTGGGAAAACATATATGTACCCATACTAGAATCTGTCAAAGAAAGCGGTACTCACATATAACAGTCATTCCATCTGTAATCCATACAGTCAAAAGACTGAAAGTATTCCAGTGAGGGAATTTTTTTTATTTAAAAAAGGCCAAGTTAGTTTATCTGGCGTTCAATATACTAGATACAGTTAGGCCTGCGTTTCATACATCTGGAATTAGCAAACTAATGTGCTGGGGTTGGGAAAACATATATGTACCCATACTAGAATCTGTCAAAGAAAGCGGTACTCACATATAACAGTCATTCCATCTGTAATCCATACAGTCAAAAGACTGAAAGTATTCCAGTGAGGGAATTTTTTTTTTATTTAAAAAAGGCCAAGTTAGTTTATCTGGCGTTCAATATACTAGATACAGTTAGGCCTGCGTTTCATACATCTGGAATTAGCAAACTAATGTGCTGGGGTTGGGAAAACATATATGTACCCATACTAGAATCTGTCAAAGAAAGCGGTACTCACATATAACAGTCATTCCATCTGTAATCCATACAGTCAAAAGACTGAAAGTATTCCAGTGAGGGGATTTTTTTTATTTAAAAAAGGCCAAGTTAGTTTATCTGGCGTTCAATATACTAGATACAGTTAGGCCTGCGTTTCATACATCTGGAATTAGCAAACTAATGTGCTGGGGTTGGGAAAACATATATGTACCCATACTAGAATCTGTCAAAGAAAGCGGTACTCACATATAACAGTCATTCCATCTGTAATCCATACAGTCAAAAGACTGAAAGTATTCCAGTGAGTGGATTTTTTTTATTTAAAAAAGGCCAAGTTAGTTTATCTGGCGTTCAATATACTAGATACAGTTAGGCCTGCGTTTCATACATCTGGAATTAGCAAACTAATGTTCTGGGGTTGGGAAAACATATATGTACCCATACTAGAATCTGTCAAAGAAAGCGGTACTCACATATAACAGTCATTCCATCTGTAATCCATACAGTCAAAAGACTGAAAGTATTCCAGTGAGGGGATTTTGCTTGTAAAAAATAATATATTTCATTGTGGTGCGTGTTGAATCGCAACAATGAAGAAAAATACTATTAAGGGACGAGGACGCGGTCGTGGTGGTGTCCGTGGAGCCTCTGTTGCTGGTAGAGGACGTGGCCGTTCGGCCCCAGGCGCACACAGTAGGGAACGAACTCCCTCAACTAGCCGGCAGAATGTACCGCAATATCTCGTGGGGCCCAATGCCGCTCTTAGGATGGTAAGGCCTGAGCAGGTACAGGCATTAATCGATTGGGTGGCCGACAGTGCTTCCAGCACGTTCACCACATGGTCTTCCACCCAGTCTTCTGCGGAAAGCGCACAGGTGGCACCTGAAAACCAAGCCCATCAGTCTGTCACATCACCCCCAAGCATATCAAGGAAACGGTCTGAGCCACAAGTTATGCAGCAGTCTCTTCTTCTGTTTGAAGACTCTGCTTCCAGGGTTTCCCAGGGGCGTCCACCTAGCCCTTCCCCAGTGGAGGAAGACATACCATGCACTGACGCACAACCACTTATGTCTCCAGATGAAGAGGACATGGGAATACCACCACAGCAGAGTCACCGACTCTCTGATGATGACGAAACACAGGTGCCCACTGCCGCGTCTTTTTGCAGTGTGCAGACTGAACAGGAGGAGGTCAGGGAGGGAGACTGGGTGGAAGACGATGCAGAGGACGATGAGGTCTTAGACCCCACATGGACTGAAGGTCGTGGCGATGACTTTCACAGTTCAGAGGAAGAGGTAGTGGTGAGACCGAGACAACAGCGAAGCCAAAGAGGGAGCAGGGGGCCAAAGCAGACGAGCCGCCGCCCCCAGAGTTCGCCTGCTACTGGACATCGCCAACAGGGACCCAGCCCCACAAAGGCAGCTTCAAAGAGTTCCCTGGCATGGCACTTCTTTAAACAATGTCCTACCGACAAGACCCGAGTGACTTGCACGCTCTGCCATCAGAGCCTGAGGCGAGGCATTAACGTTCTGAACCTCAGCACAACCTGCATGACCAGGCATCTACATGCAAAGCATGAACTGCAGTGGGGTACACACCTTAAAAACCAGGCACTCGCTGAGGCTCCCCCTGCTCCCTCTACCGCTGCTGCCTCGGCTTCCGCCTCGAGAGGAATGTTGCCACCTGCCGAGCAGCAAACAGAGGATGTGCCACCGACACCACCACCACCGCCACCGTCAACTAGCGTCTCCACTATATCACACAGCAGCGTTCAGCTCTCAATATCTCAAACCTTAGAGAGGAAGCGCAAATTCCCCCCGAGTCACCCTCGAGCCCTTGGCCTGAACGCCAGCATTTCTAAACTGCTGGCCTTTGAAATGCTGTCATTCCGGCTGGTGGACACAGACAGCTTCAAACAGCTGATGGCCATGGCTGTCCCGCAGTATGTGGTTCCCAGCCGCCACTACTTCTCCAAGACAGCCGTGCCTTCCCTGCACATGCAAGTGTCCGATAAAATCAAGTGTGCACTGCGCAACGCCATTTGTGGCAAGGTCCACCTAACCACAGATACGTGGACCAGTAAGCACGGCCAGGGACGCTATATCTCACTAACTGCACACTGGATGAATGTAGTGGCGGCTGGGCCCCCGGCGGACAGTTCCTTGGCGCACGTCCTTCCGCCCCCTAGGATCGCAGGGCATCATTCTCTGCCTCCTGTAGCCTCCTCCTCCTACTCGGCTTCCTCCTCCACTGCTTCCACCAGCTCATCCGGTCAGCCACACACCTTCACCACCAACTTCAGCACAGCCCGGGGTAAACGTCAGCAGGCCATTCTGAAACTCATATGTTTGGGGGACAGGCCCCACAGCGCAAAGGAGTTGTGGCGGGGTATTGAACAACAGACCGACGAGTGGTTTCTGCCGGTGGGCCTCAAGCCAGGCCTGGTGGTATGCGATAATGGGCGAAATCTCGTGGCAGCTCTGGGACTAGCCGGTTTGACGCACATCCCTTGCCTGGCGCATGTGCTGAACTTGGTGGTGCAGAGGTTCATTCACCACTACCCCAACATGTCAGAGCTGCTGCATAAAGTGCGGGCCGTCTGTGCGCGCTTCCGCCGTTCACATCCTGCCGCTGCTCGCCTGTCTGCGCTACAGCGGAACTTCGGCCTTCCCGCTCACCGCCTCATATGCGACGTGCCCACCCGGTGGAACTCCACCTTGCACATGCTGGAGAGACTGTGCGAGCAGCAGCAGGCCATAGTGGAGTTTCAGCTGCAGCACGCTCGCGTCAGTCGTACTGCCGAACAGCACCACTTCACCACCAATGATTGGGCCTCCATGCGAGACCTGTGTGCCCTGCTGCGCTGTTTCGAGTACTCCACCAACATGGCCAGTGGCGATGACACTGTTATCAGCGTTACAATACCACTTCTATGTCTCCTTGAGAAAACACTTAGGGCAATGATGTTAGAGGAGGTGGCCCAGGTGGAGGAGGAGGAGGAGGATGAGGGCTCGTTTCTAACACTTTCGGGCCAGTCTGTTCGAAGTGGCTCAGAGGGAGGTTTGTTTAAGCAGCAGAGGACAGGTTCACAAGTCGCCAGCCAAGGCACTGTACTGGAGGACGAGGAGGATGAGGAGGAGGAGGTGGAGGGGGACGAGGATGACGCAAGTTCACAGCGGGGTGGCAGCCCAGGCCCATCACTGGTGCGTGGCTGGGGGGATACGGTGGACGATGACGATACGCCTCCCACAGAGGACAGCTTGTCCTTACCCATGGGTAGCCTGGCCCACATGAGCGAATATATGCTCCAATGCCTGCGCAACGACAGCAGAGTTGCCCACGTTTTAACGTGTGCAGACTACTGGGTGGCCACCCTGCTGGATCCCCGGTATAAAGACAATGTGCCCACTTTAATTCCTGAACTGGAGCGCGACCGTAAGATGCGCGAGTACAAGCGCACGCTGATAGAGGCGCTCTTGAGAGCATTCCCACATGTCACAGGGGAACAGGTGGAAGGTGAAGGCAGAGGAGTGGCAAGAGGTCGCCAACGCAGCTGTGTCACGGCCAGCTCATCTGAGGGCAGGGTTAGCATGGCAGAAATGTGGAAAAGTTTTGTCTCCACGCCACAGCTATCTGCACCGACACCTGATACGGAACGTGTTAGCAGGAGGCAGCATTTCACTAACAGTATGTCTGCACACCCCTCCACATCCTGACGGATGGTTCGGCCCCATTCAACTACTGGGTTTCGAAATTGTCCACGTGGCCAGAGTTAGCATGTTATGCCTTGGAGGTGCTTTCCTGCCCGGCGGCCAGCGTTTTATCTGAACGCGTATTCAGCACGGCAGGGGGCGTCATTACTGACAAGCGCAGCCGCCTGTCCACAGCCAACGTGGACAAGCTGACCTTCATAAAGATGAACCACGCATGGATCCCACAGGACCTGTCCCTCCCTTGTGCAGAGTAGTCCTTATTAACTGCCTAAAACATGTCTTGTTGTGCTACGGGCCACTTCTTTATTTGATACAAATTTTATGAAACCCACAGTTGAATGAAACTCTTCTCTGTCTGGGCGCCGGGGCCTAACCAGATGAAAGTGGCCGGTTAAACTAACGGGTGACATGAAGCCATAACCTCTGCCATGCTACCTCTGTCTTCTGTCTGGGTGCTGAGGCCTAAGTCAAATAAAGCGGTCTTCTGCTGTGCTGGGGGATATGAAGCTAATCTCTGACCTCTCTCCTCTGTCTGGGTCCAAAGGCCTAAATCACTGAAAGAGGCCTTCTCCTGTGGTGTGTGATATGATGCCAGAATATGTGCTGTGGGGCCTCTCTCCTCTTCCTGGGTGCAGGGGTCAAATAAACTAAATTGTGGCCTACTCCTGTGGTGGTTGATATGATGCCTGATTCTCTGATGTGGAACCTCTCTCCTCTGTTTGGGTGAAGGGGTCAAAGTAACTAAATGGTGGCTTCTCCTGTGGTGGCTGATATGATGCCAGAATATGTGCTGTGGTGCCTCTCTCCTCTTCCTGGGTGCAGGGGTCAAAGTAACTAAATGGTGGCTTCTCCTGTGGTGGCTGATATGATGCCAGAATATGTGCTGTGGGGCCTCTCTCCTCTTCCTGGGTGCGGGGGTCAAAGTAACTCAATGGTGGCTTCTCCTGTGGTGGCTGATATGATGCCAGAATATGTGCTGTGGTGCCTCTCTCCTCTGTCTGGGTCCAAAGGCCTAAATCACTGAAAGAGGCCTTCTCCTGTGGTGTGTGATATGATGCCTGAATATGTGCTGTGGTGCCTCTCTCCTCTTCCTGGGTGCGGGGGTCAAAGTAACTCAATGGTGGCTTCTCCTGTGGTGGCTGATATGATGCCAGAATATGTGCTGTGGTGCCTCTCTCCTCTTCCTGGGTGCGGGGGTCAAAGTAACTCAATGGTGGCTTCTCCTGTGGTGGCTGATATGATGCCAGAATATGTGCTGTGGGGCCTCTCTCCTCTTCCTGGGTGCAGGGGTCAAAGTAACTCAATGGTGGCTTCTCCTGTGGTGGTTAGTATGATGCCAGAATATGTGCTGTGGGGCCTCTCTCCTCTTCCTGGGTGCAGGGGTCAAAGTAACTCAATGGTGGCTTCTCCTGTGGTGGCTGATATGATGCCAGAATATGTGCTGTGGTGCCTCTCTCCTCTGTCTGGGTCCAAAGGCCTAAATCACTGAAAGAGGCCTTCTCCTGTGGTGTGTGATATGATGCCTGAATATGTGCTGTGGTGCCTCTCTCCTCTTCCTGGGTGCGGGGGTCAAAGTAACTCAATGGTGGCTTCTCCTGTGGTGGCTGATATGATGCCAGAATATGTGCTGTGGTGCCTCTCTCCTCTTCCTGGGTGCGGGGGTCAAAGTAACTCAATGGTGGCTTCTCCTGTGGTGGCTGATATGATGCCAGAATATGTGCTGTGGGGCCTCTCTCCTCTTCCTGGGTGCAGGGGTCAAAGTAACTCAATGGTGGCTTCTCCTGTGGTGGTTAGTATGATGCCAGAATATGTGCTGTGGGGCCTCTCTCCTCTTCCTGGGTGCAGGGGTCAAAGTAACTCAATGGTGGCTTCTCCTGTGGTGGCTGATATGATGCCAGAATATGTGCTGTGGTGCCTCTCTCCTCTTCCTGGGTGCGGGGGTCAAAGTAACTCAATGGTGGCTTCTCCTGTGGTGGCTGATATGATGCCAGAATATGTGCTGTGGGGCCTCTCTCCTCTTCCTGGGTGCAGGGGTCAAAGTAACTCAATGGTGGCTTCTCCTGTGGTGGTTAGTATGATGCCAGAATATGTGCTGTGGGGCCTCTCTCCTCTTCCTGGGTGCAGGGGTCAAAGTAACTCAATGGTTGCTTCTCCTGTGGTGGCTGATATGATGCCAGAATATGTGCTGTGGGGTCTCTCTCCTCTTCCTGGGTGCAGGGGTCAAAGTAACTCAATGGTGGCTTCTCCTGTGGTGGCTGATATGATGCCAGAATATGTGCTGTGGTGCCTCTCTCCTCTGTCTGGGTCCAAAGGCCTAAATCACTGAAAGAGGCCTTCTCCTGTGGTGTGTGATATGATGCCTGAATATGTGCTGTGGTGCCTCTCTCCTCTTCCTGGGTGCGGGGGTCAAAGTAACTCAATGGTGGCTTCTCCTGTGGTGGCTGATATGATGCCAGAATATGTGCTGTGGTGCCTCTCTCCTCTTCCTGGGTGCGGGGGTCAAAGTAACTCAATGGTGGCTTCTCCTGTGGTGGCTGATATGATGCCAGAATATGTGCTGTGGGGCCTCTCTCCTCTTCCTGGGTGCAGGGGTCAAAGTAACTCAATGGTGGCTTCTCCTGTGGTGGTTAGTATGATGCCAGAATATGTGCTGTGGGGCCTCTCTCCTCTTCCTGGGTGCAGGGGTCAAAGTAACTCAATGGTGGCTTCTCCTGTGGTGGCTGATATGATGCCAGAATATGTGCTGTGGTGCCTCTCTCCTCTTCCTGGGTGCGGGGGTCAAAGTAACTCAATGGTGGCTTCTCCTGTGGTGGCTGATATGATGCCAGAATATGTGCTGTGGGGCCTCTCTCCTCTTCCTGGGTGCAGGGGTCAAAGTAACTCAATGGTGGCTTCTCCTGTGGTGGTTAGTATGATGCCAGAATATGTGCTGTGGGGCCTCTCTCCTCTTCCTGGGTGCAGGGGTCAAAGTAACTCAATGGTGGCTTCTCCTGTGGTGGCTGATATGATGCCAGAATATGTGCTGTGGGGCCTCTCTCCTCTTCCTGGGTGCAGGGGTCAAAGTAACTCAATGGTGGCTTCTCCTGTGGTGGCTGATATGATGCCAGAATATGTGCTGTGGTGCCTCTCTCCTCTGTCTGGGTCCAAAGGCCTAAATCACTGAAAGAGGCCTTCTCCTGTGGTGTGTGATATGATGCCTGAATATGTGCTGTGGTGCCTCTCTCCTCTTCCTGGGTGCGGGGGTCAAAGTAACTCAATGGTGGCTTCTCCTGTGATGGCTGATATGATGCCAGAATATGTGCTGTGGTGCCTCTCTCCTCTTCCTGGGTGCGGGGGTCAAAGTAACTCAATGGTGGCTTCTCCTGTGGTGGCTGATATGATGCCAGAATATGTGCTGTGGGGCCTCTCTCCTCTTCCTGGGTGCAGGGGTCAAAGTAACTCAATGGTGGCTTCTCCTGTGGTGGTAAGTATGATGCCAGAATATGTGCTGTGGGGCCTCTCTCCTCTTCCTGGGTGCAGGGGTCAAAGTAACTCAATGGTGGCTTCTCCTGTGGTGGCTGATATGATGCCAGAATATGTGCTGTGGTGCCTCTCTCCTCTTCCTGGGTGCGGGGGTCAAAGTAACTCAATGGTGGCTTCTCCTGTGGTGGCTGATATGATGCCAGAATATGTGCTGTGGGGCCTCTCTCCTCTTCCTGGGTGCAGGGGTCAAAGTAACTCAATGGTGGCTTCTCCTGTGCTGATTGATATAAAGCTGATGGTTGTGCCATCTGACATGGTTGCCAGGGTCTGATTCAATGGGGGCCTACTCCTGTGGTGGGTGATTTAAATGCCTGATTCTCTGCTGTGAAACCTCTCTCCTCCGTCTGGGTGTAGGGGTCAAAGTCTTTCAAAGTCGCCTTCTCCTGTGCTGATTGATATGAAGCTGATGGTTGTGCCATCTGACATGGTTGCCGGGGTCCCATTAAATTGTGGCCTACTCCTGTGGTGGTTGATATGATGCCTGATTCTCTGATGTGGAACCTCTCTCCTCTGTTTGGGTGAAGGGGTCAAAGTAACTAAATGGTGGCTTCTCCTGTGGTGGCTGATATGATGCCAGAATATGTGCTGTGGGGCCTCTCTCCTCTTCCTGGGTGCAGGGGTCAAAGTAACTCAATGGTGGCTTCTCCTGTGGTGGCTGATATGATGCCAGAATATGTGCTGTGGTGCCTCTCTCCTCTTCCTGGGTGCGGGGGTCAAAGTAACTCAATGGTGGCTTCTCCTGTGGTGGCTGATATGATGCCAGAATATGTGCTGTGGTGCCTCTCTCCTCTTCCTGGGTGCGGGGGTCAAAGTAACTCAATGGTGGCTTCTCCTGTGGTGGCTGATATGATGCCAGAATATGTGCTGTGGTGCCTCTCTCCTCTTCCTGGGTGCAGGGGTCAAAGTAACTAAATGGTGGCTTCTCCTGTGGTGGTTGATATGATGCCTGATTCTCTGCTGTGAAACCTCTCTCCTCCATCTGGGTGTAGGGGTCAAAGTCTTTCAAAGTCGCCTTCTCCTGTGCTGATTGATATAAAGCTGATGGTTGTGCCATCTGACATGGTTGCCAGGGTCTGATTCAATGGGGGCCTACTCCTGTGGTGGGTGATCTAAATGCCTGATTCTCTGCTGTGAAACCTCTCTCCTCCGTCTGGGTGTAGGGGTCAAAGTCTTTCAAAGTCGCCTTCTCCTGTGCTGATTGATATGAAGCTGATGGTTGTGCCATCTGACATGGTTGCCGGGGTCCCATTAAATTGGGGCCTACTCCTGTGGTGGGTGATCTAAATGCCTGATTCTCTGCTTTGAAACCTCTCTCCTCCGTCCGGGTGTAGGGGTCAAAGTCTGTCAAAGTCGCCTTCTCCTGTGCTGATTGATATAAAGCTTATGCTTGTGCCATCTGACATGGTTGCCGGGGTCTGATTCAATGGTGGCCTACTCCTGTGGTGGGTGATCTAAATGCCTGATTCTCTGCTGTGTAACCTCTCTCCTCCGTCTGGGTGTAGGGGTCAAAGTAACTAAATGGTGGCCTACTCCTGTGGTGGGTGATATGATGCCTGGTTCTCTGCTGTGGGACCTCTCTCCTTTGTCTGGGTGCTGTGGTCAAAATAATAGTAAGTGACCTTCTCCATTGGTGGGTGACTTGAAGCCTGATTCTGTGCTATGGGACCTCACTCCAATTAATATTGTTTAATTTTTATTTATTTTATGTTAACTCATCATTTCCCTATCTACATTTGTTTGCAGGGGATTTAACTACATTTTGCTGCCTTTTGCAGCCCTCTAGCCCTTTCCGGGTGTGTTTTACAGCCTTTTTAGTGCCCAAAAGTTCGGGTCCCCATTGACTTCTATGGGGTTCGGGTTCGGGATGAAGTTCGGGTTGAGTTCGGATCCCGAACCCGAACATTTTTCGAAAGTTCGGCCGAACTCGTCGAACCCGAACATCCAGGTGTTCGCTCAACTCTAAACCTGTCCTCTCCCTACATCTCAGAGCTAATTTCCTGATACACCCCCACACACACTCTCCGATCCTCACAAGACCTCCTTCTCTCCTCTCCTCTCATTGCCTCTTCCCACAATCGACTCCAAGATTTCTCCCCTGCATCCCCCATACTCTGGAACTCGCTACCCCAACATATCAGACTCTCACCTACAGTGGAATCCTTCAAAAGAAACCTGAAAACCCACCTCTTCAGACAAGCCTACAACCCGTGACCCTGCTGCCTCTATACCGCCATGACCAACTTAACCCGCACCTACTGTTTCCTTCTCCCATACCATGTAGATTGTAAGCCTCACGGGCAGGGCCCTCTCTCCTTCTGTACCAGTCTGTAACTCGTCTTGTTCCTGCTTAGTGCACTTGTCTGTATTATGTATGTGCACCCCTTATCGTATGTACAGCGCTATGGAATGAATGGCGCTTTAATAATAAATAATAATAATAATATATAGATAAAAACACATTATAAATATATATATATATATATATATATATATATATATATATATAAATAGAGATGTGGACACGCCAACAAATAAAACAAAGAGAGTTTTTACATGGCCACATATAGAATAAATAGAACTAAAATATTGTTATATTATAAAATGAAAATATTATATTCAGTAGTTTGTGTATTCAAGTGATTCATTCAAACCGAATGGTGTTAAGGTGTTGAGGCGAAAGATCCAGTACATCTCCTTACGGCATAGAGATTGATAGGATTTTATGTCTTTTTCTAATAGTGTGACTGTTAGGCCTGATGGATCTCCCTCATGGAACATCGCAAAATGCCTAGATACACTATGAGTTGTTACCTTCCTCACAATATTCGACCGATGTTCGTTCATCCTCTCATGTGCAGATTGGATGGTACATAGAGGAGGTTGCAGGGACAGCGTAGGAGGTAGATGACGTTAGTTGTCCCACAATATAACCTATGTTTAATATTAAAAACTTCATTGCTGGAGGGGATGATTACTTCTTTTGTACCATTTGTTATCATATTGCAATATTTGCATCTTATGTTGTTGCACTTGAAATTCCCCGAAGTTTTTTTTGGAGGTTTTACGATTGTTTTTATGCAATGGTTGGGGTCTCTCTCTATTTTTGGGCAAGAGGGGGCCAACAGATTCTTTAGAGATTTTGCCCTTCTAAATATCAAAATGGGTGCTGGGGGAATCAGTTTTCCTAATAAAGGATCCTTTAGTAAAATTGGCCAATTTTTTATTAGGGTCTGCCTGATAAGGGAGTGTTGGGAATTATAACGAGTAACCAAACCTAAACCCCGGAACATATCATTATTTTTTGTTTCAGTGTGGAGGATTTAGGTTTGGGTATCAAACTCTCCTTTTGTGAGATTCAGTATATTCTCTTACTGGAATCCATTAGAAGTTTCTTTGGATAGCCTTTTTCTTTAAACCTTTCCTTAAGTTCCCTGACCTGAATCTTCATAGTTCGATCATCTGTGCAGTTCCTCCTAATCCTTTTCATTTGACTATAGGGGATGTTTCGTTTCCATTTTGGATGGTGGCAGCTCTTATAGTCGAGAAAACTATTAGCATCCACATTCTTGAAGTTTTGCTGATGATTTTATTGTTTCTGATACTTACAGTTGTGTTCAAAATTATTCAACCCCCACAGAAATTGAGTGTTTTGGCCAGTTTGACATTGATTTTGATCATTTCAGTCATCTTGTTTACAATTAAATCAAAGAGGCACTTGTAAGTCAGACAAATATAACATAACATTTATAATGAAATAACCACAAATGTCTTTTCTGTGCTCACATCATTATCAGTTTTATTCAACCCCCAAGTGACATTCAATCTTAGTACTTAGTACAACACCCTTTTCCAGTTATAACAGCTTTTAAACGTGAAGCATAGCTTGACACAAGTGTCTTGCAGTGATCTATGGGTATCTTCGCCCATTCTTCATGGGCAAAAGCCTCCAGTTCAGTCACATTCTTAGGCTTGCGCTCTGCAACTGCTTTCTTTAAGTCCCACCAGAGGTTCTCAATCAGATTTAAGTCTGGTGACTGCGATGGCCACTTCAAATTGTTCCAGCCTTTAATCTGCAACCATGCTCTAGTGGACTTGGAGGTATGCTTGGGATCATTGTCCTGTTGAAAGGTCCAACGTCTCCCAAGCCTCAGGTTTGTGATGGACTGCATCACATTTTCATCCAATATCTCCTGGTACTGAAGAGAATTCATGGTACCTTGCACACGCTGAAGCTTCCCTGTACCTGTAGAAGCAAAACAGCCCCAAAGCATGATTGACCCCCCACCATGCTTCACAGTAGGCAAGGTGTTCTTTTCTTCATAGGCCTTGTTCTTCATCCTCCAAACATAGCGTTGATCCATGGGCCCAAACAGTTCTAATTTTGTTTCATCAGTCCACATAACACTATCCCAAAACTTTTGTGGTTTGTCCACATGACTTTTGGCATACTGCAGTCGACTCTTCTTATTCTTTGGAGACAGCAAGAGGGTGCGCCTGGGAGTTCTGGCATGGAGGCCTTCATTACGCAGTGTGCGCCTTATTGTCTGAGCTGAAACTTCAGTACCCACATCTGACAAATCTTTTTTCAGTTCCTCAGCAGTCACACAGGGACTTTTCTCTACTTTGCGCTTCAGGTAGCGCACAGCAGTCAAAGTCAGCATCTTCTTTCTGCCACGACCAGGTAGCGTTTCAACGGTGCCCTTTGTCTTGAATTTGCGAATGATGCTTCCTATGGTGTCTCTTGGTATGTTTAACATCTTTGCAATCTTCTTATAGCCATTGCCCTTCCTGTGAAGAGAAATCACCTCTTCTCTTGTCTTCCTGGACCATTCTCTTGACTTCACCATGTTTGTAAGCACACCAGTAAATGTCTAGAAGGAGCTGAGTATCACAGTCCTTTTAAATCTGCCTAATTGGTGCTTATTATGCTTGATTGCTGCTCCTTGACATCCACAAGTGTTTTCAATACCTGATTGAAAACACTTGAATAAACCTCTGTTCTTAAGAGTGGTAGTCTTTAAGGGGTTGAATAATTGTGTCAATGAAGAAATCACAAAAAAAAAACATTTAATACTGTATTACAAAAACAATTGATGTCATTTTAGTTGCATTTGGTTCTTTAAAAAGTCCTTGTAAGATTTCATTCTGAACACAATTACAAATGTACACTAAATTCCCTAAAACCCTTTACAGCATTGGGGGTTGAATAATTTTGAACACAACTGTAGATGTAAATCAAGAAACACAGCCTCCAATGGATTGTGTTCCATAGTGAATGAGAGGTTCCAGTTGTTTGAGTTGATAGACTCAATGAATTGGACTAAATCCTTACTATCACCTTGCCATACGAAGATGATGTCGTCTATGAATCGATGATAGAACTTGATTTGTGGATGTGTTAGCAAGCCGAATTCCTGTTCGAAAACCCCCATACAGAGATTCGCATAGGATGGGGCAAACTTAGTGCCCATCGCTGTTCCCTGTATTTGAATGTAGAATTTGTCATTGAATGTAAAGTAATTGTGTTGGAGTATGAATTCAATTGCTTTCAGGAGGAATTCTTTTTGGTGATCTGGCATGTAGGGATCCTGAAGTAAGGTCTGGGAAATGGCAGCAATCCCTAGAGCATGTTGAATGTTGCTATACAAAGCGGAAACATCAAGAGTTACCCAGATGTAGTTCTCCTCCCAATGGAGATTCTAGGGAATCTATGAGATGTGATGTATCTCTTATATATGAAGGGAGTAGGGATACATACTTCTGTAAATAACTGTCTACATAGGCAGAAAGATTGGCGGTCAGACAGCCCACTCCTGAGATAATCGGTCTTCCGGGTGTCTTGAGTTTATCCTGGTGACTACCCCCCCTGTGAAGTGAGTGCATTTGATTTTACACTTTTTACTTGTAAACATCACCACTAGAGGGTTTGTTGTTTTACTAGACCCAGGTGAAGGTCTTTTTATTTCATACATAAAAAATAACTAAATATAATCCTCATCACGAATAGTGACTAAGGGATTTGGCGCCTAGTACGTGTTTTCTCTTTCTTTTAACGTGTGCGAAGGGCTCCTCTTTCCTCTTCCTCTCCGCACCGCCTCTATTTCCCCCATCATGTGCCAGTATCAAGTGCCTCTCTCCTCCCCCCACATGTCCCAGTATCATAGTGCCATCTCCCCCCCCAATGTGCCAGTATCAAGTGCCTCTCTCCTTCCCACCCCCATGTGCCAGTATCATAGTGCCAGACCCACCCATGTGCCAGTATCAAGTGCCTCTCCCCCCCATGTGCCAGTATCATAGTGCCAAACCCACCCTTGTGCCAGTATCAAGTGCCACCCCCCCCCCCATGTGCCAGTATCAAGTGCCTCTCTCCTCCCCCCATGTGCCAGTATCAAGTGCATCTCTCTCCCCCCCCATGTCCCAGTATCATAGTGCCATCTTCCCCCCACAAAAAAGTGCCAGTATCAAGTGCCTCTCTCCCCCCTCATGTGCCAGTATCAGGTGCCAACCCCCCTCCCCCATGTGCCAGTATCAAGTGCCTCCCGCTCCCCCCATGGCAGTAACAGTCGGGTATTAAAAAAAGAAAAATAAACACTTCTACTTACCTCCATGTCAGCAATGCGATGCAGCCTCTTCCTGTGTCCCGCCCATATATGGAGTCAGTGCTTGTATTTCAGAAAAGTTTCTGTTGGGATTCGAACCCACGACCTTCTGTATCAGATGCAAAGCACTTAACCACACAGCCATAAAAGCTGCCTTGCCAATTACTGAAAAAATACGAGACTTCTACTGTTATAGCTGGCTAAGTGTACATCTATGCACATGACAGCTGCCCCAACACACCCAGCACTGCTATATCTCCTGATGGTTGTGTCATGGGTCAAAGTTCTTCACAATGTAAACGAATATGGCGCCAGCGAATATCACCATATGTTCGCATGTTCGGCGGACCGCGAATCAGTAAAGTTTGCTGCGAAACGACCCGTGGGCGAACCGCAAGGCCATCTCTATTCACCGTACAGAAAAGATCAAGTGATTATGTGTCTGGAGGTATATTAGACGGTTGATGGATATCAATTTTACTGCAGGCCAGTGGACTACAGGCCCCAAAAATTATTCATTACCCGGACAGAAAACATTAAGTGATTATGTAGCTGGAGGTGTATTAGGCGGTCACCGTATAACAATTTTACTGTTGGTCAGTTAGATTACAGGCCCCAAAAATTATGCATTCACCGTACAGAAAACATCAAGTGATTATGTGGCTGGAGGTATATTAGACGGTCAATGGATATCAAGGATATCAATGTTACTGCAGTCCAGTGAACTACAGGCCCCAAAAATTATTTATTCACCGTACAGAAAAGAACAATTGATAATGTGGCTGGAGGTACATTAGGCGGTCACCGTATAACAATTTTACTGTTGGCCAGTTAGATTTCAGGCCCCAAAAATTCTGCATTCACCGTACAGAAAAGATCAAGTAATTATGTGTCTGGAGGTATATTCAGGGCCGTCTTTATTATTGATTGGACCCTGGGCAAGAATTTACTTGGGCCCCCTGGATCTCGCCCAGCCCCCTCCCCCAAAAGCTATTTTTTTTTGCCATATAACCAAAAATATGTTGAAAGAAATCAAAGTTAATGCTTTTAAAAAAAGTAACGTTTATTTTAAATTCAACCTTTGCTCAGGGGGGCCCTCATGGTGTGGTGTGGACTGGTCATTTTTACTAAGAAATATAGTTTAACCGTTTATGTGCAAAAGAGAAAAAAAGAAGTCACTAAGTCAGCTCTAATCAGATATCTGCACATAGACCAAGACTTCTTATTTTCTCTTTTGCACACAAATGGTTAAAATATATTCCTTAGTAAAAATGACCAGTCCACACCACACCATGAGGGCCCCCCTGAGCAAAGATTAGTGACAGCCGGTTCAGACGTGAGCGTTTTACAGCGCGTTCCTACGCACTGTAAAACGCTCAACAAAGAGAAACCAATGCTTCCCTATCGGCATGGTTCTCACCTGGGCGTTTTACAGCGCGTACCATCACGTTGTAAAACGCCCGACGCCCCAAGAACTTCAGGAGCTTCTTTGGGGCGTAGTGTCGCGCTTTCCCGTACATAGACTTCCGGGAATGCGCAACAATGGGCGTTCGCTTGTCTCCGCGGCGCGATTGTAAACGCCCGTACAATCGCGCATACAGAGCGTACGTTCAGTACGCTCTGGTGTGAACCCAGCTTTATTGTGGCCGTGTGGCCCCAGGCCACAGTTCAGCAGCAGACAGAGAGAACCCAACCCCTTATGTCTCCTGGGGCCGTCTCTATAATAATCCCCTACTAATTTATGAATGGGGTTAATTAATAATTCGGTGACCGGTCTAAATTTCGAATATTAAATAAAGTCAATATGCGTGATTGCGCTATCTGTGCTCTACCTACCTCCTCCTCCCGACGCGGCAGTGGCAGGTCTGCTGTATGAGGTGAGTGAATCACTGTGTCACGGCCTTTGGTTTGCGCTGTGACACTGTTGCTACACTTACGGTTGCCCGCAGCAACGTGTTGCTGTGTGTGCATGCGGTGGCGGTGTCTCTGCCTTCTGGGTGATTGCCGTGACATGGTTGCCACGCATGCTGTTGCCGGCGACAACGTGTAGCTTCCTATGCTTGTGTCTGCACTTCCCCTTTAAGTGGCTTCCTTCCCTTGTCTGGTGTTGGAAGGGTTAACTCCCTAGTGTTTGGTGAACACTGGGTTTATGTGTGTGTGGGTGTGGCTGCTTGGGCTATTTAGCCTGTGCTGGATGCCTGAAGCGGAGGGA
Organism: Bufo bufo; assembly: GCF_905171765.1. Classification (NCBI taxonomy): domain Eukaryota; kingdom Metazoa; phylum Chordata; class Amphibia; order Anura; family Bufonidae; genus Bufo; species Bufo bufo. The sequence goes on from NC_053393.1 coordinate 260,769,756, forward strand.
TACTCCAGCCATGGTGTATGCTGGAGCTATCCTCCTGGTCTTTATATTCCATCTGTCCAGTGAGGGCCACCCTTGTGGTCATAGATGTTCTTATGGTGTCTCACGTTTATTGCAGCTATGGGTGTCCTGGGTCCCTGTGCGGTTTGTGGTGTGTGCTGTGTCCTTATGTTGGTGTGGACAGCAGCACTAGTGCACGGGTTCCAGTCAGTGTGTCTGTGGCAGTTAAGTGAGTTATAGGTCTCTCTTACCTGCCATCTCTATAGCTGTATGTGTTCCCCTCTCCTTGCAGCCTAGCCTCAGATAGAGACTCCTGTTCCTCCATGACTGGGATGAACAGGTTGTCTCTCCCCTGCTCCTAAGTGAGGGATTACCAGGGCGACTTTGGGTTTCTAGGAATCCTGAGTATGAGTCGTCCTACCATCGGGGTCCGCTCATACAGTGAGGAGTCAGGGAGAGGATTAGGGACGTGGTAGGAGGTGACCTGCTCCCTTATTACTCTTTTTGGCCAGGCTGTTCCCCCTTTACCCTCTGACACCGCACGGTGGGGGGTTTCCCCCATTCCCCGCCGTGACACACTGATCACGTGAGTCCGTGACTTACCACCCAATCCCATTAGCTCGGGAGGCGGAGACTTAGTCCCTGCTGGCTGCTCCGCCACGACGCCACTCACCAGGCTGCGGTGAGTCACACCTTTACCACGTGACGGCGCCAACGTGCTTGCTTGTTCTGAAGACTTGTGAGTGAGAATTCCAGCGCCGGTGGGCTGCGGGTGACACCCCATCAGACTGGTGTCACCGGATGTGGCCCGCACCCACCGCACATCCTTCGCAAAGCCAGTGGACAGACAAGACCTTTACTAAGGAGCGAGCCACACACCGCTCGCTCGCATAGCATAGACTAGTGAATAGGAGTTGGGAAATGTAGCTCCCTTGGGCCCCCAGGGGCAACTGGGCCCGAGGCAGCTGCACCTTTTGCCCTGCGGCCAAGATGGCCCTGGGTATATTAGACGGTCTTTGGATATCAATTTTACTGCAGGGCAGTGGACTACAGGCCCCAAAAATTATTCATTCACAGTACAGAAAAGAACAATTGATAATGCAGCTGGAGGTACATTAGGCGGTCACCGTATAACAATTTTACTGTTGGGCAGTTAGATTATAGGCCCCAAAAATTATTCATTCACCGTACAGAAAGATCAAGTGATTATGTGGCTGGAGGTATATTAGACGGTCAATGGATATCAATTTTACTGCAGGCCAGTGGACTATAGGCCCCAAAAATTATTCATTCACCGGACAGAAAATATCAAGTGATTATGTGGCTGGAAGTACATTAGACGGTCAATAGATATCAATTTTAGTGCAGGCCAGTGGACTATAGGCCCAAACATTATTCATTCACCGGACAGAAAACATCAAGTGATTATGTAGCTGGAGGTATATTAGACGGTCATTGGATATCAATTTTACTGGAGGCCAGTGGAGTACAGGCACCAAACATGCATTCACTGTACAGAAAAACTTCAAATGATCATGTGGCTGGAGGTATATCAGACGGTCACCGTATAACAATTTTACTGTTGTCCAGTTAGATTACAGGCCCCAAAAATTATGCATTCACTGTACAGAAAACATCAAGTGATTATGTGTCTGGAGGTATATCAGACGGTCGATGGATATAAATTTTACTGCAGGACAGTGGAGTACAGGCCCAAAACATTAGGCATTCATTGGACAGAAAACATCAAGTGATTATGTGGCTGGAGGTATATCAGACGGTCATTGGCTATCAATTTTACTGCAGGCCAGTGGACTACAGGCCCCAAAAATTATTCATTCACCGGACAGAAAATATCAGGTGATTATGTAGCTGGAGGTGCATTAGGCGGTCACCGTATAACAATTTTACTGTTGGCCAGTTAGATTACAGGCCCCAAAAATTATGCATTCACCGTACAGAAAACATCAAGTGGTTATGTGGCTGAAGGTATATTAGATGGTCATTGGATATCAATTTTACTGCAGGCCAGTGGAGTACAGGCCCCAAACATAAGGCATTCACTGGACAGAAAACATCAAGTGATTATGTGGCTGGAGGTATATTGAGATGACTGATAGATTTGAGAAAAGAGGTTATCCTAGGTCTATACTTAAAGGGAACCTGTCACCTGCAAAACGCATATTAAACCGACCACCGTACCTTACGGTATCCGCCAGTGTGTTGCTAATCATATTTTTTTTGCTCTTTGCGTTTCTTCATACTTGACGGCCGGGCGAGCGCGCAATCAAACTGTCCGGAGCATCCTCAGTAAGCAAAATGTAGGCGGGTGAGTCAGGATCGCGCTGTAACAGGCAGCGTACCGCGCATGCGCTAGAAGAGCGCGATCCCGGCAGCATGTCCATCTAATTGTAGAGGAGGGTTAAGAGGCAGGCTTAGCTTTACTTGAAGCAAGGAGCCCGCTGCCCCCTTGACTTCAAGCCTGACTCGGAGACAGCGCCAACTGACATTAAAACAACGTTTTTAACAAGTATGAAGAAACGCAAAGAGCAAAGAAAAATATGATTAGCAACACACTGGGGGATACTGTAAGGTACTGTGGTCAGTTTAATATGCGTTTTGCAGGTGACAGGTTCCCTTTAATAGGACGAGATTAGATCTTTCCTCTCAAAACCCTCCTAGGAATAAACAACAGAGAGTGGCATTCATACATAAATTCCATCCGTATAATGCACATTTAGATAATGTGTTTAGGAAGTACTGGCATATTCTAACTAAAGCCTATCCGAATGTTGATGAATTTAAATGTCCACCTCTGATTTGTAATAAGAAAAATCCAAATTTGAGGGACAAATTGGTGCATGTGGACCTAGGCAGTGGTAGGGAGACCCCTAGACAAAATGTGTTGTGTTGAGAACTGTGAAAAATGGAACGTTTCCGTGCCTTCACTGTCTGCAGTGTTCCCATATTATCAAAGGTCCTGAATTCCATTACCCACGCACAGGTAAAGCGTTTAAAGTGAAAGTTTTTTTTTTACCTGTGAATCAAAAAATGTGATTTACTTGATTAAGTGTCCGTTTGGCCTGGGATATGTGGGAGAAACAATGCAGACAGTGAAGGACAGGCCCCAAAAATTATTCATTTACCGGACAGAAAACATCAAGTGATTATGTGGCTGGAGGTATATTAGACTGTCATTGGATATCAATTTTACTGCAGGCCAGTGGACAACAGGCCCCAAAAATTATTCATTCACCGTACAGAAAAGAACAATTGATAATGTAGATGGGGGTATATTAGACGGTCACCGTATAACAACTTTACTGTTGGCCAGTTAGATTATAGGTCCCAAAAATTATGCATTTACCGTACAGAAAAGATCAAGTTATAATGTGGCTGGAGGTAAATTAGTAGGTCGATGGATATCAATTTTACTACAGGCCAGTGGACTAAAGGCCTAAAAAATTATTCATTCACGGTACAGAAAATGACAATTGATAATGTGACTGGAGGTACATTAGGCGTTCACCGTATTACAATTTTACTGTTGGCCAGTTACATTACAGGCGCCAAAAATTATGCATTCACCGTATAGAAAAGATCAAGTGATTATGTGTTTGAAGGTATATTAGACAGTCGATAGATATCAATTTTAATGCAGGACAGTGGAGTACAGGCCCCAAACATTAGGCATTCACTTGACCGAAAACATCATATGATTATATGGCTGGAGGTATATTAGACGGTCATTGGATATCAATTTTACTGCAGGCCAGTGGACTACAGGCTCCAAAAAATATTCATTCACCGTACAGAAAAGTACAATTGATAATTTGGCTAAAGGTACATTAGGCGGTCACCGTATAACAATTTTAATGTTGGCCAGTTAGATTACAGGCCCCAAAAATTATGCATTTACCGTACAGAAAACATCAAGTGATTATGTGGCTGGAGGTATTGTTAAAGATGTGTGAATATTATTCTATATATTTTGTATCTCTAGGACTGTAATGAGTTAACTTTTTCTTTTTCAAGTGCTTCCCCACCCCCCTCTTTGTTTCAAGGCTGGAGGAGAGAGGGGGGGGGGGCAAAGAGCTGTGCTGTGAGAAGTTTCTGTTTTCTAATCCTTGTATAGGTGTCCCAAGGGAGGTATATAGAGTGTGAAGGAATGCATAAGCCAATCATATGGCTCGATGATATGTATATATTATTCACTGCCTATAGAGAAGCACCTCTTTGAAGTGTCACATATGACGTATGCAGTATTATTGTTAGAATAGAAGCCATTACAAAATGGCGACGGTAACCAGATGTTTACATTAGTTCACATTCCAAAGTAGGGCCCAGTGCGCAGATGCCAGGGTGTTATCTCTTCTCTCTTCTCTCTTATTCCCTTTGAGCCAATGGAATAATGCCTGGGCCTCAGAAAGTACTGCCCTTTTCTGAAGATACATATACCACTTACTTTCTGTAATAAATTAGAGATTGCTTTGACCAGCTTCTGTGTCAGTGTCCAGTCTCTCAACCACACGTGTATATTAACCCCCTGGGGGTACATTGATTTGGAGCACCAGAGTGTATCTCAAATGCTCTAATTTAGGGCAATTTTATCAAAATGGCACCCCAGATGGGACTCTAAGCGAAAGTAGCATCCAACAGCTGACAAGACAGGCCCCTGAGCTTGACGAACGGCAGAGGGGAGAGGACCGCAGCCTCAAAGAAAGGTGAGAAAACGTTTTATCTCATCTGTCTTTCTGCTATTTACTTTGTCATGTTCAGATAGCTCAGTCTGCTGTGAGGTGGTACTGATGTAAGTATAGTAGTCGGCTATAATGCTGAAAGCTTGGAGTCTATAGAACCAATAGTCTGAAATTATAGATCACTCTGGTGTGTATATGTTTTGTGTGTGTCTGTGATTTTTCTGAGGAGTGAGTTGAGTACAGATGGTAAAACCACAGACAAAGGGAGGGGACAGTAACCTCCTGGTTTGGAAGGGGGCGCTGTAGCGCCGAGGTGTGGGACAAAGTAAACTCCGGCTGACCTGGCCAGGAAGACGCGTGGAGTCTCATGACCCTTTGATAAGGGAAGACTGCAGAGATATTCTCCACCTGACCTGTCCCCAGGAAGACGCGGCGGAGCCCGCCTGACCGCTGGAGCAGGGGAAGACGTGCGGGGAGTCCCAGCTGACTAGTCAGACGTGATAGTCAGATTTGAGCCAACCAGAGGGAGGGTGAAACCTTTGTCTGCGGAGGAAAGGGTTAAAGGTCCTGATCACTCCTCTGTTTTGTGTGTGTGTCAGTCTGAAATACTGTTGTTTTGAGATGGGTCAGTCCCACTCACATGAAGAAGGAGAATATACTGCTCCTCAGCTTGTAGCGAGAGAAGAAGGAAGTCAACATGTAAAAAAAAATATAAGAAGTTAATGAAGATTGCAGGATGTGATATTAATGGAGAATTGAAAGTTAAAATGTGAAAAAGAATGTTAGAGAAAGTGTGGCCCCTGACAGCAGGTCGCCCGGCTGGCAACAGGGATGAAAATCTGTAAGAAACTGTGAAGTTAGAGCTTACAGACTGTGGGCATCAGAACTCCTGTGATGTTGAGGGGGGGGGGGGGGGGTTCTAATGAGTTAGAAAACAGAGCAGTGTCAGGATGTTAATTGATGGCACTAGCAAGAAAGAAAGTGCCCCAGTGTCTGCAATCAGAACGGCGCTTGTGTTAAATGTTCAGAAATGAACTGGTTAAGTTTTGTTACCCTAATGATATGTGTGTGTTTAAATAGGATAAGATCCTAGCACTAGCATTAGAGATTACAGCAGTAAAAGATGGTTAGTTAATGGATAAGTATTGTATGTATCTAGTGTGAGCTACAGAGATCCACTTCCCCCGCCTTCACACAACATTCCTGAGATAAGGGAAGCGGGCAGGGAATCATGCAGAGTAAGTGATGTGTAATATATTATACAAGATGAAGAATTGTTCAATAATTTTCTTTCTTCTTTCCCAAGCAGTGTAATGTGGGAATCCAGCTTTTAACAAAATGACTGTATGATTATAACATGTATATTGTCTTCTTATAAGATTTGATTAATCACAAAGTGAAGACCAGAAGACATTGGAAAACAGCACAACAGCGACAGACCATCAGCAATTCTGGGTGTGGTGTGGCTATCTGTTTCCAGGAAAGCTGTGTTTGTCTGTGCTGCAAGTTTTGGAATGAAACAAAGAAATTGTGTGACTGGGTTGGAAGATACATGATTCAGTGGAATGTGAATGGGTGTGGCTTTGAGTTGTAGTGGAGTTGAAAATGTGTGAAGACTGAGAGATGTTTTTAGCAGAACTGTGTATGCAATTCAGTTTTTATGTATGAGGGCGAGGTTATGAGCTGTTTGTGAAAATTAGTACATGAAAATGTGAATGCGTATGGAGTACGGTATTTGTTTTCATATAATATGCGCATTGAGAATTGTGTTTTATTTTTCTTGGAAGTTTTTGGTTTTTATTGGTGCCAACAGCATTGATCAAGCTGTAATATTTTTTTTAATTGAAGTCAATGAAAAGTTTCTTATGGGCCCTTTGTGTGTTCATGTCTGTATTGTCAGATCTGTTTGTTTCAATGTTTGAAGTTACGTGTTACATGTTAAGTGTTGTGCTTCACATCAGAGCTCTGTTCTTATGGACAGCTGGCACATTACTGACGGACAAAATGAGGACCACAGCGTCCGACTGAAAGGGGTGGACTTAGATGACTCAGAGCGGAGGGAGGAGGATAGGGGTGGACGTTACAGACAACGACAGCCCTTGTGACCATCCCCTAGTTATAAAACACTCCCATGGAAGATGAGAAGTCCTGTTTTCCAGTCTAATAATTCCGCAATAGGGAAAGTTGGATACTTCTGTAAGCCAAAATGCAGAGTAACATCAAGCAGCATTGGGTGGTTCAGTGGTGTCAACCATAGGTAGTGTTCCTTTGGCATTGCTTCAGCCCTGATGTCAAACGCCTCATTGAAATGAGGAAAAAATAAGTCTGCCACCCTATAATGGTCCTGGGAGATGAGCCTGCAGAGTCTGTGGGACCCAGATCCCAGAAGACAGAGTGTTGTGCTGTGTGTGGTACTCCTCGTCCACACAACACGAGAGTATTGTATTCTATGTTGACCATGCCCAGATCACTGTCCGTCCCCACAGACACCCAAGTTTTTTTTGTCATAAGGAAAACACAAAGACAGGTGAGGGGGGGGGAGTTAGATCAAGATTAGGAAACAGGAAATCCAGTATCGGCTCTACTTTTAAACATTTTTAGCAGATTCAGTCTGGCCCAATGATATCCCTCACTCTGGGTGATAAAGAAGTAGTCCCATTTTTGATTGATACTGGAGCAGCCAAGACAGTTGTGCACAGCAAACATGGCCTCCCTGATTTACTCCCCAAGGACATCAGTCTTTGGGTAGAAGTGGATGGGAAAGTAGTACGCTCCCTTTTCAACAGAAACCATCCATATTAGATTTGCCCCTAACCAAGATGCGATTGCCCATTTGCTGGTCAGTGGTAACGCCCCTTGTTGCCTCCTGGGTGCATATTTGCTTGCAAAAGTACATGCTAGTATCTCATATCAGGAGGACGGCACTGTGAAGCTTACAGGTGCCCTCAATGACCAGGAACTTCGTTTGTTGGCCATTAGTGATAAAATTCCCTGGTCCATGTTTGTATCAGTACTCCCAGAAGCTGAGAAAAGCAAAACCACTCACCATTGGATGGTACATGACCTACATGCCGTTAATGAAGTCACAGTTTCTAACACCCACATCGTGCCCAACACACACACACCTTGTTGGCTCAGGTTCCCATTACCGCCACTCACTCCACTGTGATTAATTTGTCCTTTAGTCCCTACCGCCTCACAGATGAGGTGGTAGATGCTTTTTATGCTTAGAGCTGGCAATTTTGTGTTCCCCCACACTGGGCCTATCAGATTATTACATTTAGATTGTATTGTTATGAAGTGAGTGGCCATGGCTCAGCTGTCCTCACCCAACTGCATGGCCAGCAATAACGCCCCGTAGCATATTATTCAGCCAGACTTGATCCCGTGGCCAGAGGTGCCCCTTTCTGCATCAGAGCTGTAGTAGTTGTACTAGCTATGCTTGATGAAAGCTCTGAGATAGTTCTGAACCACAAAGTGATGGTGATATTACATCTATCCTCATGAACGTACAATCCAAATGATTGTTTTGTTGCCCGTTATTTGAGAATGCAGTGTTCCATTTTGTTGCCTGACAATGTTGCTCTTCAAAGGTGTAATACTTTGGACCCAGCCACCCTGTTGACTCTGGATCATGGGGGGAGGGAAGAGTTAGGGCACCGCACTTTAACCTTTTCTTCCAGATTCAAAGGAAGAGGCTCTTGACTGTTTGCAGATGATGTCACAAGAGGTAGTGGGATTTGGTAAATCAGCCATTAGGTAATCTAGATCATGTGCTCTTTGTGGATGGATCGAGGTATGGCCAGGATGGCAGGTACTACACAGGTTGGGCAGTGGTGATTAAACGTGAACTACCACACATGTCTGCTCAAGAAGTGGAGCTAAAAGATTCTGAAGATGGCTTGCAGATATGCAGATGGAAAAACAACCAACATTTACACTGATTCCAGGTGTGCTTTTGGGACAGCCCATATGGAAAGCCAGAGACTCCTTGATCGCTTCAGGTAAACCCATCGAAAATGGGGAAACAGTGAGGTCTCTGATGGAAGCCCTCTTGTCACTAACATGAGAGGTGATGATAGCAACGAAAGGCCACTGTAAACAGATGCAGAGAAGGCTAAGGGGAAAGCCACGGCAGATCAGGCAGCAAAAATGGCTGCCAAATTACCTAAGCAGACCCCTGTCTTAAGTGGCCACAGTTCAGGTCCCTGAAATAACTCCTCCTGTCTCCCGAAAGTTCTTAAGACCTTACAGAACCAAATGGGGAAGGAGGAAAGGGACTGGTGGATGGAAAAGGGGAGAATACAAATAAGAAGGGAAACTTTACCTTTTCGAGTTTTTGCTTCACTTCCAGGTTTTGATAAAGTACCAGGAACCCACCCACTTGTATCTGGAGATTGGGTGATACTAAAAGACATGTTAGAAAAGTCCTAAAACCCTGGTTTGATGGTCCATTCCGAGTGTTGTTGACCACAAGCACAGTGAAACTCAAAGAAAAGCATAATGTCACAACCAGACAGCTGAGAAGCTCTGACAGGAGCCTTCCAGATCCTCCTCCTTGAGTTTCTTTGTTTTGGTTTCAGTTCCTCATCTCGTTAGTCTATCTCAGCTGTCATGCAGTTGGACTGATTGCTTCCCTTTAAGTTCCTCCCCATAATGCAGTAGTGTGCGGCTTATACAACTTCCTGGAGTGTGTGTGCATGCTGTTCCTATTTCCCAGTCCTCTGCAAGATAAGTGCTGTTCCTTTATTTGTGATTTTCTGTCTGCTGGATTTCAGGAGACCCTGACTCCCTCCGTGTCTAGTGTAGGGAGCCGGTGGTCGTGTCCCCTCACTATTGTAGGGTCTTCAGGTATTAGATAGCCGAGGTACGTGGATATGCGCCCATCCACCTTTGGGGTGTTCGCATAGGCTGAGCAGTCAGGGAGAGTGCCAGGTCTCATGCAGGGGTCTCCCTTTTGTTCCTTAGTTGTGGATCCAGTGAGTCATTGAATATATTGCATTGTCTTGTTTCCTGTACACCATCCGTGACATTATAAGCCGCCCAAAACCGTCTCAAGCATGGATCCGGTTTCACTTTTGGCTGAACGCTTCCAGGGTCTTTCATTGGAGGTAGCTGATCTCCGTAAGACTTTTTCTCAGTTTCAAGTGACCGGTTCAGCTTGCGTTCATGGAGTTTATTCTGAGCCTAAGATCTCGCTCCCGGATACGTTCTCCGGGGGTAGTGAGTATTTTGTGCGTTTTAGAGAGGCTTGCAAACTCCATTTTCACCTTCTTCCCCATTCCTCTGGTGATGAGGAACGGAGGGTGGGGATCATTATATCGCTGCTCAGGGGTAACGCTCAGTCCTGGGCCTTTTCGCTGCCGGAGGAGGCACGGCCCCTCCGTTCAGTGGATGAATTCTTTTTAGCCCTGAGTCAGATATATGATGATCCGGATCGTATTGCTCTGGCTGAGTCTAGACTACGTCTGTTATGCCAAGGTAAACAATCCGCAGAGATATACTGCTCAGAATTTCGGAGATGGGCAGCTGATACTGGTTGGAATGATGCTGCACTCCGAAGTCAATTTTGCCATGGTCTTTCAGAGGGATTGAAAGATGCATTTGCCTTTCATGAGAGACCTACCTCCTTGGATTCTGCTATGTCTCAGGCCGTTCGTATTGACAGGCGTCTTAGAGAGAGAGGAGAGATCTCTCCTTCCTGTCATACTCAGTCCCGGGACAGTGCAGCGGTCTCATTCTGTGCGCAGGGGTCTCAGTCGCTGTCAGCCCCTTCTGAGCAGGAGCCCATGCAGCTGGGGTTGATTGCCTCTGACCATAGAAGATTCAGCCCGCATGGGAGGGTTTGTTTTTGTTGTGGAGGTATAAATCATTTGGCAAATGTTTGTCCCTCTAGGAGATTCAGGCAGTCTTCTGGGAGTAATAAAGAAACAAAAAGGAAAAAATATTTTAAAAATGTTCCGTCTGTTACTATTGGCAGGGTTGAGGCGGAAATTGAAGGTTTTCCGTTTGCTTGGAGTTCCCGTTTTGTCCTGCCTGCTAGGGTGGCGCTAGAGAGCAAGAGCATTTTTTGTGAGATTTTTGTGGATAGTGGAGCAGCTGTCAATCTCATTGATAATCAATTTGCAATAACTCATGGTTTCCAGGTATGCACTTTGGGAAAGGATATTCCTGTTTTTGCTATTGATTCCGCTCCACTTTCTCAGAAATCATTAAAGGGCATAGTTCACAATATCCGTTTAATTGTGAGTGATGCTCATGTTGAGGATGTGTCATGTTTCGTCCTTAGCGGTTTGCCTACTCCTCTAGTGTTGGGGCTACCCTGGCTCACTAAACATAACCCCACCATTGATTGGCAAGCGAGGCAAATAAATGGTTGGAGTGACTTTTGCAGAGAGAATTGCCTCATGACATCTGTTTCTGAGGTTTCTACTAAGACTGTACCACCTTTCCTCTCTGAATTTTCAGATGTCTTCTCTGAGAGTGGAGTTCAGGATTTGCCTCCGCACAGGGAGTACGATTGCCCTATTAATCTCATCCCAGGCGCCAAGCTGCCTAAATCTCGTTTATACAATCTTTCCCAACCTGAGAGGGTCGCTATGCGTGCTTATATCTCTGAGAGTCTGAGAAAAGGACACATACGACCCTCGAAGTCACCTGTTGCCGCTGGTTTTTTCTTTGTTAAGAAAAAAGATGGTTCTTTAAGACCTTGTCTGGATTTCAGGGAGCTGAACAGTATCACTATTCGTGACCCTTATCCGCTTCCTCTGATCCCGGACCTGTTTAACCAGGTTGTTGGGGCTAAAGTCTTTTCCAAATTAGACCTAAGAGGGGCATACAACCTGGTCAGGGTCAGAGAAGGAGACGAATGGAAGACTGCTTTCAATACCCCTGAGGGCCATTTTGAGAATTTGGTTATGCCTTTTGGTTTGATGAATGCCCCAGCCATTTTTCAGCATTTCGTGAACAGCATTTTTTATCATTTAATGGGAAAATTTGTATTAGTGTTTTTGGATGACATTTTGATTTTTTCTCCTGATTTCAAGACTCATAAGGAACACTTACGTCAGGTCTTGCTCATCCTGCAGGAGAATAAATTATACGCAAAACTGGAAAAATGTGTGTTTGCGGTTCCAGAAATTCAATTTCTCGGGTTTCTTCTCTCCGCTTCTGGTTTTCGCATGGACCCCGAGAAGGTCCGCGCTGTGCTTGAGTGGGAGCTTCCTGAGAATCAGAAGGCGCTGATGCGTTTTTTTGGGCTTTGCCAATTATTACAGGAAATTTATTTAGAATTATTCCTCTGTTGTTAAACCACTCACTGATATGACCAGAAAGGGGGTAGATTTTTCTTCCTGGTCGGTAGAGGCGCGTAAAGGCCTTTTCTAATATCAAGGAGAGTTTTGCTTCCGCTCCCATCCTGGTACAACCTGATATTTCGTTACCCTTCATAGTTGAGGTTGATGCTTCTGAGGTAGGGGTGGGTGCGGTCTTGTCTCAGCGTTCCTCTCCTGCCAAATGGCAACCGTGTGCCTTTTTCTCGAAGAAACTCTCCTCCGCAGAGAGAAATTATGATGTGGGAGATAGGGAATTGTTGGCCATCAAGTTGGCTTTTGAGGAATGGAGCCATTGGCTAGAGGGAGCCAGACACCCTATTACCGTGTTTACTGACCATAAAAATCTGGCCTACTTGGAGTCAGCCAAGCGTCTGAACCCGAGACAGGCCAGATGGTCTTTGTTCTTTTCAAGGTTTAATTTTGTTGTCACGTTCCGCCCTGGGGTTAAGAATGTGAAGGCAGATGCCCTGTCACGTTGTTTACCGGGAGGTGGGAATTTTGAAGACCCGGGTCCTATTTTGGCTGAAGGTGTGGTGGTCTCTGCTCTTTTTCCTGAATTGGAGGCAGAGGTGCAGGCAGCCCAGTTAGAGGCTCCTGATCTTTGTCCTCCTAGGAGGTTGTTTGTGCCTCTCGCTTTGAGACACAAGATTTTTAAGGAACACCACGATACGGTCCTTGCTGGGCACCCGGGGGCAAGAGCCACACTGGATCTCATCACTCGGAGATTCTGGTGGCCTGCGCTTCGTAAGTCTGTTGAGGGTTTTGTGGCAGCTTGCAAGACTTGCGCTCGTGCCAAAGTCCATCATTCACGGCCATCAGGTCCTCTCCTTCCCTTACCCATTCCTTCCTGTCCTTGGACACATCTGTCCATGGACTTCATAACGGACTTGCCTCGTTCCTCGGGGAAGACTGTGATTCTGGTGGTGGTTTTAGCAAAATGGTGCATTTCATCCCTTTTCCTGGTTTGCCCAATGCTAAGACGCTGGCGCAGGCATTTATTGACCACATTGTCAAATTGCATGGTATTCCTTCAGACATAGTCTCTGATAGGGGCACGCAGTTTGTTTCCAGATTCTGGAAGGCTTTCTGTTCTCGCTTGGGGGTTCGGTTGTCATTCTTTTCTGCTTTCCACCCGCAGTCGAATGGCCAGACAGAGCGCGTCAATCAGAATCTGGAGACATATCTGCGCTGTTTTGTGGCGGAGAATCAGGAGGATTGGTGTTCTTTTTTGTCCCTTGCTGAGTTTGCTTTAAATAACCGTCGTCAGGAGTCCTCTGATAAGTCACCATTTTTTGGTGCATATGGGTTTCATCCGCAGTTTGGGACTTTCTCGGGAGAGGGGTCTTCTGGTTTACCTGATGAGGACAGATTCTCCTCATCTTTGTCATCTATTTGGCAAAAGATTCAGGATAATCTAAAGAGCATGAGTGAGAGATATAAGCGTGTGGCAGATAAGAGAAGTGTGCCTGGTCCGGACCTGAATGTTGGTGATCTGGTGTGGTTGTCTACCAAAAATATCAAATTGAAGGTTCCCTCCTGGAAGTTGGGTCCTAGGTTTATAGGGCCTTACAAGATCCTGTCTGTCATCAATCCTGTTGCTTACCGTCTTGATCTTCCTCAGACTTGGAAGATTTATAATGTTTTTCATAAGTCCTTATTGAAACCTTATGTTCAACCTATTGTACCCTCGCCTTTGCCTCCTCCTCCGATTATGGTTGATGGAAATCTTGAATTTCAGGTCTCTAGGATTGTGGATTCTCGTCTTGTCCGCGGTTCCCTCCAGTACCTCGTTCATTGGGAGGGTTATGGTCCTGAGGAGAGAATGTGGGTCCCAGTGATGGACATTAAGGCCACTCGTCTCATCAGGGCTTTCCATAGGTCCCATCCTGAGAAGGTGGGCTCTGAGTGTCCGGAGTCCACTCGTAGAGGGAGGGGTACTGTCACAACCAGACAGCGGAGAAGCTCTGACAGGAGCCTTCCAGATCCTCCTCCTTGAGTTTCTTTGTTTTGGTTTCAGTTCCTCATCTCGTTAGTCTATCTCAGATGTCATGCAGTTGGACTGATTGCTTCCCTTTAAGTTCCTCCCCATAATGCAGTAGTGTGCAGCTTATACAACTTCCTGGAGTGTGTGTGCATGCTGTTCCTATTTCCTAGTCCTCTGCAAGATAAGTGCTGTTCCTTTATTTGTGATTTTCTGTCTGCTGGATTTCAGGAGACCCTGACTCCATCCGTGTCTAGTGTAGGGAGCCGGTGGTCGTGTCCCCTCACTATTGTAGGGTCTTCAGGTATATGATAGCCGAGGTACGTGGATATGCGCCCATCCACCTTTGGGGTGTTCGCATAGGCTGAGCAGTCAGGGAGAGTGCCAGGTCTCATGCAGGAGTCTCCCTTTTGTTCCTTAGTTGTGGATCCAGTGAGTCATTGAATATATTGCATTGTCTTGTTTCCTGTACACCATCCGTGACACATAATTGGATTGATTTCAAGGAAGTGTTGAGACTGGTTTTCCCTTGTGTGACTGTTGATCATGACTCAAAAGAATATGGAAAAATTGTATGAAAACTTCGGTCCAGTCAAATCAGAAGCACTGATGACCTCCAGTCTCCCCCATGTGATGTCAACGCCAGTTAGGGAAAGATCATCTGACTTCCCAGTGCTCAAATCCAGTGTCACGGGAGGCTGTTCGCTAGGAATGGCTTGTCTTGGAAGCTGGTGAAGAGGACGTCGGAGCATTGGGACAGATGTTTAGGTTTAGGGAGAGAATGAAATTCAAGGGGGGACTGTTAAAGATGTGTGAATTTTATTCTATATATTTTGTATCTCTAGGACTGTAATGAATTAAATTTTTATTTTTCAAGTGCTTCCCCACCCCCCTTTTTGTTTCAAGGCTGGAGGAGGGGGGGGCAAAGAGCTGTGATGTGAGAAGTGTCTGTTTTCTCATCCTTGCACAGGTGTCCCAAGGGAGGTATATAGAGTGTGAAGGAATGCATAAGCCAATCATATGGCTCGATGATATGTATATATTATTCACTGCCTATAGAGAAGCACCTCTTTGAAGTGTCACATATGACGTATGCAGTATTATTATTAGAATAGAAGCCATTACAAAATGGCGACGGTAACCAGATGTTTACATTAGTTCACATTCCAAAGTAGGGCCCAGTGCGCAGATGCCAGGGTGTTATCTCCTCTCTCTTCTCTCTTATTCCTTTTGAGCCAATGGAATAATGCCTGGGCCTCAGAAAGTACTGCCCTTTTCTGAAGATACATATACCACTTACTTTCTGTAATAAATTAGAGATTGCTTTGACCAGCTTCTGTGTCAGTGTCCAGTCTCTCAACCACGCGTGTATATTAACCCCTGGGGGTACATTGATTTGGAGCACCAGAGTGTATCTCAAATGCTCTAATTTAGGGCAATTTTATCAGCATATTAGATGGTCATTGGATATAAATTTTACTGCAGGCCAGTGGAGTACAGGCCCCAAACATGAGGCAATCACCGGGCAGAAAACATCAAGTGATTATGTGGCTGGAGGTATGTTAGACGGTCAATAGATATCCATGTTACTGCAGTCCAGTGAACTACAGGCCACAAAAATCATTTATTCACCGTACAGAAAAGAATAATTGATAATGTGACTGGAGGTACATTAGGCGTTCACCGTATTACAATTTTACTGTTGGACAGTTAGATTACAGGTCCCAAACATTTGGCAATTACCGGGCAGAAAATATTAAGTGATTATGTGGCTGTAGGTATATTAGACAGTCATTGGATATCAATTTTACTGTAGGCCAGTGGACTACAGGCCCCAAAAATTATTCATTCACCGTACAGAAAAGAACAATTGATAATGTAGCTGGAGGTACATTAGGCGGTCACCGTATAACAATTTGACTGTTGGCCAGTTACAAACCGGATTCCAAAAAAGTTGGGACACTATACAAATCGTGAATAAAAACTGAATGCAATGATGTGGAGGTGCCAACTTCTAATATTTTATTCAGAATAGAACATAAATCACGGAACAAAAGTTTAAACTGAGAAAATGTACCATTTTAAGGGAAAAATATGTTGAATCAGAATTTCATGGTGTCAACAAATCCCCAAAAAGTTGGGACAAGGCCATTTTCACCACTGTGTGGCATCTCCCCTTCTTCTTACAACACTCAACAGACGTCTGGGGACCGATGAGATCAGTTTCTCAAGTTTAGAAATAGGAATGCTCTCCTATTCTTGTCTAATACAGGCCTCTAACTGTTCAATCGTCTTGGGCCTTCTTTGTTGCACCTTCCTCTTTATGATGCGCCAAATGTTCTCTATAGGTGAAAGATCTGGACTGCAGACTGGCCATTTCAGTACCCGGATCCTTCTCCTACGCAGCCATGATGTTGTGATTGATGCCGAATGTCGTCTGGCATTATCTTGTTGAAAAATGCAGGGTCTTCCCTGAAAAAGATGACGTCTGGATGGGAGCATATGTTGTTCTAGAACCTGAATATATTTTTCTGCATTGATGATGCCTTTCCAGACATGCAAGCTGCCCATGCCACACGCACTCATGCAACCCCATACCATCAGAGATGCAGGCTTCTGGACTGAGCGTTGATAACAACTTGGGTTGTCCTTGTCCTCTTTGGTCCGGATGACATGGCGTCCCAGATTTCCAAAAAGAACTTCGAATCGTGACTCGTCTGACCACAGAACAGTCTTCCATTTTGCCACACTCCATTTTAAATGATCCCTGGCCCAGTGAAAACGCCTGAGCTTGTGGATCTTGCTTAGAGATGGCTTCTTCTTTGCACTGTAGAGTTTCAGCTGGCAACGGCGGATGGCACGGTGGATTGTGTTCACTGACAATGGTTTCTGGAAGTATTCCTGAGCCCATTCTGTGATTTCTTTTATAGTAGCATTCCTGTTTGTGGTGCAGTGTCGTTTAAGGGCCCGGAGATCACGGGCATCCAGTATGGTTTTACGGCCTTGACCCTTATGCACAGAGATTGTTCCAGATTCTCTGAATCTTCGGATGATGTTATGCACAGTTGATGATGATAGATGCAAAGTCTTTGCAATTTTTCGCTGGGTAACACCTTTCTGATATTGCTCCACTATCTTTCTGCGCAACATGGTGGGAATTGGTGATCCTCTACCCATCTTGGCTTCTGAGAGACACTGCCACTCTGAGAAGCTCTTTTTATACCCAATCATGTTGCCAATTGACCTAATTAGTGTTAATTGGTCTTCCAGCTCTTCGTTATGCTCAAATTTACTTTTTCCAGCCTCTTATTGCTACTTGTCCCAACTTTATGGGGATTTGTTGACACCGTGAAATTTTGAATCAATGTATTTTTACTTTAAAATGATACATTTACTGGGATTAAACGTTTGATCTGTCATCTACGTTCTATTACAAATAAAATATTGACATTTGCCATCTCCACATCATTGCATTCAGTTTTTATTCACAATTTGTTTAGTGTCCCAACTTTTTTGGAATCTGGTTTGTAGATTATGGCCCAAAAATTATGCTGGAGGTATATTAGACGGTCATTGGATATCAATTTTATTGCAGGACAGTGGAGTACAGGCCCCAAACATAAGGCATTCACTTGACAGAAAACATCATGTGTTTAAATGGCTGGAGGTATATTAGACTGTCATTGGATATCAATTTTACTGCAGGCCAGTTATATTGCAGGCCCCAAAAATTATGCATTTACTGTACAGAAAACATCAATTGATTATGTGGCTGGAGGTATATTAGACGGTCAAAGGATATCAATGTTACTGCAGTCCAGTGAACTACAGGCCCCCAAAAATTATTCATTCACTGTACAGAAAAGAACAAATGATAATGTGACTGGAGGTAAATTAGGCGGTCACCGTATAACAATTTTACTGTTGGCCAGTTAGATTACAGGCCCCAAAAATTATGCATTCACCGTACAGAAAAGATCAAGTGATTATGTGTCTGAAGGTATATTAGACGTTTGATGGATATCAATTTTACTGCAGGACAGTGGAGTAAAGGCCCCAAACATTAGGCATTCACTGGACAGAAAATATCAAGTGATTATGTGGCTGGAGGAATATTAGACGGTCATTGGATATCAATTTTACTGCAGGCCAGTGGAGTAAAGGCCCAAAACATGCATTCACCGTACAGAAAACATCAAATGATCATGTGGCTGGAGGTATATTAGATGGTCAATGGTTATCAATTTTACTGCAGGCCAGTGGACTACAGGCCCCCAAAATTATTCATTCACCGTACAGAAAAGAACAATTGATAATGTAGCTGGAGGTACTTTAGGCGGTCACCGTATATAAATTTTACTATTGGCCAGTTAGATTACAGGCCCCAAAAATTATGCATTCACCGTACAGAAAAGATCAAGGGATTATGTGGCTGGAGGTATATTAGACGGTCGATGGATATCAATTTTACTGCAGGCCAGTGGACTACAGGCCCCAAAAATGATTCATTCACCGGACAGAAAACATCAAGTGATTATGTAGCTGGAGGTGCATTAGGCGGTCACCGTATAACAATTTTACTGTTGGCCAAATAGTTTACAGGCCACAAAAATTATGCATTCACCGTACAGAAAACATCAAGTGATTATGTGGCTGGAGGTATATTAGATGGTCATTGGATATCAATTTTACTGCAGGCCAGTGGAGTACAGGCCCAAAACATTAGGCAGTCACCGGGTAGAAAACATCAAGTGATAATGTGGCTGGAGGTATATTAGACTGTCAATGTTACTGCAGTCCAGTGAACTACAGTCTCCAAAAATGTATTAACCGTGCAGAAAAGAACAATTGATAATGTGGCTGGAGGTACATTAGGCGGTCACCATATAACAATTTTACTATTGTCCAGTTAGATTACAATCCCCAAAGATTATGCATTAACCGTACAAAAAAGATCAAGTGATTATGTGTCTGGAGGCATATTAGACGGTCGATGGATATCAATTTTAATGTAGGTCAGTGGACTACAGGCCCCAAAAATTATTCATTCCCCGGATAGAAAACATCAAGTGATTATGTGTCTGGAGGTATATTAAACGGCCAATGGATATAAATTTTAGTGCAGGCCAATTGACTATAGGCCCAAACATTATTCATTCACCGGACAGAAAAGAACAATTGATAATGTAGCTGGAGGTACATTAGGCGGTCACCGTATAACAACTTTACTGTTGGCCAGTTAGATTATAGGCCCCAAAAATTATGCAATGACCGTACAGAAAGAATCAAGTGATTATGTGGCTGGAGGTATATTAGACGGTCATTGGATATCAATTTTACTGCAGGACAGTGGAGTACAGGACCCAAACAATAGGCATTCACTGGACAGAAAACATCATGTGATTATGTGGCTGGAAATACAGGATATCAATTTTACTGCAGGCCAGTGGACTACAGGCCCCAAAAATTATTTATTCACCGTACAGAAAAGAACAATTGATAATATAGCTGGAGGTACATTAGGCTGTCATCGTATAACAATTTTAATGTTGGGCAGTAAGATTATAGGCCCCAAAAATTATGCATTCACCGTACAGAAAAGATCAAGTGATTATGTGACTGAAGGTATATTAGACGTTCAATAGATATCAATTTTAGTGCAGGCCAGAGGATTATAGGGCCAAACATTATTTATTCACCGGACAGAAAACTGTTGTGCCTTTTCATAGGTAAATGCATTGATATCCAATTCATTATTGTCAAAATGGATGTTCATTGCCTTTAAGAGCCATGCTCGACTATAGTTGCAATTTTGTATGTCTTGAGTAGGCCAAATTAAGGTCACACAAAGGTTTATACTCTTCAGTGTTATCCTTCCCATGAATGTACCAGTCTAAGAAGAAGCCTCCTTGTTTACTTTTAAATTTACGACGGTAGATAAAGATGAGCTCTATGCAGCTGGTGATAATTACTTATACAATTAGGCATTTATTAATGAAGCAAAATATATAATATGTATGTATTCATTTAATGAGCCTTAGTCCTTAGCATAAGACAATCAATAGGATATATATATATATATTTGTTTATATTATATTGTTATATGTTACAAAGACAACATGTATCCAGTATATTGTATATATTTCTCATTAGAAGAGTGTCTGTGAAGATGTGTGTTTTGTAACAATTAATCACATCTTTGGTATGACAGAGGAGGTACTGATATCTCTGTGAGAAAACAATGCCATTTATGAGTCTATAAATAAACAGTGTGAAACATTTAGAGAGACGCCTAGAGGTCTGTCTCTAATTGCTACAAGTGTCAGAATTAATCCCTATGGCTTTGAATTAAAGCTTCTAAGGTCAAAATGTATATTCAGACTTACATAAGTTAACCCTTTATACTATGATGCAGATAGCTTATACAGCAGTGCACCTAGGTACCAGTAGGTGACATTACAACAGTAGCAAAAGTGCATTCTGGGTGAGGTTATGATGTCACATTTTTTATCAATGGTCACACCCATCCGACAATGATTGGAAAGTTCCAAACTGGGAAGGTGTGTCTAACTGATAAGTTTGGGATCATAAGCCATACACAGGAGAAAAAGAGAGAGAAAAGGAAAGAGAAGGAGAGGAGAAGTTGAGGGCTATCAAGATGAAGCCATGATGAGATGTGCTATCATGGACAACCCAGCTTTCCTAGGAGCAGAAGTGAGATTCCTACTAGGACTTGGTAAGAGACACAGAAAATGATATTTCATTTTATTAAGACTAATTTGATAGTGTGGGTGAAATTATACCATCTAGATTGGCGAATAAATAAATAATTAAATTAATTGATCATCTCCATATTGAGATGTAGTCTTAGGATATTGTGAGGCTTCATTCTACCTGCAGAAGAATCTAGACTCATAATCTAGCAAAGCATTAAATGATTGCTTTTATATATATATATATATATATATATATATTGATAGCACATTCTTCGCCAAGCTAAGTGATGGATTCCCACAGGAAAGACGTCAAGTCCTTTCCATTTAAGATCCTAGATCCCTGTTATTTGTCTTAATAGTCTTACCAAAGTTATATATGTGAAAATAGTCCAGGATGGGGCGGAAGGATACAGTTATCTCTTCTAAGTTATATCCTTGAATGGATTTGCCCATCTTGAAGTCATGTGATGTGTAGTTGGTTAGGGGGGGGCAGAATGTATTTAGCATTCTATATTGATGTCTAGGATTAGACATGCCCATCCTGATATCATGAGGTTTTCTCTGAACAGAAGTAATGTATATAACTTATTTTCATATTTTGATATCCTAACCTAATAATAGCTTGTGTATAATGTGACAAGTTATTTCCACTCACATGTATTGTTAAGCTTGTAATGCTTTATATTAACGCTATATATATTCATTTGCATGTATCATTGTGTTTATTTACTTATATATGTTTATAATCTTGTAACCAATAAATCTGCATATTTTTATAATGCCTGTGTATTATTGTATAATGCAGAACTACATTTTATCATTAACGTCATCTCACGTCAAAAATAACTTATTTATCTGAGGAAATAGTCGGACTCAGATGTGAATTGTATCAATTACGTTGTCTACAATTCACCAGGTCATGATTTTAAGAATTTATGACAAATTTTATAAATTTTATTTTTTTATGGTTAATTATTTTTATGACCATAATTAATAATTCTTAATTGAATTATTACCCACCGACATAAAATCAAGTGATTATGTGGCTGGAGGTATATTAGACGGTCATTGAATATCAATTTTACTGCAGGCCAGTGGAGTACAGGCCCCAAACATGCATTCACCGTACAGAACATATTAAATGATCATGTGGCTGGAGGTATATTAGACTCAATGGATATCAATTTTCCTGTAGGCCAGTGGACTACAGGCCCCAAAAATGATTCATTCACCGTACAGAAAAGAACAATTGATAATGTAGCTGGAGGTACATTAGGTGGTCACCATATAACAATTTTACTGTTGGCCAGTTAGATTATAGGTCCCAAAAATTATGAATTCACCGTACAGAATAGATCAAGTAATAATGAGGCTGGAGGTAAATTAGAAGGTCGATGGATATCAATTTTACTGCAGTCCAGTGGAGTACAGGCCCCAACATTATTCATTCACCGGACAGAAAACATCAAGTAATTATGTGGCTGGAGGTATATTAGACGGTCATTGGATATCAATTTTACTGCAGGCCAGTGGAGTATAGACCCAAACCATGCATTTACCGTACAGAAAACATCAAATGATCATGTGGCTGGAGGTATATTACATAGTCAATGGATATCAATTTTACTGCAGGCCAGTGGACTACAGGCCCGAAAAATGATTCATTTACCGTACAGAAAAGAACAATTGATAATGTAGCTGGAGGTACATTAGGCGGTCACCGTATAACAATTTTACTGTTGGCCAGTTAGATTATAGGCCCCAAAAATTATGCATTCACCGTACAGAAAATAGCAAGTGATTATGTGGCTGGAGGTATATTAGACTGTCGATGGATATCGATTTTACTGCAGGCCAGTGGACTACAGGCCCCAAAAATGATTCATTCACCGTACAGAAAACATCAAGTGATTATGTGGCTGGAGGTATATTAGATGGTCATTGGATATCAATTTTACTGCAGGACAGTGGAGTACAGGCCCCAAACATTACGCATCCACTGGACAGAAAACATCAAGTGATTATGTGGCTGGAGGTATATTAGACGGTCATTGGATATCAATTTTACTGCAGGCCAGTGGACTACAGGCCACAAAAATGATTTATTTACCAGACAAAAAACATCAAGTGATAATGTGGCTGCAAGTGCATTAGGCGGTCACCGTATAACAATTTTTCTGTTGGCCTGTTAGATTACAGGCCCCAAACATTATGCATTCACCGTACATAAAAGATCAAGTGATTATGTGGCTGATAGTATATTAGACGGTCGATGGATATCAATTTTACTGCAGGCCAGTGGACTACAGGCCCCAAAAATTATTCATTCACCTGACAGAAAACATCAAGTGATTATGTGGATGGAGGTATATTAGATGGTTATTGGATATCAATTTTACTGCAGGCCAGTGGACTACAGGCCAAAAATAAATTATTTATTTACCGGACAGAAAACATCAAGTGATTATGTAGCTGCAGGTGCATTAGGTGGTCACCGTATAACAATTTTTCTGTTGGCCAGCTAGATTACAGGCCCCAAAAATTATGCATTTACCGTACAGAAAACATCAATTGATTATGTGGCTGGAGGTATATTAGATGGTCATTGGATATCAATTTTATTGCAGGCCAGTGGAGTACAGGCCCCAAACATTAGGCAATCACCGGGCAGAAAACATCAAGTGATTATGTGGCTGGAGGTACAGTATATCAGACGGTCATTGGATATCAATTTTACTGCAGGCCAGTGGACTACAGGCCCCAAGAATTATTCATTCACCGTACAGAAAAGAACAATTGATAATGTAGCTGGAGGTACAATAGGTGGTCACCGTATAACAATTTTACTGTTGGCCAGTTAGATTATAGGCCCCAAAAATTATGCATTCACCGTACAGAAAAGATTAAGTGATTATGTGGCTGGAGGTAAACTAGACGGTCGATGGATATAAATTTTTCTGCAGGCCAGTGGAATACAGGCACCAAAATGTATTCATTCACCGGACAGAAAACATCTAGTGATTATGTAGCTGGAGGTACATTAGGCTGTCACTGTATAACAATTTTACTGTTGGCCAGTTAGATTATAGGCCCCAAACATTATGCATTCAACGTACATAAAAGATCAAGTGATTATGTGGCTGATAGTATATTAGATGGTCGATGGATATCAATTTTACTGCAGGCCAGTGGACTACAGGCCCCAAAAATTATTCATTCACCGGACAGAAAACATCAAGTGATTATGTGGCTAGAGGTATATTAGACGGTCATTGGATATCAATTTTACTGCAGGCCAGTGGAGTACAGGCCCCAAACATTAGGCAATTACCGGGCAGAAAACATTGTGATTATGTGGCTAGAGGTATATTAGACGGTCAATGGATATCAATTTTAGTGCAGGCCAGTGGATTATAGGCCCAAACATTATTCATTCACCGGACAGAAAACATCAAGTGATTATGTGGCTGGAGGTATATTAGATGGTCAATGGATATCAATTTTACTGCAGGCCAGTGGACTACAGGCCCCAAAAATGATTCATTCAACGTACAGAAAAGAACAATTGTAAAATGTAGCTGGAGGTACATTAGGCAGTCACCGTATAACAATTTTACTGTTGGCCAGTTAGATTATAGGCTCCAAAAATTATGCATTCACTGTACAGAAAAGATCAAGTGATTATGTGGCTGGAGGTATATTAGACGGTCATTGGATATCAATTTTACTGCAGGCCAGTGGACTACAGGCCACAAAAATTATTCATTCACCGGACAGAAAAATTCAAGTGATTATGTAACTGCAGGTGCATTAGGCGGTCACCGTATAACTATTTTACTTTTGGCCAGTTAGATTACAGGCCCCAAAAATTATGCATTCACCGTACAGAAAACAACAAGCGATTAGATGGTTATTGGATATCAATTTTACTGCAGGCCACTGGAGTACAGGACCCAAACATTAGGCAGTCACCGGGCAGAAAACATCAAGTGATTATGTGGCTGGAGGTATATTAGACGGTCAATGGATATCATTGTTTCTGCAGTCCAGTGAACTACAGGCCTCAAAAATTATTAATTGACCGTACAGAAAAGAACAATTGATAATGTGGCTGGAGGTACATTAGGCGGTCAACGTATAACAATTTTACTGTTGGCCAGTTAGATTACAGGCCCCTAAAAATATGCATTCACCGTACAGAAAAGATCAAGTGATTATGTGTCTGGAGGTATATTAGACGGTCGATGGATATCAATTTTACTGCAAGACAGTGGAGTACAGGCCCCAAACATTAGGCATTCACTGGATAGAAAACATCAAGTGATTATGTGGCTGGAGGTATATTAGACGGTCGATGGATATCAATTGTACTGCAGGCCAGTGGAATACAGGCCCCAAAAATCATTAATTCACCGGACAGAAAACATCTAGTGATTATGTAGCTGGAGGTACATTAGGCTGTCACTGTATAACAATTTTACTGTTGGCCAGTTAGATTACAGGCCCCAATCTTTATGCATTCAACCTACATAAAAGATCAAGTGATTATGTGGCTGGAGGTATAGTAGACGGTCGATGGCTATTAATTTTACTGAAGAAAAGACAGTAAAGAAACAATGTTAAAAAAGAGTGTTGATCAAAAAACTATTTCCCCTTAAAATTGGAGGAGGGATTTTGAAACAACAGAGTAGTGCGCCAAGAGGGAAACAATTAAAAGAGATATATAGTATAAGGTAAACGTAGGGGCTGCCAGGGGTGGCTGGATGCGTAGACAGCTACTGCATACATAGAAAATAGAAGTATAAAAAATGGGGGGTCCACCACCCAGACGGCGCCACCCTCATGTAGTGCCAAAAAACAGGAGCAAAGGGTGTACTGATAAAAATAATGAGGTGATGATTAGATATAAAAATGTTGGTTAAGCGCTAAAATAAAAAATAAAAAAATGTCACAATATTATGACAGTCATTACAATCAATCAATCTTGATAAAAAAAATATGCAAGTGACTTACTTCACTGGGGAGGAGGTCAAAGGAATGAAGCTCAAGACACCCAATGACCAAAACCTCACACACCAGGATCGTTTGTAGTATTTTAGGAAATAAACAGGGCCATGTCCAACACTTCTGGTGTTATTCTTCTTTTTATTTTTTCTCAGAGAATCATAGGTGACATTTTTTATTTTAACACTTAACCAACATTTTTATATGTATCTTCACATTATTTTTATCAGTACACTCTTTAGTCCTGTTTTTTGGGACTACACAAGGTTTTTTATGCTTCCAATTTAACTGCAGGCCAGTGGACTACAGGCCCCAAAAATGATTCATTCACCGTACAGAAAACATCAAGTGATTATGTGGCTGGAGGTATATTAGACGGTCATTGGATAACAATTTTACTGCAGGCCAGTACAAATACATGTCAAATCCATATGTTTAAAAGAACTAAATATAAAATTGGATTAAAAACATGGCTAATAAAATCCCCCTTCTTAAAAATCCCCCAAATGATAGTTGAAATTCGATAACACGTGGTCATCACAGGTGTTGAATTCCTCTGTGGCCCCAAACATTAGGCATTCACTGGACAGAAAAGTCCTTTTATGCTTTTGTATTTACATAAGACAGAGACCATTTTTTTGTTCTGGGTGGTGGCGGATATGAGTAGGCTGGCATGAGGAAATTCAATTAAACGTGGTCGTCGCAGGTGTTGAATTCCTCTGAGATCCATGCTTCATTCATTTTTAGAAATGTAAGGTAGTCCACAGTGTCGTGAGCTAGGCGAGTGCGCTTATCGGTCACAATCCCCCTGGTTGCGCTGGACGTCCTTTCGGACAGGACACTCGACGAAGGGCAAGCCAAGAGTTCCATGGCAAATTATGCCAGCTCTGGCCACAGGTCAAGCCTGCACACCCAGTAGTCAAGGGGTTCCTTGCTTCTCAGAGCGTCCACATCGGCCGTTAACCCGATGTAGTCGGACACCTGTCGGTCTAGGCGTTCCCTGAGGCTGGATCTGGAGGGCGGCTGTTGATGGATTGGCTGCAATAATAATCTCATATCCGAAGTGACCAACACATCTTGAAGCCGCCCTCTTCTTGCATGCTCTGTAGGATTGGTACTCGCAACTGTTTCTCTGTGGGTGGAAAATCCTCTGCCAGCATCCACAACAGCAGAATACAGCATCTCTAGAAGCAAGGCCTGGAAATGCTGCATTCTGGCAGCCCTCTGTGATGCTGGTAACATGTCCGCCATTTTGTGTTTGTACTGGGGGTCTTAGTACGTTGCCACGCAGTACTGGTCCTTGCCCTTTATGCTTTTTATACGGGGGTCTCTCTTCAAACACTGGAGCATGAAGGCCCCCATTTGCACTAAATTGGAAGAGGTGGAGTTGCCTGGCTCCTGCTCATCGCCCAGGAGAATCTCGTCCTCGGTCTCCTCCCCCCATCCACGGACAGCACCAGGGATCCCAGAAAAGTTTAAAGCCTGCTATTCTTGCTCCTCCTCCTCCTTCTCCCCCCAGGCACCATCCTCCTCTGACTCCTCTTCAGACTCCTGCTGACTTGTCTCAGATGGAGTAGCCCCCCCTGGGAATTCATTCAGCATTGTGACTTCCTCATCTTTCTTGCTCCTGCTCCTCAACGGCTTGATCAGTGACACTACGCAATGCATGCTCCAGAAGGAAGGCGTAAGGTACGATGTCACTGATGGCGCCCTGGCTGCGACTGACCAGTTTGGTGATCTCATCAAATGGCCGCAGAAGTCTGCATGCGTCACGCATGAGCAGCCACTGGTGCTGTGAAAAAAAAACAAGCTCCCCAGAACCTCTCCTGCCGCAGTGTTCATACAGGTAGTCGTTAACGCCACATTTCTGCTGGATCAGCCTATCAAGCATATACAAGGTGGGGTTGCAGTGCGTTGGGCAGGTACAAATCAGACCTCTGACGGGCAAGTGGTGTCGCCGCTGAACGTCAGCAAGGCGAGCCATGGCCGTGTAAGATCTTACAAAATGGCCAGAGATTTCCCTGGCCTGCCGCAATACGTCCTGGACCCTGGGGTATTTGGCCAGGAATCGCTGCACAACTATTTTCAGGATATGTGCCATGCACAGCATGTGTGTCATTTTGCCCTGTTTCAGCGAGCTCAGCAGATTTGCACCGGTGTCGCACACCACTTTACCAACTGTCAAATTGAGCGGGGTTAGCCACTGATCGTCCTGTGACCGCAGGGCTGAAAGGAGTGCAGGACCAGTGTGGCTCTTGGCTTCCAGGCACAAAAGCCGCAGCACAGCATGGCAACGTCTCACCTGGCATGTCGAAAAGGTTCTGGCGAGCTGGGGGGATGCAGCAAAAAAGGCGGTAGCAGTGCAAAAGGAGGAGTCAGCCGAGGAGGAGACGGAGGAAGGAGTAGGAGGAGGAGAAGAAGAGGCAGGCCTGCATGCAATCTGTGGTGGTAACACCAAATACACACAGGTGCCACGGGCTGGATGCTTGACAGCTGTCAGAAGGTTCACCCAGTGGGCAGTAAAAGTTATGTACCTTCCCTGCCCGTGTTTGATAGACCATGTGTCTGTGGTCAGACGTATCTTGTCACCGACACTGTGTGCCAGAGATACATTCACTTGACTCTGAACATGGCCATATAGCTCAGGGATGCCCTTCTGGGAGAAATATTTCCTTCCGAGGACCTTCCATTGCGGTGTTCAAATGGCCACAAATTTTCTAAAGGCCCCAGAGTCCACCAGTTTATATGGCAGTAGTTGGCGGACTAGCAGTTCCAATAAGCCGTCGGTCAGCCGTTGGGCAAGAGGGTTATCCGTCATCATCAACTTTTTATGTTCGAACATTTGGGCCACGGAAGTGTACTTTTTGCCAGATGAATGCGATGATGGCACGGTGGAAGGTGGAGTGAAGGACAGATGGGTGGAGAGAGGAGAAGGAGAAGAGGCAGGACGTGGAGCGTTCGGAGTGTGGCTTTGTTGGTTCTAACAGTGTTGCTCCCACTGGGCTCGGTAATGGGAGGCCAGGTGCCTTCTTAAGGCGGTCATCCCTAGGTGAGTGTTGGGCTTACAGCGACTTATGCGTATAGATGGCCCGAAGAGTTCGCCTGCGAATAGTTCCCGGTGAACATAGCATGTTCGCGTTCGCCGCGGCGGGCCAACATATGCGATGTTCGGTCCGTCTCCTATACATCATCATTGAGTAAACTTTGACCCTGTACCTCACAGTCAACAGACACATTCCAGCCAATCAGCAGCAGACCCTCCCTCCCAGACCCTCCCACCTCCTGGACAGCATCCATTTTAGATTCATTCGGAATCTGCATTCTCAGTGAGAGGAGGGACAGTGCTGCTGCTGCTGATTCAATAGGGAAAACGTTAGCTAGGGCAGTGTTCTGTGTGCACAAACTCATCTGCTGTAAGGACAGCACCCGGACAGCACCCCAAAAAGCCCTTTTCAGGGCTGGTACATCAGTCTGCTTTTTTTATATATTTTTATATATATTTTTATATATATATATATATATATTGCAGTTGCCTGCCCGTGTGTGAGAGGCTGCAGGCTCAGTCACAGACAGTACTGTGTGCACACCATTCATACAGGGTGTGACAGAAAATACCTCGCAGATGATTATTTTTTTTATTTAATCTTTTTCTGTGATATAATCACAGTTGCAAGCCAGTGTGTGTCAGGCCCACACAGACTGTATTGTGGCCACTGGCTAGGCCTCCACTCATACCGTTACAGGGTGTCACTCACTCAAATACCTTTCAGATAAAAAACATTTGATCTAATATTTTTCTGTGATATAATCACAGTTGCAAGCCAGTGTGTGTCAGGCCCACACAGACTGTATTGTGGCCACTGGCTAGGCCTCCACTCATACCGTTACAGGGTGTCACTCACTCAAATACCTTTCAGATAAAAAAAATTGTATTTAATATTTTTCTGTGATATAATCACATTTGCAAGCCGTGTATGTCACGCCCACACAGATTGTATTGTGGCCACTGGCTAGTGGCTAGGCCTCCACTCATACCGTTATAGGGTGTCACTCACTCACAAATACCACGCAGATAAAAAAAAATTCTATCTAATATTTTTTCTGTGATATAATCACAGTTGCAAGCCAGTGTGTGTCAGGCCCACACAGACTGTATTGTGGCCACTGGCTAGGCCTCCACTTATACCGTTACAGGGTGTCACTCACTTAAATACCTTTCAGATAAAAAAAAAATATTAATATTTTTCTGTTATATAATCACATTTGCAAGCCCGTGTGTGTCAGGCCCACACAGACTGTATTGTGGCCACTGGCTAGTGGCTAGGCCTCCACTTATACCGTTACAGGGTGTCACTCACTCACAAATACCTCGCAGATAAAAAAAAATTCTATTTAATCTTTTTCTGTGATATAATCACAGTTGCAAGCCAGTGTGTGTCTGGCCCACACAGACTGTACTGTGCCCACTGCCCACCACTTATATAGGGTGGCACAGTACCTTGCACGCATAGTAACACTTATCTAATAAAAAATGACAGGCAGAGGCAGGCCACCCCGCAGGGGCCGTCGTGGTCATGGTGCTGTGATTTCCACTGGCCCTGAAAAAATGCCCAGTGTTCAGAGGCCACGTACCCTGAACCCAAAAAAAATCTTAGAAAATAGTTGACTGGCTTACACAGGACACCCAATCTTCAACAGCTTCCGCTAAAAACCTTGACAGACCATCCTCCTCCAGCTCAGCTTTGGTCACCTGCTCTCAAGTTACCACTCTCGCGCCCGCCGCCACCACCACCACTACCACCACTGCGCAACCATTATTGCCAGAGGATGGAGATAACAGGGATATGTCTCAGTCAGGCAGCATTACACACATGGACGTACAGTGTGATGATGATGATGATGTTGTACCCGCTGCTGCTTCCTTTGCTGAGGTGTCAGATACAAGTGAAGTGGTTGATGATAACGATGTGTCCGTGGATGCCACGTGGGTGCCTGCTCGAAGAGAAGAAGAAGAGGGGGAAAGTTCAGAAGGGGAGACAGAGAGAAGGAGGAGACGAGTTGGAAGCAGGGGGAGGTCATCGCAAGGAGCTAGTGGCACAGTCAGACAGCATGTATCGGCACCCGGGGTCAGCCAGACAGCACGCCAATCACCGCATGCTGTTGCCACCACCAGGATGCCGTCATTGCAAAGCTCAGCAGTGTGGCATTTTTTTTTGTGTGTCTGCCTCTGACAACAGCGATGCCATTTGCAACCTGTGCCAAAAGAAACTGAGTCGTGGGAAATCCAACACCCACCTAGGTACAACTGCTTTGCGAAGGCACATGATCGCACATCACAAACACCTATGGGATCAACACATGATGATGAGTAGAAGCAGCACACAAGCTCAAAGCCACCATCCTCCTCCTGGTCCAGCATCTTCAGCCACGTCAACCACTGCTGTCCTCCTTGCCCCCTCTCAACCACCCGCCACTCCGCCTCTCACCTTCAGCAGTTCCATCTCATCTGCCTACAGTCAGGTGTCTGTAAAGGAAATGTTTGAGCGTAGGAAGCCAATGTCACAGAGTCACCCCCTTGCCCGGCGTCTGACAGCTGGCTTGACGGAACTCTTAGCCCGCCAGCTTTCACCATACCAGCTGGTGGAATCTGAGGCCTTCAAAAAATTTGTCGCTATTGGGACACCACAGTGGAAGGTACCCGGACGAATTTTTTTTTCAAAAAAGGCAATCCCAAACCTCTACTCAGTGATTGAAAAGGAAGTCATGGCATCTCTGGCATACAGTGTTGGGGCAAGGGTCCATCTGACCACTGATTCCTGGTCTGCAAAGCACGGTCAGGGCAGGTATATCACCTACACTGCGCATTGGGTCAACCTGCTGACGGCTGCCAAGCATGGAATGCGTGGCTCTGCAGCAGAGTTGGTGACACCGCCACGACTTGCAGGCAGGCCTACTGCCACCTCCTCTACTCCTCCTACTCCATCCTCTTCCATAACCTCCTCGGCTGACTCCTCTTCTGCTGCGGCGTCTGGCTGCACATCAACTGAATCCCCCCAGCTCCCCAGGGGCTATTCCACATCCCGGATACGACAGTGTCACGCTGTCTTGGGGTTGACTTGCCTGAAAGCAGAGAGCCACACCGGACCAGCACTCCTGTCCGCCCTGAACGCACAGGTGGATCAGTGGCTGACCCCGCACCAACTGGAGATTGGCAAAGTGGTGCGTGACAATGGAAGCAATTTGTTGGCGGCATTGAATTTGGGCAAGTTGTCACATGTGCAGTGCATGGCACATGTGTTGAATCTCATCGTACAACGCTTTGTGTCTAAGTACTCAGGCTTACAGGACGTCCTCAAGCAGGCCAGGAAGGTGTGTAGCCATTTCAGGCGTTCCTACACGGCCATGGCGCACTTTTCAGACATTCAGCGCCGAAACAACATGAAAGTCAGGCGCTTGATTTGCGACAGCCCGACACGTTGGAATTCAACACTCCTAATGTTCGACCGCCTGCTCCAACAAGAAAAAGCCGTCAACGAGTGTTTGTATGACCGGGCTGCTAGGACAGCCTCTGCGGAGCTGGGAATTTTTTTGCCACGTTACTGGATGCTCATGCGCAATGCCTGTAGGCTCATGCGTCCTTTTGAGGAGGTGACAAACCTAGTCAGTCGCACCGAAGGCACCATCAGCGACCTCATCCCATTTGTTTTCTTCCTGGAGCGTGCCCTGCGAAGAGTGCTGGATCAGGCTGTAGATGAGCGTGAAGAGGAAGAGGAAGAGTTGCGGTCACCATCACCACCAGAAACAGCCTTGTCATCATCGCTTGCCGGACCTGCGGCAACGCTGCAAGAGGAGTATGAGGAAGAGGAGTCAGAGGAGGAATGTGGATTTGAGGAGGAGGAAGACCAACCACAGCAGGCATCCCAGGGTGCTCGTTGTTGTCACCTATCTGGGACCCGTGGTGTTGCACGTGGCTGGGGTGAAGAACAGACCGTCAATGACATCAGTGAGGACGAGGAAAGGGAAATGAGTAGCTCGGCATCCAACCTTGTGCAAATGGGGTCTTTCATTCTGTCATGTCTGTTGAAGGACCCTAGTATAAAAAGGATGAAGGAGAACGACCTGTACTGGGTGGCCACGCTACTAGACCCCTGGTATAAGCAGAAAGTGGTGGAAATGTTACCAAATTACCGAAAGTCAGAAAGGATGCAGCAGTTCAAAACAAAACTAAAAAATATGCTTTACACAGCTTATAAGGGGGATGTCACAGCACAACGGGAATCTAACAGGGGAAGAGGTGAAAGTAATCCTCCTCCTACCACGACCACGGCGGCAAGGACAGGACGCTTTACAGATGTGTTGTTGATGGAGGACATGCAGAGCTTTTTCAGTCCTACACATCGCCACAGCCCTTCGGGATCCAGCCTTAGGCCTCTTTCACACGGGCATTGCGGGAAAAGGTGCGGGTGCGTTGCGGAAACACCCGCGATTTTTCCGCGCGAGTGCAAAACATTGTAATGCGTTTTGCAGTCGCGCGTGTTTGGTACCCAAACCCGAACTTCTTCACAGAAGTTCGGGCTTGGGATCGGTGTTCTGTAGATAGTATTATTTTCCCTTATAACATGGTTATAAGGGAAAATAATAGCATTCTGAATACAGAATGCATAGTAAAACATTGCTGTAGGGGTTAAAAAAATAAAAATAAATTTTTAACTCACCTTAGTCCACTTGTTCACGGCCCGGCATCTCCTTCTGGCTTCATCTGATCTCTGTGCAGCAACAGGACCTGTGGCGACGTCATTCCGGTCATCACATGGTACGTCACATGATCTTTTACCACGGAGTGACGTCATCAAAGGTCCTTGACATATAATTAATGCTCACCACAGGTCCTATTCAGTAAAGGGGACAGAAGGAGATGCCGGCATCGCGAACAAGTGGATTAAGGTGAATTAAATGATTTTTTAACCCCTCCAGCGCTATTTTACTATGCATTCTGTATTCAGAATGCTATTATTTTCCCTTATATCCATGTTATAAGGGAAAATAATAATGATCGGGTCTCCATCCCGATCGTCTCCTAGCAACCATGCGTGAAAATCGCACCGCATCCGCACTTGCTTCCGGATGCTTGCGATTTTCACGCAACCCCATTCATTTCTATGGGGCTTGCGTTACGTGAAAAACGCACAAAGAGGGGCATGCTGCGATTTTCACGCAACGCACAAGTGATGCTTGAAAATCACCGCTCCTGTGAACAGCCCCATAGAAATGAATGGGTCAGGATTCCGTGCGGATGCTATGCGTTCACCTCCCGCAACGCATCCGCGCGGAAAACTCGCCCGTGTGAAAGGGGCCTTAGAGAACGACTCGACCGACAGGTAGCAGACTACCTTGCCCTAACTGCAGATATCGACACTCTGAGGAGCGATGAACCCCTTGACTACTGGGTGTGCAGGCTTGACCTGTGGCCTGAGCTATCCCAGTTTGCGATAGAACTTCTGGCCTGTCCCGCTTCAAGTGTCCTGTCAGAAAGGACCTTCAGTGCAGCAGGAGGCATTGTCACTGACAAAAGAAGTTGCCTCGGTCAAAAAAGTGTTGATTACCTCACCTTCATTAAGATGAATGAGGCATGGATCCCGAAGGGACTGACAGTGGGGGATACGTTTGACTAACAAAAGGCCTGATGACATGCCTTGGCCTCAAAATGGTATCCACGCTGCTGTATTTAATGTCTGCATACTGGATGACTTTCGTGAATTCTCCGCCACCAACTAAGGTTCAAGCCGCAATGTTTTAGTCACCTTTCTGCCTTGAAAACATACATTTTTCCGCCCGCTGCTACAACAGCGGCTGCAACAATAACATTATTTTTCAGGCATGTGTACATGCCTAATTTTTCTGGCCTCTGGTGCTGCACTGTGGCTGCAAAAACAAAACAAAAAAAAAAGGCACATACAAGTGTCAATTCCCTTTCGTGATTGTTACCTGGTTGTGGTGAAGGGGCTTGCGTATCACAGTGAAGCGATCATCACCTCTATGAGTGTGTTGGCAATGTTGCCACACCCCAGATGATAAGGCTGTTGCTTCATTATGATCAGACCAAAAGCGATCGGCTGGATAATTTTTCATAGAAAAAAACATAAATTTATATATTTTTTTTTAAGTTGTATGGGTGGGTTTTTAATACATAAAATAAAAAAAATCATAATAAAGTCTCTTAATAGTTTATTAGAAATAATGTAGACAATTTAAAAAATCCCCATCAATTCCAATACAAAGCAAGTACAAAGCTCAGAACGAAATTATTGCAGGATGTCGTAATGGTTCGTTAATTCGACAATGGTTAATCAATTAGACACACGTCCCCGGATAGGGGACGTAACAGGGATTAAACTGATAGGAATAGTACTAGTTAAGACACCACTCATATAGGGTGTCACAGCACATTGCTCCGTGCACGCACAGTGCCCCAACTTGGGAGTAAGAGGACTGACCAAGCTGCTTTTTCCATCTCCCGGTTCCTAAAATCAATTCAGTTTGGTGTATCAGAGTTTGGTCTGTCACTGTGAAGGCAGTCGAAGGTACCCGGCCTAAATTTTTTTTCACAAAAGGCAATCCCACCCTGATATGGGACGTAACAGGGATTAAACTGATGAGAATAGTACTACAGAAAATACCACTCATATCGGGTGTGACAGTAAATTGCACGGCGCGGACGCAGTGACCGTGGCGTGGATTCAAACAAAGGGGAGGGAGCCAGCGTTTTTTTAACCATCTCCCCGTTCGAAAAATCAATTTAATAAATGGACCCCAGATTGGGGACGTAACAGGGATTA
The DNA here is from genome assembly GCF_905171765.1 of Bufo bufo. Taxonomy (NCBI): domain Eukaryota; kingdom Metazoa; phylum Chordata; class Amphibia; order Anura; family Bufonidae; genus Bufo; species Bufo bufo. Next base: position 260,805,324 of record NC_053393.1, read on the forward strand.
AACTGATGAGAAGAGAGAACTACAGAAAATACCACTCATATCGGGTGTGAGAGTAAATTGCACGGCGCAGACGCAGTGACCGTGGCGTGGATTCAAACAAAGGGGAGGGAGCCAACGTTTTTTTAACCATCTCCCCGTTCGAAAATTCTATTTAATAAATGGACCCTAGATTGGGGACGTAACAGGGATTAAACTGATGAGAAGAGAGAACTACAGAAAATACCACTCATATCGGGTGTGACAGTAAATTGCACGGTGCAGACGCAGTGACCGTGGCGTGGATTCAAACAAAGGGGAGGGAGCCAGCGTTTTTTTAACCATCTCCCCGTTCGAAAAATCTATTTAATAAATGGATCCCAGATTGGGGACCATACAGGGATTAAACTGATGAGAATAGTACTACAGAAAATACCACTCACGGGTGTGACAGTAAATTGCACGGCGCAGACGCAGTGACCGTGGCGTGGATTCAAACAAAGGGGAGGGAGCCAACGTTTTTTTAACCATCTCCCCGTTCGAAAATTCTATTTAATAAATGGACCCCAGATTGGGGACGTAACAGGGATTAAACTGATGAGAAGAGAGAACTACAGAAAATACCACTCATATCGGGTGTGAGAGTAAATTGCACGGCGCAGACGCAGTGACCGTGGCGTGGATTCAAACAAAGGGGAGGGAGCCAACGTTTTTTTAACCATCTCCCCGTTCGAAAATTCTATTTAATAAATGGACCCCAGATTGGGGACGTAACAGGGATTAAACTGATGAGAAGAGAGAACTACAGAAAATACCACTCATATCGGGTGTGACAGTAAATTGCACGGTGCAGACGCAGTGACCGTGGCGTGGATTCAAACAAAGGGGAGGGAGCCAGCGTTTTTTTAACCATCTCCCCGTTCGAAAAATCTATTTAATAAATGGATCCCAGATTGGGGACCATACAGGGATTAAACTGATGAGAATAGTACTACAGAAAATACCACTCACGGGTGTGACAGTAAATTGCACGGCGCAGACGCCGTGACCATGGCGTGGATTCAAACAAAGGGGAGGGAGCCAGCGTTTTTTTAACCATCTCCCCGTTTCGAAAAATCAATTCAATTCACCTTTTGGGGACCCTTGGTGTTGTACGTGGCTGGGTGGAGGAAGAAACCTTCAATGACATCGACGGGACATGGCTAGCTTGGTATCCAACCTTGTGCAAATGCGAAGTTTGCGGTTGGGCAAATGGACTGTTTGAGGTTGTTTGCGGTTGTTTGCGGTGCATTAAAAGGAGAGTTTGGTCTGTCAATGTCTGTGAAGCGGGCGTAACCCTTACACTACCTGATCGATACAACATCATACCTGATCGTATACACACACTGGATGTTTTAAACCATGTTGTTCAAAATAAAATTGGATTGTTAGGTGATTTATGCCCTTTATGGATTAAAATCCAACTCTGCGTCAACTATGTAATTTTCCATGGGAGTTTTGCCATGGATCCCCCTCCGGCATGCCACAGTCCAGATGTTAGTCCCCTTGAAACAACTTTTCCATCACTACTGTGACTAGAAAGAGTCCCTGTGGGTTTTAAAATTCGCCTGCCTATTGAAGTCTATGGCGGTTCGCCCGGTTCGCCCGTTCGGGAACATTTGCAGAAATTCGCTTTTGCCGTTCGCAAACGGAAAATTTGATGTTAGCAACATCTCTACAGTTATGCATTGACAGCACAGGCTGCAGATGGCAACACTATTGTCAGCAGCTGACTTGTTAAAAAAAGCTCAAACTCCGGAGCCATGTGCCGGTGTCCTGGGAGCACCAGATGTGACCGTGCATGATGGATGGCTCACTCCAGATACATTTCCTGTGCACTGCGAGTTCTGCCTGCTTCTCCTCCCTATCTGCTGGTCCATCTTTCCCTCTGAACTCCCCTCCTCTTCCTCTCTTGTGGGCACCCACGTGACGTCCAGCGACACGTCATCATCGTCACTTTCACCACCACTGACATTAGAGATCTCAGGAGTAGGCAGCAACAGCGGGGACCACCGTCCTTGGGCTGATCTGGGTACTGTCGTCAGACCACTGGGTGGCGGCCGTTGCTATCTCCTCTTCCTGATCTGATGCCAAGAATGGCTGCACATCGGTAAGGTCTGGGAATGGATGGGAAAATAATTCCTCTGACTCGAGTGGAGGGGCTATGGTGGTGGTGGTTGTCTTTGGGAGTGCACACAGCAGAGAGTGAGGAGGGTGCAGATACAGAGGATGAAGATGGTGCAGAAGCGGAAGGCTGAGTGAGCCACTCAACCAACTCTGGTGTGTCCTTTGACATAATCGCACACACCTTTAACTACCCAGATATAGACTAGGAAACGGAAACTTGTATATCTCATAACGGAAACAGGTTCTTAGCAATAACCAAAGACAATTACCTCTCCCAACTGGTTCAGGACCCAACTAGAGGGACGGCCATACTGGACTTAGTATTAACCAATAGCCCTGACAGAACAACTGACGTGCAGGTTGGGGACACCTGCGAAATAGCGACCATAAAGTAATTACCTTTCAATTATCATCCACAAGAGCGTTTCTATAGGAAGGAACAAATATACCAAACTTCAAAAAAGCTAATTTTAGACAACTAAGAGAGGCCATAGGCCTAACTAACTGGGACAAAGTCCTTTAAAAATAAAAATACAGCCACAAAATGGGATATCTTTAAAAGCATCCTAAAATCTCATTGTGAGAGGTACATACCGTATGGGAATAAAAGGTTAAGGAACAAAAAGAAAGCATAAAATGTGGATAAATAGAACTGTAAAGAAAGCAATAAATGACAAAAAGAAAGCATATAAATCACTAAAACAGGAGGGTAGTATGGAAGCACTGAAACACTATAAGGAAAAAAATAGAACATGTGAAAAACAAATAAAAGTGGCCAAACTAGAGACCGAAAGATTAATTGCCAAAGAGAGTAAAACTAACCCTAAAATGTTCTTCAATTATATAAATGTTAAAAAGTATAAATCTGAAGGTGTCGGCCCTCTAAAGAGTAATTAGGCGGGAGTCTCAGAGAGCGACGAGGAGAAAGCAAAGCTGTTAAATATTTTTTCTCCAATGTATTCACTGAGGAAAATAAACTGTCAGATGAAATGCTGAATGTAAAAAATTATTCCCCATTAAAAGTGTCCTGTCTGACCCAGGAAGAAGTACAACAGCGACTTAAAAAGATTAAAATAGACAAATCGCCAGGAGGAAATTAAGTAATGTCATAGACAAACCCTTATTTTTGATATTTGCCTACTCTATACTGACAGGGAATGTCCCACAGGATTGACGCATATAAAATGTGGTGCCAATATTCAAAAAGGGTCCAAAAACAGAGCCTGGAAACTATAGGCCGGTAAGTTTAACATCTGTTGTGGGTAAACTGTTTGAAGGTTTTCTAAGAGATGCTATCTTAGAGCATCTCAACGGAAATAAGCATAATAAGCATAATGCCATATCAGCATGGCTTCACGAGGGATCGGTCATGCCAAACTAATTTAATCAGCTTCTATGAGGAGGTAAGTTCTAGACATGACAGCGGCGCATCAATGGATGTCGTATATCTGGACTTCTCCAAAGCATTTGACACTGTACCACATAAAAGGTTAGTATATAAAATGAGAATGCTCGGACTGGGAGAAAATGTCTGTATGTGGGTAAGTAACTGAGTGATAGAAAACAGAGAGTGGTTATTAACGGTACACACTCAGATTGGGTCACTGTCACTAGTGGGGTACCTCTGGGGTCAGTATTGGGCCCTATTCTCTTCAATATATTTATTAATGATCTTGTAGAAGGCTTGCATAGTAAAATATCAATTTTAGCAGATGACACTAAACTGTGTAAAGTAATTAACACTGAAGAGGACAGTATACTACTACAGAGGGATCTGGATAGATTGGAGGCTTGGGCAGATAAGTGGCAGATGAGGTTTAACACTGACAAATGTAAAGTTATGCACATGGGAAGGAATAATGCAAGTCACCCGTACATACTAAATGGTAAAACACTCGGTAACACTGACATGGAAAAGGATCTAGGAATTTTACTAAATAGCAAACTAAGCTGCAAAAACAGTGTCAGGCAGCTGCTGCCAATGCCAATAAGATAATGGGTTGCCTCAAAAGGGGCATAGATGCCTGTGATAAGAACATAGTCCTACCACTTTACAAATCACTAGTCAGACCACACATGGAGTACTGTGTACAGTTCTGGGCTCCTGTGAACAAGGCAGACATAGCAGAGCTGGAGAGGGTCCAGAGGAGGGCAACTAAAGTAATAACTGGAATGGAGCAACTACAGTACCCTGAAAGATTATCAAAATTAGGGTTATTCACGTTATAAAAAAGACGACTGAGGGGAGATCTAATTACTATGCATAAATATATCAGGGGTCAGTACAGAGATCTATCCCATCATCTATTTATCCCCAGGACTGTGACGAGGGGACATCCTCTGCGTCTGGAGGAAAGAAGGTTTGTACGCAAACATAGAAGAGGATTATTTACGGTAAGAGCAGTGAGACTATGGAACTCTCTGCCTGAGGAGGTGGTGATGGTGAGTACAAGAGGGGCCTGGATGTATTTCTGGAGTGTAATAATATTACAGGCTATAGCTACTAGAGAGGGGTTGTTGATCCAGGGAGTTATTCTGATTGCCTGATTGGAGTCGGGAAGGAATTTTTTGGGGGAAGTGGGGAAAATTGTCTTCTACCTCACAGTTTTTTTTTTTGCCTTCCTCTGGATCAACTTGCAGGATGACAGGCCGAACTGGATGGACAAATGTAATTTTTCGGCCTAATGTACTATGTTACTATGTTATGTTACTACCTTCTTCAACTTCAAATTTAGGCTCCGGCCTGGTGCACCTGCCTGACCCCTACCACTCCTGCGGAATGGCCTGCCTCTTCCTCTGCCTGTCATTTTCAAAATGACCCTGTGACAAAGTCCCTATAGAAGAGCAGTATTTGTGGAAGCAGGTATATCGCAGGCCTCGATCAATATTTTGTGGAAGCCTGTATATCAATCCACTCTATTAGTATTTTGTGGAAACAGGTATATACAGGGTGGGCCATTTATATGGATACACCCTAATAAAATGGGAATGGTTGGTGATATTAACTTCCTGTTTGTGGCACATTAGTATATGTGAGGGGGGAAACTTTTCAAGATGGGTGGTGACCATGGCGGCCATTTTGAAGTCGGACATTTTGAATCCAACCTTTGTTTTTTCAATAGGAAGAGGGTCATGTGACACATCAAACCTATTGGGAATTTCACAAGAAAAACAATGGTGTGCTGATTGGTTTTAACGTAACTTTATTATTTCATGAGTTATTTACAAGTTTCTGACCACTTATAAAATGTGTTCAATGTGCTGCCCATTGTGTTGGATTGTCAATGCAACCCTTTTCTCCCACTCTTCACACACTGATAGCAACACCGCAGGAGAAATGCTAGCACAGGCTTCCAGTATCCGTAGTTTCAGGTGCTGCACATCTCGTATCATCTGAAGGCAATCGTCTATGCTGTGAAGATAAGGCATAAGCCCATCCTTTATATAAGATAGGGCTAGGGGCTATCCATAGTATTCAGTATATTGGGCAGACTAGATGGGCCAAATGGTTCTTATCTGCCGACACATTCTATGTTTCTATTCATTCATTAGGGAGTGGGGATTGATTGATTTATGTTGTTAGACTTCTTGAACTGTATATATATGGTCTTCAATAAAGTCAGTTCCTGTTTTACCCTCAACATAGAGTGTAATCTCATGTGTGGGGGGAACAGCTATATTTACTCTGGGGTTTGCTATTGGTATTATACTCCCCTGGGATTACAACATGGTTCTACCCACTGGAAGCTGGATCCTGGTCTTGGGCCCAGAGTGGGTGGAAGATGGTGAGATCCCAACCAAGCTGCAGCGGTTCGTGGGGTCGGCAGTGCTTACGGTGTCAAGTGGAGTGCTTGGAGTCCTCGGGAAGCACTAGGAGCATCCATCAACGGAGATACCCAGTGCGGTGCCAGGAGATCCGTTACACCGAAAATCAAACCTCTTAATCTATATTTGGTGGAAGGTGGTGTATCACAAGCCTCAATCAATATTTTGTGTAAGCTGGTATATCGATACCCTGTATCAGTATTTTGTGGAAACAGGTATATAGAACCCAATAATGAGTATCTGCTGGAAGCTGGTATATCACACCCCATAATCAATATTTGGTGGAAGCCGGTGTATCGCAGGCCTCAATCAATATTTGGTGGAAGCCGGTGTATCAATATCCTGTATCAGCATTTTGTGGAAACAGGTATATAGAACCCAATAATGAGTATTTGCTGAAGCTGGTATATCAAACCCCTTAATCAATATTTGTGGGAAGCTGGTGTATCGCAGACCTCCATCAATATTTTGTGGAAGCCGGTATATCAATTCCCTCTATCAGTATTTTGTGGAAACAGGTATATAGACCCCAATAATGAGTATTTGCTGGAAGCCAATAAATCAAACCCCTTAATCAATATTTGGTGGAAGCCGGTGTATCGCAGGCCTCAATCAAAATTTGGTGGAAGCAGGTATATTAATACCCTGTATCAGTATTTTGTGGAAACAGGTATATAGAACACAATAATGAGTATTTGCTGGAAGCTGGTATTTCAAACCCCTTAATCAATATTTGGTGGAAGCTGGTGTATCGCAGGCCTCAATCTATATTTGGTGGAAGCCGGTGTATTACACCCCTCAATCAATATTTTGTAGAAGCAGGTATATCGCACCCCTTAATCAGTTTTTTGGGGGTCAACAGGTATATCACACCAGTTGCAATTAGTTATTCAAATAGCGTTTGTCCCTCTATTTAGCTGCGGTATCTCAGCAGAACTTCACACAACTGCTGCACAATACAAATGCACTATAATATACTTTCTATACTAGAAGTTATATTATAAGTATATCACACCCCTCTATCAGTTTTTTTGGGGGCAACAGGTATATCACACCTGTTGAAATTACTTATTCCAATAGCGTTTGTCCCTCTATTTAGCTGTGGTATCTCAGCAGAACCGCACACAACTGCTGCACAATACAAATGCACTATAATATACTTTCTATGTTAGAAGTTATATTATAGGTATATCACACCCCTCAATCAGATTTTTTTGGTGGGGCAACAGGTATATCACACCAGTTGCAATTACTTATTCCAATAGTGTTTGTCCCTCTATCCAGCTGCGGTATCTCAGCAGAACCGCACGCAACTGCTGCACAATACAAATGCACTATAATATACTTTCTATGTTAGAAAGTATATTATAAGTATATCACACCCCTCAATCAGTTTTTTTTTTTGGGGGGGGGCAACAGGTATATCACACTAGTTGCAATCAGTTATTCCAATAGCGTTTGTCCCTCTATCTAGCTGCAGTAGCACAGCAGAACCGCACACAACTGCTGCACAATACAGTACAAATGCACTATAATATACTTTTTATATTAGAAAGTTTTTTATAAGTATATCACACCCCTCTGTATGTCACACCTATCGATAACACACCTATACCAGTTCTTAAAAGGACTTTCGTGGCCCTATTAGCTAGCATTTGGTGTCTCTAACAGTCTGTCCCTGCTCCACACAGCACCTCTCCCTAAACTTGCAAAAAACAGAATGTAAAATGGCTGCCAGATCGTGTTTATTTATAAGGTAGGGTGTGTGTCCATGTGCTGAAACATCTCAATTGGCTGTCCTGTCCCACCTGATGGATGTGTCATGGGTCAAAGTTCTTCACAATGCTAAGAATATGGCGCCAGCGGATATCGCCATATGTTCGCCTGTTCGGCGAACAGTGAACGAGCTAAGTTTGCCGCGAAACAACTGCCTGGCAAACTGCAAGGCCATCTCTATTTACAGACATCATCACTGCTTGCTTTCTCCAATGGAGATCACAATCTATGTTTCAGTATGTCTTTGGAGTGAGTGGGAAAATTGGAATACCCAGAGAAAACCTACACAAACACAGGGAGAACATACAAACTCCATGAAGATGTTGTCCTCTGTCATATTCAAACCTTAGGACCCCAGCGCTGCAAGGCACCAGTGCTAACCACTGAGCCACCATGAATCTGATGTTTTGTTATTCACCTTGAACATATCAGGCAAAACAGTGCCAGCACCGTTTTACTGTGAAAATTGCTGGTGAAAACAGTAGTGATGATAAAGATGGAAGATCATAAGACCCTGGGAGGAAGGGGCTTGACTGATTGGCTCAAAGGCTGATAGACAGGCTGCAAGCCAGTCAAGGGGCAGGATATTGGCAGGTCCTTCAGTTTATAGACTTGATAACAAGCCAGAGACACCATTCTGGTGATTTGAGAGTGTGAGTTTGTGATTTGAGAGTGTGTATCTTGGATGTGTCTGGTAAAAAGCAATTACCAGACACAAGCCAGCAATCTTAGAGTGTTGTATGGACAGTATAGCAACATATTTAGTTAGGTAGTTTGAATTAATAGAAAATTCAAGGTTTTATCAGAATAGGGTGCTCACTATAGGGTGTGTATCATACTGAGGGTAGCTGCTGGCAGCACATGCTAAGTTAATTAGTGATGAGCGGCATAGGCTATATTCGTTTTCGCAATATTTCACGATTTTTTTGCATAATATTCGCAATAAATTCACAAATTTTAGAATTCATGATCTCCAGTCATTATTTTCGTGATTGCGCAAATCGGCCCTAATGATGCGCATATTTTTGGCTCAATACATGCAACTTCACATTTTATATCTGAGTAGATATTACTGATTGGTGCACTAAGTATTGCTGTGACATCACAGCACTGTGTTTGTAGCATGTATGTATGGACAGCAGAGAAACTGTAATTCCTATCACACTACCTAACACCCTGCACTGGAACCTATCAGCTACACTATATCACTATCTAACCTACACTGACTATCTCCCACTAAAGTTAGTTTATATATATGAACTAACTATCTAATGTAATTGGATAAGGAATAGGATCCAGATAAAAGCACAGAGCACAGCAATGTCACTGCTCTCTCTCTCAGAACTGCAAAAAACAGCAGAAAATGGCTGCTGGGGAGTTTCTTATATAGTAAAGGGGTAAGCAACTTTCCTATTGGTTGCTAGGGGAGGAAGGGAGGTTACTGATGAAAAAAAAAAAATCTAGATTATTCGCAATTACGAATATATAGCACTATATTCTACATCTTCGCAAAATATCAAAGGAGCCGATATTCGCAATAATCTGCAAACCTTAGTCATCTGCAAGCCTTAGTCATTTTTTTTAAACCCCAAGGTTCTATAGCTCATAAGTGTTTTATAAGCTTTTTACCAGCACTAGCATCATGCATTTTGCTGCAAACGATGCATAATCACCCTAATTATTTATTTTTTCTTAAAAGATGGTTTCAATTTTGCTTGTGTTTGCTTATTAATTAAGCATTTCAGTACATCAATGTGTTCACAGAAGGGAATGCATAATTGCAACTTTTAATTACTGAAAAAGCTGCGCCAATATATCAAGCGGTTTTTGTTAACTCATTATATTGTCAAAACACCACACAGTTTATTTAACTCATTATACTGCTTCAACTTGCATGCAAACGGACAGCATTTATAGACGGATTCTGATGCAGATCCGTCTTACAAATTCATTGCAAGAACGTATCCGTCTCTCCAGATGTCCTCCGGAGAAACGGATCTGTTATATATTTTTTTCACATTTTTACCGGTCTGCGCATGCACAGACCGGAAGAACGGATCCAGCATTGCAGTATTTTTAATGCCGAATCCGGCACTAATACATTCCGGCAACTAATTCGGAATTTTGGACGGAGATAATACTGCAGCATGCTGCGGTATTTCCTCCATCCAAAACGCCGTTCAGTGACTGAACTGAAGACAACCTGATGCATCCTGAACGGATTTCTCTCCTTTCAGAATGCATGGGGATAAAAATGATCAGTTATTTTCCGGTATTGAGCCCCTATGACAGAACTCAGTGCTAAAAAAGAAAAACGCTAGTGTGAAAGTACCCTTACCAGTTTCTTTCAATGCATTGTAATGCAACTATAAAACAGGCTATTATAGTTAAAGGGGTGGTCCTCAATATCATATCATCAGGAGGCCAACTGCCAGCACCCTTGTCAAGAACGCAGTGCTCGCTTTTCTCAATTTACCTGCTCGCCATCTTCCCCATTCACTTCCCAATGATAGCTCCATCCTATTCACATAAATACGAAGGAGCTGTCCATTGAAATGCATGGGATGGTGGAATTTATAGGAAAGAGCCATCTCATAGAAGTGAACGGGATGGTTTATTTGTAAGTACATCTGCTCACCCCTGTGGTTGCAACAGCAAGCGGGTAAACATTGAAGGGAAAGTAGCACTCACACAGAGCGGGGCCTTCTCTTTAAACAGCTGATTGGCAGGGGTGTCGGGAGCTGATTTTTATAAATAAAGTGAACAACCCCTTTAACACATTGTAATGTATCAATATACCCTGCAGTTTTAGTTTACACATTATACTGCATTAATATACAAGTTTCATTAAATGCATCGTATTACGTCAATATAACGTGCAATTTTATTTAACACATTGTATTGCTTCAATATAGAGTGCAGTTTATTTAACACATTGTACTGCAGTACTATTCTGTGCAGTTTTATTTAAGGCATTTCACTGTATTAATATACGAGTTTCATTTAACACATTTTATGTTTTATAAGAGAAACGTTTAATTGCACTTCTGTCTATAAATTACAGAAAAAAAGTTGCAATTTTGGTAATACCATTTAATAATCAGTGTACCAAACTTTTTATTAATAGGCCTCATAATAAAATGTCTGGAAAACTAAAGACATCGTCATCCGCGAGGCATGGGTATACTGCTGTAGTAGTGCAAACAGCAGTAGCAGCACTAGCCCTTCATCCAGTAGTAAGTAAGGAGGATGATTGTGGACTGGATGGCTCATTTGTCCTCTCAGTCACAGAAGGGTGATATCAATGTCAATTCTGAGTCTGACACTGTGCCTTTGATTCAGGGGTCAGCGCATTCCTCCTGCTCCTCCTTGTGGCCTTAGAGAAGCACCCGATTGCAGACGTAGACTTTAAAGCGTCTGGTTTTGTTGCAAATATATCCTAGGACTACCTTGCTGTCCGTTTAAAACTCGACTTCCTCAATTTCCAGGTTCATTCCTATTGTCATACGTTCATCCAACTCCACTGCAAGCACAGCAGTGCAGAGTTCAAGTCTGGGTATCGTGTGTTCGGGGAATGGCGCCAGTTTGGTCCGGCTCTTAACAAATCCTATATGGCATTGTTCTTTGACATCAATGGTCTTTAGGTATGTTATGGCTGCAATTGCCTTGACTGAAGCGTTGGAGAAGATATATAGTCTTTGCATCTTGACTTCAGTTGATGGCACGGATGCATATGGTCGTTCCACATGAAGGTAAAACAAAGCTTCGAAAGACTACTTCCAACTTGTCCACAGGTCCTTTTTCTCAGAGGGAAGCGGATCATCCCAATCAGACGTCTCTGTGGTGAAGTCTCTTAACATCATTTTACCTTGGATCCCAGAGGATCATATACTGTAAGCTTTTTATGGTGGACAGAACTCCTCAGCCTTTAGATCACTTGAATGGTCTTGGGGTGAGAAGGCCTCCATTAATTCATGGCTGTTGGAGGCGATTTTGTGCAACCTCAGATTAGATAGAGCGAGCATCTCTTGAGACCATTTCAGGAGACTGATTGCGGTATTGTTCATGGGTGTGGATTTCAAGCAGTCGTCCACGTACAAATATTTTTCCACAAAGGATCTGACATCTTACCATACTTTGCTTTACCCTCTCGAGCTGAATGTCTGAGACCATAGATAGCAACTGCAGTGGAAGGACTGTTTCCGAAGTTGTGCACTCTCATTAGGTACTCTACAATGTCTTCATTGGGGTCATTGTTGCGATACCAGAAGAACCTCTAGTTTCTGTGTTCTTTCGTGACGAGAAAGCAGTGGAACATCTGTTGTATGTCGGCCTAAATGCTGCGGAATCTCTGCGGAAGTGTAGAAGTACCTACAGAAGTCTGTTGTTGAGGTCTGGACCAGACATTAAGACATCATTTAGCGAGACGCCTTCGCACCTGGCACTCGAGTCGAATACTACTCGTATGTGCCCTGTTTTTTTAGGATGATACACACCGAATATGGGTAAGTACCAACACTCCTCGGAGTCTTGGAGCGTGGGTGCCATTTCTGCATGGTTGTTCTGGAATATTCTTTCCATGAAGGTAAAAAAAATTCTCTCGTCTCTGGTGTCCTCTGAAGTTTGTGTTTGAGGGAGAGGAATCAACTGTAGACAAGTTCTTTGTTGTTAGGTAAGCGTTGTCTCTGGGGTTTAAACGGTAAAGGTGTGACACAGATTTTTGACTTGTCTTTTACTATTCCTTGATCCATGATTTCCAAGTACAGCCTGTCTTCTATAGACATTGCGACCCTGTTGTCTTCTCTTGTCCTGTGGAAGACTGTGCCCCCTAAGTGATCTTGCTCACCATCGCAGGTGTGATCTTCACAGGAGGGATCCACGAAAGGACAAGGCACAGGAGAGCTGTGTGGCAATTCTTTTATCAGGAAACTGCTCTGATATGGCTGGAATAGGGAAGGACGTCCATTTTCAAGTGTGTTGGTGAGCATACTGTTGACTGAGGTCGGCTTGTGTACTCCTCCTAGATAGAAGTCTCCAATGATGACCCATCATAGGCCACGTCTCTGGGCGTATGGAACATTTTGGGGAGCGTTAATCTGTCCTCTAGCCTTATGAACTCGTAGTATGTCTCTTCCAAGGAGTAAGACTATCGAGGCTTCTGGGTCCAGTTCTGGTATAAGGTGAGCTATACGCCTCTGTGGAAAGGGGGGGGGGGGTAGTATGCCACTACCTCTGGTGTTGTCAGGTATGTGATTGCACTCCAGTATAGTTGGCAGTGACAAGCAGGTTTTACTATCCACGGACTCTACCTTGTACCCAGTTGCTTTCCTCCCCGCCGTCTCAATGGTACCTGCACATGTCCTTAAGGGGCAGACTGTTAGGGACAAAAATGCTATAAAATAGGTCCACAAAAGACCTTTTAACCCCTTAAGGACACATGACTTACCGGTACGGCATGTTTCCCGAGTCCTTAAGGACACATGGCGTACCGGTACGTCATGGCTTTAAAACGCGATTGCGGCGCCGTGGGGGTTAATTGGAACAGGATGACCGCTGAAATCCTTCAATTCGGACCTGCGGTTTGCTGCGTTTCCGGTCCATTCGGGTCTCCGGTGACCCGATGAACCGGAAAAAGACTGCGATCGGTGGCGTGATTACACACCACCAATCGCAGTACGAAGATTTGGAGAGGCGGTGCTGGCCATGGTGCTGATGCCTGCTGTCCAGGGTGCTGATTGGTGCAGGGGAGAGAGGCGCGAGATTCAAACTTCCTGCGCTCCTCTCTCCCCTCCTCTTCCTGTTCTGCACGAGCACCCTGCAGCACCGTCCTCACCTCGCTCCTGAGTCCCCCCTAATTGGCATCCATCACCCTCCTGCATCCATCGTCCTCCAGGTAGGTTAGGGTCAGTGAGGGAGAGGCACCGTTAGGCAGGGATAGAAGGGAAAAGTTAGTTAGGAAAAAAAAAAATAAGCACTTTTATCTAAATTATTTTTTTGTTTCAGCTTTCAGACCCTAGACCCCCCCTGCCACTTGCCCCCCCCCCCCCCCCCCCAGCGCTGGCAGCACAGGGACATTCCTCCAATTCTATGAGGCAGTCCTCAAGGACCTGATCTTTTCGGACCGGGAAAGAGCAGGCCGGAGTACCTCGGGAACTGGAGGCGCCCGGATCGTCCCAACATTTTCCAGGTGTGGTCCCCCATACTGGAAAGAAGGGACGAACCCAAAAAAGATGCAGAGTGTGTCACAAGAGTGGTATACGGTAGGACACCACCACTCAATGTGACACATGCCCTGATCATCCGGGCCTCTGCGTTATCGATTGCTTCAGGGAGTATCACACTTCCATGGAGTACTACATTTTTATAATATCCAACAGTCCCCTAGAGAACATAAAAAACTATGGCTCTCAGACTTTGCAGACATGGAAACAATTTTTTTGTTTTAAAAAAATATTAGTTTTAGTGCAGGCATCCTCAAACTGCGGCACTCCAGATGTTGTAAAACTATAACTCCCAGCATGCCCAGACAACCTACAGCCATCAGCAGGGCATGGTGGGGATTGTAGTTTTACAACATCTGGCGGGCCGCAGTTTTAGGATGCCTGCTTATTGTTTCCAAAGTCTGAGAGCCATACATATTGGGCATCGCCGCGTCCGTAAAAATCTTCTCTATAAAAATAACATTTAACCCAACCCCCCCGGATGAACAGCGTTAAAAAAAACAAAAAAAACGTGTAAAAAGAAAGCCATTTTTTGTCACTTAACATCACAAAAAGTGTAATAGCAAGCGATCAAAATGTCATATGCACCCCCAATTAGTGCCAATAAAAACTAAAAAAATAAAAAATTTGCTCCCAGACTATGGAGATACTAAAATAATTTTTTTTGGTTCCTAAAATGATAATATAGTGTAAAATCTAAATAAATTATAAAATGTAGACATATTAGGTATCGCCGCGTCCGTAAGAATCTGCCCTATAAAAATAACATTTGACCAAACCCCTCGGATGAACATTGTTAAAAATATTAAATAAAAACTGTGCCAAAACACCCATTTTTGGCAAAATTTCCATTTGAATCCTTTTTTTCCGGTAATAAAGCAAGGGTTAACAGCCAAACAAAACTAAATATTTATTGCCCTGATTCTGTAGTTTGCAGGAACACCCCATATGTGGTCGTAAATGGCTATATACCCACACGGCAGGGTGTAGAACGAAAGGGAAGGCAGATTTTGGAAGGCAGATTTTGATGGACTGTTTTTTTTTACACCATGTCCCAATAGAAGCCCCCCCTGATGTAGCCTAGACTAGAAACTCCAAAAAAGTGATCCCATCTAAGAAACTACACCCCTCAAGGTATTCAAAAGTTACTTTACAAACTTTGTTAACCCTTTCGTTGTTCCACAAAACTAAATAGCGAATGTAGAAACAATTTTAGAATTTAAATTTTTTGTTACCTTGCCTCAAAAAAGTGTAATATAGAGCAACCAAAAATCATATTTACACCTAAAATAGTCCCAAAACAACAACCACCTTATCCCGTAGTTTCCTAGATGGGGTCACTTTTATGGAGTTTCTACTCTAGGGGTGCATCAGGGGGCTTGAAAGGGTACATGGTGTAAATAAACCAGTCCAGCAAAATCTGCTTTCCAAAAACCATATGGCGTTCCCCTTCTTCTATGTACTGCCGTTTAGCCAAATAGTAGTTTATGACCACATATGGGGTGTTTCTGAAAACTACAGAATCAGGGAAATCCATATTGAGTTTTGTTTGGCTGTTAACCCATTTTAACCCAAGTAAGGGTTAAAATGGAAAATGTTCCAAAAAATAGAAATTCCAAAATTGTTTCTCCATCTGCCATTAACTCTTGTGGAACACCTAAAGGGTTAACAAAGTTTGTAAACCCAGTTTTGAATACCTTGAGGGGTGCACTTTCTTAGATGGAGTCACTTTTTTGAAATTTCTATTCTAGGGGTGCAATGGGGGGCTTGAAATGGGACATGGTATAAACAAAACCAGTCCTATAAAATCTGCCTTGCAAAAACCATATGGCGTTCCCCTCCTTCTATGTCCTCCCGTTTGGCCAAACAGTAGTTTACGACCACATATGGGGTGTTTCTGCAAACTAAAGAATCAGGGAAACCCATATTGAGTTTTGTTTGGCAGTTAACCCTTGTTTTTTTCCTGGAAAAAATTGATTATATTGGAAAATTTTCCCAAAAATCTAAATTCTTAAATTTTATGTCCATTTGCCATGAAGTCTTGTGGAAGACTTAGGCTCCATTCACACGTCCACAATTTCATTCTGCATTTTGCGGAACGGAATTGCGGACCCATTCATTCCTATGGGGCAGCATGATGTGCTGCCCAGACATGGAATTCCGGATCCGCACTTCCGGGTCTGCACTTCCGTTCTGCAAAAAAATAGAACATGTCCTATTCTTGTCCGCAATTGCGGACAAGAACAGGCATATTCTACTATTAGTGCCGGCAATGTGCGGTCCGCAAAATGCGGAACGCACATTGCCGCTTTCCGTGTTTTACGGCTCCGTGTATCCGCAAAACATGTTGCGGACGTGTGAATGGAGCCTTAAAGGGTTAACAAAGTTTGTAAAAACAGTTTTGAATACCTTGAAGGGTGTAGTTTCTAGAATGGGGTCATTTTTGGATTGTTTCTATTATGTAAGCCTCACAAAGTGACTTCAAACTTGAACTGGTCCATAAAAAGTGGGATTTGGAAAATTTCGGAAAAATTTCAAAATTTGCTTCTAAACTTCAAAGCTATGTAACATCCCCAAAAAATAAAATATCATTCCCAAAATGATACAAACATGAAGTAGACATATGGGGAATGTAAAGTCATCACAATTTTTGGGGGTATTACTATGTATTACAGAAGTAGAGAAACTGAAACTTAGAAATTTGCTAAATTTTCCAAATTTTTGGTAAATTTGGTATTTTTTTATGTAAAAAAATTAACTTTTTTGACCCAATTTTAGCAGTGTCATGAAGTACAATATGTGACGAAAAAACAATCTCAGAACGGCCTGGGTAAGTCAAAGCGTTTTAAAGTTATCAGCACTTAAAGTGACACTGGTCAGATTTGCAAAAAATGGCCTGGTCCTTAAGGTGAAATAGGGCTGTGTCCTTAAGGGGTTAAGGACTGGTATAGATGTACTATTGATAGGTGTGCAGTACAGAGGGGTGTAATACACTTATAATATACTTTCTAACATAGAAAGCATATTATAGTGGATTTGTATTGTGCAGCAGTGGTGAGCGGTTCTGCAGCGATACTGCAGCTACAGAGAGTGACAAACGCAATTAGAAAAAATAATTAGAACTGGTGTGATATACCAGTCGCCCGCCAAAAAAACTGATAAAATCGAGGTGTCATATACCAATAATATAATTTCTATATAGTGCATTTGGGTACAGCAGCATTTGTTTGCGGTTTTGCTGTGTTTCCTCTAATGCCCACTGAATTAAATTTTGGTGACGGTGCAGAACTGTACCACATTTACCAAAACTAAGTAGTATGGCAGCAAGTTCACCATCAGTACCTTGGACAGATGACAGTTCAGCTTGCACACAAGCTGATTACTAATCACAAATAATATTTTCATGAGTTTCCATTATAGATGTCTCACAATGGAGCAGAGGACAAGGAGAAGGAGACTGCAGATTCAGGGTAACAGATATTGAGTTTTGTTTGGCGCTTTAATATTGCTGTGTTACAGGAAATAATAGATTAAAATTGAAAATCTGCCAAAAAAGTGAAATTTAGAAATTTCCTCTCCATTTTCCTTTAATTCTTGCGGAACACCTAAAGGGTTAACAAAGTTAGTAAAATGTAAATTCGGAATTATGTCTCACTCGGGTGATGGGGAATCGCTTAGGGGTGCTCCAACTGGCAGACAACACCCAGTCTGACAAATCAAAAATAAGTAAATAAATAAATAATAGTGGGGCACTCCCTGTAGTATTGGGATTTTATTAGATGTAAGATAAAATTCAGATAATGAATAAAACAATTAATGGTATAGATAAGTCAAAAAAACTAATATTAATGTTAAAATTAATAGCAGCAATCAGAGAGAGTGGATATATACCGTATTTTTCGCCCTATAAGATGCACCGGCACATAAGACGCACCTAGGTTTTTGAGGAGGAAAATAAGAAAAAAAATTTTTTTAACCAAAAGGTGTGCTTTTGAACTAATTGTGGTCTGTGGATGACACACTGTTATGGGGGAATGTGGATGGCGCACTGTTATGGGGGATCTGGGGGTGACACTTATGGGGGATCTGTGGGTGACACTTATGGGGGATCTGTGGGTGACACTTATGGGGGATCTGTGAGTGACACTTATGGGGGATCTGTGGGTGACACTTATGGGGGATCTGTGGGTGGCTCTTATTGGGGTCTTTGGATGGCACTGTTATGGGGATCTGTGTATGACAGTTATGGGGGGGATCTGTGGATGACACATATATAGCATCTTATGCTATGTGTCATCCACTGATCCCCTCCATAAATGTCCCTGTAGTGAATGACCCTCAATACAGGGGGTGGGGGTCGCATCTGCTTTTAGAATGACAGCGGGGCCCGTGCAGTGACTGTATTCTACTACACGGGCCCCGCTCACTGTATAATCGTATCTCTAATAGTTAATTGTTATGTATATACCGTAATCGCATAATCAGCGCCTGTATACTTACAACTACAACTCTCGGTAGGTAGCAGAGAGGAGGGAGGAGGCAGGCTGGGAGGACGGGCGCTGGCAGCGTGAGTCACTAAGTCACGCGCCTGCGCCGCCTGCCTTATTCATAAAGTGGGCGGCGCAGGCGTGTGACGTAGTGACTCACGCTGCCAGCGCCTGTCCTCCCGGCCTGCCTCCTCCCTCCTCTCTGCTACCTACCGAGCGCTTGTAGTTGTAAGTATACAGGCGCTGATTATGCGATTACGGTATACACATAACAATTAACTATTAGAGATACGATTATACAGTGAGCGGGGCCCGTGTAGTAGAATACAGTAACTGCATGGGCCCCGCTGTCATTATAAAAGCAGATGCGACCCCCAGCCCCTCCTCCCTCACAGCTGATACACCCGCCGCGCTGCATCGTAAAAATAATGTAAAAAAGGAGATAAAAGCTACAAAGGTCACAATAATTGTCCACAAACTATTAATTTAAAAGAATTTAGTCGATTCTTTCAGACTTCTGCCGGGATAGTCTCACTGTATCCAAAAGTTCTAAAATGGAACTTCTCTATGAGGAGGTCTTCAAATATATATGAGATAGGTGAGGAAAGTTGGATGGTACATAACCAAGACCCATCATGTTTAAGATTTATAGCCATCGATAGAGTACATAGGGATTGGAGAGGTGGTAATCATATAGAAAAAATGTTGCGATTAGAAACAAAGCGTATTTTTGAACTGAACACACTTCAGCCGCTAGGCCTAAATGCAGAGTTTGAACTCTTTGGCTTTTTGTAGATGGGCGCCGTCTGTCGATGATTAACTGTGCGGTTTTTCTATTCAGTCTAGTTTTTCCTCGACACTCGGCCCCCATCCAACTTTCCTCACCTATTATCTCATATATATTTGAAGACCTCCTCATAGAGAAGTTCTATTTTGGAACTTTTGGATACAGTGAGACTATCCCGGCAGAAGTCTGAAAGAATCGACAAAATTATTTAAAATTAATAGTTTGTGGACAATTATTGTGACCTTTGCAGCTTTTATCTCCTTTTTTACATTATTTTTACAATTGTGAATATAAATTACACTATAAACTGTTTTCTAGCACTTTTTTCAAAAGAACGCAGTGGAACCGCACCAAAACCGCAGGCGATACCTGTGCGTTTTTTATAGGGTATGATCCCAAAACCAAGATAGAATATTTTTCTGAAAGGATTTTGGTCTGGGAAGTTGCTAACAGCTTGATTTTACTTTACATTTGAAAAAAATGTGTTATGAATCTTACAGTTTCTTGGATGTCTTTTCTTTAGTATAATCGACTGCTTACTTAATTTCGATGATGTAGAATTGTGGATATATACATGTGTGTATATATATATATATATATATATAATATGTGTGTGAATTTTTAAGAAAATTCGAGACCTATGGATAATCGAAGGACATATTCCAAGCCAGGTTTTCTTGCAAACTTTGACCCCTATAAAGGAGGGGCATTAACAGGGGGATGTTAGCCACTGATGAAGGGGTCATCTTTCTAAATCTCCAAATAAAGGAAAAATGCACATCGACTGATTGAGGAGGCATGGATGTTATTACTGGAAATATCGAACCGCTCAGACAACTTTCGTTGCACGGATGAAACCCTGATTCATTGCGGGGTCACGTGCACTCTAAGGATTGGCGCGGAATTCAAACACAAGTAATAGGCCTTGAGACTGGAACCCCGATTTCCACAGGAGGTATACCGTGTCGAGGGCAACGAAGTCCACTTAAGACCTCCCGGAAAGATTGTGCAAGTTTGTTTAAAAAAAGCGATCGCATATTGTGGATTATACAGCGGGACGCTGCTCTATATGTTATCAGCATTTACCTGCGCTTGAGATCGATAACTACCTGGTATACTGCTTTGGCGTTTGGACTAACTTTTGGTCACTATCGTATTGCAAATATTTAATATTATCGAACATTTTATATTATCGAATATTTTATATCATCGAACATTTTATATCATCCGAGTTCTGGTTGACTGCTATATTGCGAATATTTTACATTATCAGAGGTCTGGTTGACTGCTGTTTTCCAGAGATTGAGATCTCTGGATAAATTGACCAATTAGATATACATTGTATTGCGAACACGCATATATATATATGTATATATCCACTCTCTATGATTGCTGCTATTAATTTTAACATCAATATTTGTTTATTGACTTATCTATACTATTAATTTTATTATTCATTATCTGAATTTTATCTTACATCTAATAAAATCCCAATACTACAGGGAGTGCCTTACTATTATTTATTTAAAGTTTGTAAAATTAGTTTTGAATAGATTGAGGGGTGTAGTTTCTAAAATGGGGTAATTTATGGATGGTTTCTACTAGTTAAGCTCCATAAAGTGACTTCAGAACTAGACTGGTCCTTTAAAAACTGGGTTTTGGAAATTTTCTTAAAAATGTTAAGAATCGTTTTTAAAATTATAATTCTTTTTATGTCTTAAAAAATACAATTACATTTACAAAATGATGTCAACATAAATTAGACATATGGGAAATGTACAGTAATAACTATTTTGTGAGTAAAAGCAAAATTAATTTTTTTTAAATTGCAAATTGTTTAAAATTTTCAAAGAATTTAAGATTTTTTTAAAATAAATAAAGGTGATTTATATTGACTCAAATTTACCACTATCATGAAGTACTGTCACTACCAGAGCTTTGAGACGTTCTCACAGCTCTGTTTCTCCACCCCTGTGATGATGTCACTACCAGAGCTTGGAGGAGTTCTCACTGCTCTGTTTCTCCGCCCCTGGGATGAGGTCATTACTTTCTGTTTCCTTCCTTCCAGCTGTTCCTCCTATGTTTGATTTCTCTGCCTTTAAATCACCCCTCCTCCTTTTGTAGAGTGTGGATTATATTTCTCATTTGAGTTGTAGCTCTTGCTTGTGTATCTTCACTTGTATGCTATCTTTGCACTGGACCTTTGTTCTGCTGCAGCAAGTACTCCGGATATTGCCACCTGTCTTTGGATCCGTCTTCTCTGCTGCCGCAGCACCTTCAGCTAAGTGTGCAGACATTGTAGTGTATCTGTTTGTTTTCTGACCGGATCCGAGGCGACCACGGTTCCCTCCATATACTGAGCAGGGCACCGGTGGCCGTGCCCCTTCCACTATTGTAGGGGTTACAGTGGTCATCAGTCTTAGGTACGCGGGCATGCCTCGTTCCACCATTAGGATCCGGGTATGTGCTTAGCAGCATAGGGAAAGCTTTGAAGGTCTGACAGGGGTCACCCTTTATCCTCCCTAGTTTGGGTCCGATCAGTGGCTCTATTTTCTGTGTATGCTCTAGTTGCTCACTTACAGCCGTGACATTATAATCCACCAAAACCGTCTCTTTTGACATGGATCCGCTTTCTGGCCTGGTTAACCGCATGCAGGGTCTTTCTTTGGAGGTAGCGGATCTCCGTCAATCTATGACTCAGCTTCAAGCATTGGGCTCTGCTCCGGCCCATGGAGTCTGTTGCGAGCCCAAAGTCTCACTTCCGGAAACGTTCTCCGGGGGCAGTGAGAATTTTGTTCGCTTCAGAGAGGCATGCAAACTCCAACTTTTGCTTGTGTCCCCATTCCTCTGGTAATAAAGAGCAGAGGGTGAGGATTGCCATCTCCCTGCTCAGGGGTAATGCTCAGACTTGGGCATTTTCGCTGCCATCAGGGGATCCCTACCTTCGATCCGTGGAAAGATTTTTTGTGGCCCTGGGGCAGATATATGATGACCCGGATCGTGTTGCGCTGGCCGAATCTAACTTACGTTTTTTATGCCAGAACAAACTGTCTGCAGAGTTTTATTGTTCTTAATTTCGGAGATGGGCAGCTGATTCAGGTTGGAATGATGCTGCACTCCGGAGTCAGTTCTGTCATGGTCTCTCAGAGAGATTGAAAGATGCGTTTGCTTTCCATGAGAGACCAACGTCCTTAGAGTCTGCCATGTCATTGGCGGTACGCCTTGACAGGCGTCTAAGAGAAAGAAACGAGACCTCTCTGTCCAGCCATTGTCAGTCTAGGGGCAGTGGTGCAGACTCATTCAGTGTGCAAGGGCCTCATCCTGTCTCGGTCCCCTCTGAGGAGGAGCCCATGCAGCTAGGTCGACTTGCCCCTGATAAAAGAGGATTTAGTCCTCAGAGTATGGTGTGTTTTTGTTGTGGGGGCATAGGTCATTTGGCAAATGTTTGTCCGTCTAGGAGATTCTTGAACTGTACTAAGAGCGATAATAAGAGAAAAACCTCAAAAGGTAAATCATCAAACTCTGCTTCATCTGCTACTTTGGGCAAAGTTGATGTAGGAATTGATGCTTTTCCTCTGACCTGCAGTTCCCGTTTTCTCCTGTCTGCCAGGGTGGTGCTAGAGAGCAAAGTCATTTCTTGTGAGATTTTTGTCGATAGTGAAGCGGCCGTCAATCTTATTGACACTCAATTTGTAGCCATGCAAATGTTTTTGCTATTGACTCTGCTCCACTCTCACAGAGATCTCTGAAGGGCATTGTTCACAATATCCGGTTGGCTGTGGGTGACACTCATGTGGAGGATATATCTTGTTTTGTCCTTAACGGATTGCCTTCTCCTCTAGTTTTGGGGTTACCCTGGCTCACTAGACATAACCCCACTATTGATTGGCAAGGAAGGCAAATAAATGAGTGGAGTGACTTTTGTAGAGAGAATTGTCTCACAGCGACTTTTGCAGAGGTGTCTACTAAAACTGTGCCATCATTTCTCTCTGATTTCTCGGACGTGTTTTCCGAGAGCGGTGTTCAGGAGCTACCTCCTCACCGTGAGTTTGACTGTCCCATTAACCTCATTCCCGGCGCCAAGCTGCCAAAAGCACGCCTCTACAATCTCTCACAACCGGAAAGAATCGCAATGCGAACCTATATCTCAGAGAGTCTTGATAAGGGGCATATTCGTCCCTCAAAATCACCTGTTGCCGCTGGGGTTTTTTTTGTTAAAAAAAAAGATGGCTCTCTGAGACCTTGCCTAGATTTTAGGGAGCTGAACCGTATCACGATTCGCGATCCCTATCCCCTTCCTCTGATCCCGGACCTCTTCAACCAAATTGTTGGGGCCAAGGTTTTTTCCAAATTGGATTTGAGAGGCGCGTACAATCTGGTCAGGGTCAGAGAGGGGGATGAATGGAAAACGGCCTTTAATACCCCTAACGGGCATTTCGAGAATCTCGTTATGCCTTTCGGCCTCATGAATGCTCCGGCCGTCTTTCAGCATTTTGTTAACAGTATTTTCTACCATTTAATGGGGAAATTTGTATTGGTGTATCTTGATGATATTTTGATTTTTTCCCCTGATGTTCAGACCCATCAGGATCATCTTTTTCAGGTTCTGCAGATTCTGCGGGAAAATAAATTGTACGCCAAGCTGGAGAAATGTGTTTTTATGGTATCAGAGATTCAATTTCTGGGTTTTCTCCTCTCTGCTTCTGGTTTTCGCATGGATCCGGAGAAGGTCCGTGCTGTACTTGAGTGGGAGCTTCCCGAGAATCAGAAGGCATTGATGCGCTTTCTGGGTTTTGCGAACTATTACAGAAAGTTCATTTTGAATTATTCCTCTGTTGTCAAACCCCTCACTGACATGACAAAAAAGGGGGCGGATTTTTCCTCTTGGTCGGAGGAGGCGCTTGCAGCTTTTTCTAAGATTAAAGAGAGTTTTGCGTCTGCTCCCGTCTTGGTGCATCCCGATGTTTCCTTACCTTTTATTGTTGAGGTGGATGCTTCCGAGGTGGGTGTGGGTGCGGTTTTGTCCCAGGGCCCTTCTCCTGCCAAATGGCGACCCTGTGCCTTTTTCTCTAAAAAACTCTCCCCGGCAGAGAAAAACTATGATGTGGGAGATAGGGAGTTGTTGGCCATCAAGTTGGCTTTCGAGGAATGGCGCCATTGGTTGGAGGGGGCCAGGCACCCTATCACCATTTTTACCGACCATAAGAATCTGGCATACTTGGAGTCGGCCAGGCGTATGAATCCGAGACAGGCCAGATGGTCTCTGTTCTTCTCCAGATTCAATTTTGTCGTTACATTCCGCCCTGGGATCAAAAATGTGAAGGCTGATGCTCTCTCTCGCTGTTTTCCGGGAGGAGGAAACTCCGAGGACCTGGGTCCCATTTTGGCGGAGGGGGTAGTTGTTTCTGCTCTATATTCTGATTTGGAGGCCGAGGTCCAGGCTGCCCAGACTGAGACACCTGCCCGTTGTCCTTCTGGGAAGTTGTTTGTGCCTCCTGAGCTACGTCACAAACTCTTCAAGGAGCATCATGATACTGTTCTTGCTGGTCACCCCGGGAGTAGAGCCACGGTAGATCTCATTGCTCAGAGATTTTGGTGGCCGGCTCTTCGTAAGTCGGTGGAGGGTTTTGTGGCTGCTTGTGAGACGTGCGCTCGCGCTAAGGTCCCTCGTTCACGGCCTTCAGGTTCCCTTCTCCCGTTACCCATACCTTCCCGTCCTTGGACACACCTGTCCATGGACTTTAACATGGATCTTCCTCGTTCCTCAGGGAAGTCGGTGATCCTGGTGGTGGTGGACCGTTTTAGCAAGATGGTTCATTTCGTACCTTTCCCTGGTTTACCCAATGCTAAAACGTTGGCGCAAGCTTTTGTCGACCATAGTGTTAAGTTGCATGGCATTCCCTCTGATATTGTTTCCGATAGAAGCACGCAGTTTGTGTCCAGATTCTGGAAGGCTTTCTGTTCTCGCCTGGGGGTTTGGCTGTCCTTCTCTTCTGCTTTTCACCCGCAGTCGAATGGTCAGACTGAGCGCCTCAATCAGAATCTGGAGACATATTTGTGTTGTTTTGTGGCAGAGAATCAGGAGGATTGGTGTTCATTTCTCCCTCTTGCTGAGTTTGCTCTGAACAACCGTCGTCAGGAATCTTCTGATAAGTCACCATTCTTTGGTGCATATGGGTTCCATCCGCAGTTTGGGACATTCTCGGGAGGGGCTCATTCTGGTTTACCTGAGGAGGAGAGATTTTCCTCGTCTTTGTCTACCATTTGGCAAAAGATTCAGAGTAATCTTAGAAAGATGAGTGAGAAGTATAAGCGTGTGGCTGATAAGAGACGTGTGCCTGGTCCGGACCTGAATGTGGGTGATCTGGTGTGGTTGTCTACAAGAAATATTAAACTGAAGGTTCCCTCCTGGAAATTGGGTCCCAAGTTTATTGGGCCTTATAAAATCTTGTCAGTCATCAATCCTGTTGCCTTCCGTCTTGATCTTCCACGGGTTTGGAAGATACATAATGCATTTCACAGATCTCTCTTAAAACCATATGTCCAGCCCATGGTACCCTCCTCTTTGCCTCCTCCTCCGATTTTGGTTGATGGCAATCTGAAGTTTGAGGTTTCCAGAATTGTGGACTCTTGCATTGTCCGCGGTTCTCTTCAGTACCTCGTTCATTGGAGGGGTTATGGTCCTGAGGAGAGGATGTGGGTTCCGGTGTCGGACATTAAAGCCACTCGCCTCATCAGGGCATTTCATAGGGCTCATCCTGAGAAGGTGGGTCCTGGGTGTCCGGAGTCCACCCATAGAGGGGGGGGGGGGGTACTGTCACTACCAGAGCTTTGAGACGTTCTCACAGCTCTGTTTCTCCACCCCTGTGATGATGTCACTACCAGAGCTTGGAGGAGTTCTCACTGCTCTGTTTCTCCGCCCCTGGGATGAGGTCATTACTTTCTGTTTCCTTCCTTCCAGCTGTTCCTCCTATGTTTGATTTCTCTGCCTTTAAATCACTCCTCCTCCTTTTGTAGAGTGTGGATTATATTTCTCATTTGAGTTGTAGCTCTTGCTTGAGTATCTTCCCTTGTATGCTATCTTTTCACTGGACCTTTGTTCTGCTGCAGCAAGTACTCCGGATATTGCCACCTGTCTTTGGATCCGTCTTCTCTGCTGCCGCAGCACCTTCAGCTAAGTGTGCAGACATTGTAGTGTATCTGTTTGTTTTCTGACCGGATCCGAGGCGACCACGGTTCCCTCCATATACTGAGCAGGGCACCGGTGGCCGTGCCCCTTCCACTATTGTAGGGGTTACAGTGGTCATCAGTCTTAGGTACGCGGGTATGTGCTTAGCAGCATAGGGAAAGCTTTGAGGGTCTGACAGGGGTCACCCTTTATCCTCCCTAGTTTGGGTCCGATCAGTGGCTCTATTTTCTGTGTATGCTCTAGTTGCTCACTTACAGCCGTGACAATTACAATGTGTTACAAGAAAATAATCTCAGAATAGCTTGGATAAGCATTCCAATTTATTACCACATAAAGTGATTTTCAAAAATTGGCCTGGTCAAAAGGGAACCTGTCATCAACTTTTTGCTGCCCATACTAACGGCAGAATAAAGTAGAGACAGGTGAGTGTATTTTGGCGGTCTGTCATTTAAAAGTTAAAAGTAAGTGGTTGCCAAGAACCAACATCACAATCATTGCAGACTGTGCCTAGAAAAGAGCCATCTGAGAAGAGTCATGGTAATTTATGAATTCCTGCTCTCCCTGCCCACCTGCTGGTGATTGACAGTTTTCTACCTAGTTTTCTCCCTTTCTCTCTAGGAGAGAACTGATTATCATCAGTTGATGAGCGTGGAGTGCATGAGATTTTGAATAACCATGACTCTTCTCAGCAGGGCCGTTTGAAGGAATTTGGGGGCCCCAAGCAAAATAGACATGGAGGCACCCCCCTCCATGCCCTCCCCACCTTACGCACGCAAAGCCTACAGGAACCACAGTATAGCCATACAGTTTAAGTTCATCCACACTTTATATAAATAAAAAAGGAGGTTTACAGTGCAAATACTGCTGTTGCATTTAATGTGCATGAAATTTAAACATTTTCGAACAAATGTCCTACTTACTCTCCCCCTCCCTGTTTTTTTTTTTTTTTTTTTTATTTTTTTACTCCCTACCCTACCTTAGATAAGTTCCTAAGTTAATTCAGTCCTCCGGCTCCTTCCCTGGACCCTGTAGCTTGGCCAAGCTCCTCGCTCTCTACCTCCAGTCCTGGCTGTCACTCAGTGCGGCCGGGAACCGCGTGGTACAGGTCAGGAGATTCAGTTTCCTGTTCCCGGCCGCGGCCGGACTAAAAGGAAGTGAGCACTCAGTGTACACTTCCTGTCAGTCCGGCCGGGAACAGGAAACTGAATCCCCTGTTCCTGTACCGCGCGGTACCCGGCCGGACCGAGTGACAGCCAGGAGGTAGAGGAGGAGAGCTCGGCCATGCTACAGAGCAGCAGTCAGCAGAGGAGGAACTCGGGAGGTAACCAGGAGTGCTGAAGCCGCCTGAGGCTCTCTATAGAGCACTCAGGCGGCTGCAGCCTTAAAGGAAGCAAAACAAGCTCGGGGCCCCAGGCAATTGCTTGTTTTGCCTGTCTGTTAGTGACGGGCCTGCTTCTCAGGTAGATTTGAGTCTTTTCAAGGCCTGTGCTGCAATGTTTATGATGCTGGTTCTCAGCAACCACTTACTTTTAGCTTATGAGTGACACACCGCTGAAATCAGCATTTTCTGTCACTATTTTATGCTTCCCTTAGTGAGGTCAGCATAAAGTTGATGACAGGTTCCCTGGAAAAATTGCTCGGTACTGAAGGGGTTAAAATATTGCTTGTCCTCTATAATTCCAGAAGTTTAACCCCTTAACGCCAAGCACAGTACATATACGGCACAACCGGATGTGACTTAACGCCCAGCACCGTACATGTAGTACGCCCAGCTGCGCCCACCCGATCCGTGGGAGGGGTCCGGCAGTAACTTATAGCCGGACCCCTGCTGTATGCGCCGGCATCAGTGAAATCACTGATGCTGGCGCATTAACACCTGCACATCAGCACTTCAGCGCTGACCGTGGCACGTGCGGGCTTTACACGTGTGCAGGGTGTTCATCGGGTCCCCGCGCTGCTGTGACGGGGACCCGATGGCAGGAAAGGCAGCCCGATGCCTTCCTTAGGCATCATGACTGCCTTCCGAGAGAGCCTGAGAGATCCAGCTTCCTGGATCTCACAGGCAGGGAGCTGTAAGTGTATTACAGTCTGTAATACACATACAGCCAATGCATTACAATACAGAAGTATTGTAATGCATTGTAAAGGGGATCAGACCCCCAAAAGTTGAAGTCCCAGAGTGTTACAAAAGATAAAGTGAAAAAAAAGAAAGTAAAAAAATATATGTAAGTTTCAAGTAAAAAAAAAAGCATCCTTTTCCCAAAATAATGTAAAATTGTATTATTTTTTTAAATAGGGAAAAAAAGAAAAGTAGACATTTTAGGTATCGCCATGTCCATATCGACCGGCTCTATAAAAATATCACATGACCTAACCCCTCAGGTGAACACCATAAAAAAAAAGCTGTGCTAAATAAAACTTTTTTTTTGTCACCTTACATCACTAAAAGTGCAACACCAAGCGATCAAAAAGTCATATGCACCCCAAAATAGTACCAATATAACGGTCACCTCATCCCGCAAAAAAATTGCCCATACCTAAGACAATCGCCCAAAAAATAAAAAAACTATGGCTCTCAGACTATGGAGACTCTAAAACACGATTTTTTTGTTCAAGCGATCAAAAAGTCATACGCACCCCAAAATAATACTAATCAAACCGTCATCTCATCCCGCAAAATATGAGACCCCCAAAAAAATGACAATCTCCCAAAAAATAAAAGCACTAGGGCTCTCATAATATGGAAACACTGAAACATATTTTTTAATTCAAAAATGCTGTTATTGTGTAAAACATAAATAAATTAAAAAAACATACATTTTAGGTATCGCCGCGTCCGTAACAACCTGCTTAATTAAAATAGCACATGATCTAACCTTTCAGATGAACACTGTAAATAACAAAAAATAAAAACAGTGCCAAAGCTAAAAATCATATGTACCCTAAAATAGTACCAACAAAACTGCCACCTTATCCCGTAGTTTCCAAAATGGGGTAATTTCTTGGAGTTTCTACTCTAGGGGTGCATCAGGGGGTCTTCAAATGTGACATGGCAGCTTAAAATTATCCCAGTGAAATCTGCCTTCCAAAAATCATATGTTGTTCCTTTCCTTCTGCACAATGCCGTGTGCCGTATAGAAATTTACGACTACATATGGGGTGTTTCTGTAAACTACAGAATCAGGGCAAAATATTGAGTTTTGTTTGGGTGTTAGACCATGCTTTGTTTGTGGAAAAAAATTGATTAAAATGGAAAATCTGCCAAAAAAGTTCCATTAATTCTTGTGGAACACTTAAAGGGCTGACAAAGTTTGTAAAATCCGTTTTTAATACCTTAAGGGGTGTAGTTTCTAAAATGGGGTCAGTTTTTGGGTGGTTTCTATTATGTAAACCTCACAAAGTGACTTCAGTCTTGAAATGGTCCTTAAAAAGTGGGTTTTGGAAATTTTCTGAAAAATTTCAAGATTTGCTTATAAACTTCTAAGCCTTCTAACGTCCCCTAAAAAATAAAATGGCATTTACAAAATTATCCAAACATGAAGTAGACATATGGGAAATTTAAAGCAGTAACTATTTTTGGAGTTATTACTATCTATTATAAAAGTAGAAAAATAGAAATTTGCTAATTTGCTAATTTTTCCAAATTGTTGGTAAATTTGGTAATTTTTTATAAATAAAAATGATATTTTTTTACTCAATTTTACCACTGTCATGAAGTACAATATGTGACGAGAAAACAATCTCAGAATGGCCTGGATAAGTAAAAGCGTTTTAAAGTTATCGCCACATAAAGTGACACATGTCCGATTTGCTAAAAATGGCCTGGGCAGAAAGGTGAATAATTGCTTGGTCCTGAAAGGGTTAAACAGGCATTATTTACAGGACAGACGATTCCACAGTGGCTGTTTGCCTGACAAACAATCTATATTACATGACTGCACAAGTTTTTACACAATACACCACTCCCGGCATCTAAAGAGTTGTTGTTCAATGTTAATGACTTGAATAAAGATTTGTTTGTTAGTCGATTGAATCAATCATCTCTTGTCATTCCATTGTTCAGTGCTATTACATTATTCCATAATTCATTACTTTTAGTCGATTTTATTTTTATTTTTTTAAATGATTATCTTCTCATGTAATGGGGGCTTTACTAAAAGGGGTTGGCCATAGTGATGAGCGAGCATGCTCAGCCGAATACTGTTCGGCTCGAGCATCGCTATGCTCGGCACATGGCGGTACTCGGCCGAGTACCCCATGTGCTCGAGCGCCATGCTCGAGTCTCCTTCCCGCATGTTTCGCTGCTGCTAAGCAGCCAATAAACGTGCAGGTAAGTACTGCCATCCCTGTAATGCCAGTATCCATGTTGGCTGCTGGCATTACAATGATTGGCTGGCCGGAACGCGTCATCGGGTGCTATATAGCACCCGATGACACGTGCTCGGATCAGTCATAGTTAGGGAGAGCACAGGGTAGGAAGGGAAAGGCAGTGTAGGGAGCGAAATTCTCAGTTATCAGTTTTCGAAGAAACCTTTTCAAAGACCCAAAAGTCCTTTTAAGGACTAGTATGTGTGTGTGTGTGTGTGTTTCAGAGCAGCAATATATTTTTACCTGCGCTAAATTAATCAGTCTCAGGGACATTCGTGCTGAGGATGGGACAGATAGTGCAGGGAGAGAAATTAGCTGTTTTTACTACCAAAAGCTTTTCAAAGACCCCAAAGTCCTTTTAAGGACTACTGTGTGTGTGTGTTTGACAGCAGCAAGATATTTATTTTATTATTTATTTTATAATTTATTTTATGTACTTATATAGCGCTACTATATTCTTCAGCAGTTTACAGACATTATCATCCAACTGTCCAATGGAGCTCACAATCTAAGGTCCCTATCAGTATGTTTTTGGAGTGTGGGAGGAAACCGGAGTACCCGGAGGAAACCCACGCAAGCATGGGGAGAACATACAAACTCCATGAAGATGTTGTCCTTGGTCAGATTCGAACCTAGGACCCCAGCGCTGCAAGGCACTAGTGCTTTCCACTGAGCCACCGTAATATTTTTCTTTAATACCTATTAGTGACATATACTGTACATCACCCGCAGACTGTGTCTTCTTGCGTAGATTCAAACTGAATCGTATTGTGAATAGGAATTTTAAAACATAACATTTACTAAATCATTTAAAATAAATGCCACTTGGTGAGAAACATTAAGGACAAACACCTCCACTATAGCATAGATAAATAAAGGGTGGATCTTACCACGTTTGGTGGGTTCCACAGCCTGTGGAGGACGGTTCAGGTAGTAGGTGGACCACCGGAACCTGTGTGACCAAGGTGCTGATGTCTATAGGCAATGTGGCACTCCTGTATAACCCTATTATGTCTTTCCTACCTACACACAGATGGGGGGGCTAATCGAGCAGCTGCCTAGCACACATGGAGCACCCGCCCCGACAGGGGTGACCCCATACCGATCCTGTCCCTCAGTATGGGCCTTGTGCTATATTTACCCTAATACAAAACCCTACATGCCATGTTTCGGTCCTAGACTCCAGACCTCCTCAGGGGTTTCATAGACGTATTCAGGGGTAACTAGAAATAAATTAACAAACACACACTAAATATAGGTCACATATAAAACTGAGTTGCCAATGTTCATAGATTGGATTCAAACTCAGATTACTTACTGAAAGAAGATCGTTTTAGCCTCCTACTTTCAATCCGGATCTATGGTGTATCATATCCGAGCCTTAGCATGAGAAGTGTCCCAAGCAAGTACTGTGTCTCACCTCAAATAGTGGCGATTTGGGTGAGCAATTTGTGGTTGTTACTCACCTCCTTATATTACCCCTCTTCCTAGTGGGTGTACGCCCCCCTGTATATCCAACTCACCTGTCCATAGCAGTCACAGCATGTGTGATTGCCTGTGGAACGCACGCCGCTCGCGTGCGTTCCACCGGACCGGAAGTTGTCATCACATGGTACGGGCAAACCGGAAGTGAGGTAAGGACCTGCTTCCAAGCGTCGCCGGTTGCATGGCAACACCTGAAACACGGCCCTGAATGCCGCAAATGATAACTTGCAAGCGATTTTCATTTTTGCTGGATCGCAATTTGGATATTAACTGGCAGGACATTTAAACACATACCCCGGCACCACCACAATTGTAGCAGCAAGCCAAGGAGGGAATACTATTCTGCTACAGGTAGCAGTATTTTCACAAGTGACATCTACCTGTTCATTAACCCCAACATGCCCAACGCGCTCAAATTCTAGAGCACGTGCGCATATAGGGAAACATGAACAACCAGATATCAACACATTAGTTAGATACAGCCCTCATTCTTGCACATAATCTGAGGATATGTCGCACCATATGTATGTATGGCACATCGTCACAAAAAACAGCTATAGTTTTGTTGCTCATTTAGACCCGCAGGATGTACTGTCTTTAGGTAGAAAATCCATTTTGCTTCGCATTGGAGGATTCTCCTATCGAAGTCCCCTCGTCTGATGCCCGGCTTAATTTTCTCAATACCCATGAAGGAAAGGCAATCAACTCTTCCATCATGTTCGGTATTCACGTGTCTAGCCACGGGTTTATCTCTAGCATTTTTAATGTCGCCGACATGTTCTCCTATTCTCCTCCTAAATTCTCTGACTGTCTTTCCAACATACTCTTTCCCACAAATACATGTAATTTTGTAGATTACTCCCCTGCTTTTGCAGTTGATAAAATCACTTACATTGTATGTTTTTCCCGTGTTATTGCTCTTAAAGGTTTTCGTCTTGGTCATAAAGGGGCACGCCACGTACCCTCCGCATTTGTGGTTACCACTAATCCCTCTCTCAAGCCATGTTTTTACAGGGGCTGCTGATGTATAGTGGCTATGTACCACAAGGTCACGGATGCTTCTACCCCGCCTGTAGGTGATGCTGGGGTGCTCCTTTACGACCTTACAAATATCACGGTCCATTCGTAGTACGTGCCAGTGTCTCGAAATGATGTCTCTAACTGCAGATGAACAGCCATTATATGTGCTGATGAGACGGATCTCTCTGTCTTCCTTACTTCCTTCATTCATTCATGGGAGCCTCCTTTCGGGGGGTGAGGAGTGACACTCTATCCCTACCTAAAGCATTCTGGTACGCTGGTGTCAATACACTTGCTGGGTAGCCCTGATCCAAAAATCTCAGGTTCTCTGGCCCGTGTGACAAAGTCTGAGCGTCTGGAGCAGTTCCTCCTTAATCGCAGGTATTGACCCCGCGGTATCCCCTTCCTGAGGGGGTATGGGTGACTACTTTCCCACCTCAGGAGAGAATTAGTGGAGGTGGGTTTACGATAGATTGTCGTCTCCAAATGACCACTCGGACTTATGCCCACGCAGATGTCCAAAAATGGAAGTTGGGTTGGGTGGCATTCTGATGTAAGGTGTAGGCCTATATCGTTCTTATTTAATAATAGGACCCAATCAGAGAAAGTTTCCATACTCCCTTTCCAGATGACAAACACGTCGTCTATGAAGCGTGCCCACTTTTGAACACACTGCAGTTCTACCATAGACTCATCTTTAAATACTATGGTATTCTCCCACCAGCCCAGGAACAAATTTGCATACGATGGGGCACAAGGGCTCCCCATCGCAGTGCCCCTGAGCTGGTGGTAGAATTGCCCATTAAAAAGGAAATAATTCCTTGTCAATGAGAACTCAAGTAGTTCAAGTACAAAGTCACTGTGGGCCTGGAAGTGTCTTCCTCTTGTAGATAAAAAATATGATGCTGCATACAAACCCCCCTTGTGTGGGATGGAGGAGTATAGTGCCTCCACATCTACACTACCTAGTATGCAGCCCTCATCAAGATGGATACCTTCCAGTTGTCTGAGGAGATCACCCGTGTCTTTGACATGGGAGGAGAGGGAGAGGACAAACGGGGCCAAGATTCTATCTAT
Source organism: Bufo bufo (assembly GCF_905171765.1). NCBI lineage: Eukaryota > Metazoa > Chordata > Amphibia > Anura > Bufonidae > Bufo > Bufo bufo. The sequence goes on from NC_053393.1 coordinate 260,839,701, forward strand.
ATATATTCCAGGTTTTGACTGAGGCTGTCCACCCCCGAAACTATTGGTCGCCCCTTGAGGGGCACACAGCCCTTGTGAACCTTCGGGAGGCTATAAAACGTAGCAATTTGTGGGCACTGGGGATACAAAAAATCGTATTCTTCCTGATTGATTAATTTAGCAAATTTGGCTTTATCTAGGATACTTTTAAGTTCCTTTTTATAGACCACAGTGGGGTCCACATGAAGTATTTCATAACAGTCGCGAGGAGCCAATAGGTTCATACACATTGATTCATAAACCTTTGTACTCAGGATGACGGTGTTCCCACCTTTGTCTGATGGTTTAATAACAATGTTTTTGTTTTTGGACAAACTGTCCAGTCCACACAGTTCATCCTGAGTACAATTGTTTGGTGCTGAGTACAAGTGAGTAGTCTCAAGGTCAGTACTAACCAATTTGAGGAATACATCCACACAATTAATCTCACCTATAGGGGGCATCCTTTTACTCTTGTTCTTTAAACATGAAAAGGGTCCCTCACCTGGAGCTGGTTCGTTAGCAGTAGTTAAGCTTTGTAACAGCTTTACGTCTGCCAGCATTTCCACGGGGACACCCATCTCTATGCTTTGTTTCCTCTCAAGATTGCAGAAGTGCTTATACCACCGCAATTTCCGTGCAAAGAGGTGCAGGTCCACTGTGGTCTTAAAAGGATTATATTGAGACGTTGGGACAAAGGAGAGACCTCTTTCAAGAACCCTTGTTTCCGTGTTTGTTAGAATGTGAGATGATAGGTTAATTATTTTTGGGCCGGTATGGTTCCCACTCCCTGAGGTTGCTGTTGTGCTCGATTCCTTAGGGGGTAGGTCGAGCTCTGGTCTAAAAAACCTGGTCCTCCTCTGTTATATGAGCCTCCCCGGTTTTGATATCTCCTACCTCGGCCTCTACCTTTATTTGTATTTTTTCGGTTCCCTGTGTGTTGTTCTTTATCTGATTCTGACTGGTCTGTTTCTGTTGATGAAAAGTCAGTATCTCTTTCAGTTAACCTTCTTCTATCAAATGTTTGTACATATACTTTATTTTCCTTAAAATCGGCCAAATCACGGTTAAATTGTTTATGTTTTCGCTCCTTGAGGTGATATTGGAATTTATCCAAAGAGGTCTGAAGTTGTTTCTCCCTTGTCCCAAAGTCCGTCTCTTGTGAAAAAGACTGAGTAATAGCAATCTGATCACGTAATTTAATATCCAAATTAATCAAAGTCTGCCGTTCCTGTTCAATTAGTAGTCTCATAAATCTCAACGAACTATTGGTGGCCTCGAGCTCCCATTTACTCATTAAGGAGGTATTTCTACATCGGGTTGCTGGGGTCAAATTAATTCGTAGACCACGTGGGACAATGTTATTTTCCAGGTAGTGTTCCAAGCTTTGCACCTCCCACCAGGACACTATCTGCTCTTTATATACTTTTTCCAGCTCCTTGAAGGATGCCCCATAGGATGGAATATATTTCCTCTGACAGAATGCTCTGTCAGAAAAAACCTCCTTGGCCTCTGTCAACCAACTACCAGAGTCGAAGCCAGTACTCAAAAATCCTGCCATATCCAAAAATATATATAAATGACACGGTATTAATTATACCAACACACAGTGGAGATGCGTTTGCGGTATATGTTCACACCCAAATATAACTAAATCGTATTGTGAATAGGAATTTTAAAACATAACTTTTACTAAATAATTTAAAATAAATGCCACTTGGTGAGAAACATTAAGGACAAACACCTCCACTATAGCATAGATAAATAAAGGGTGGATCTTACCCCGTTTGGTGGGTTCCACAGCCTGTGCGTAGATTCAAATAATCAGCTCCACATTTATTGTCTATAGTGGGCGTTTAATACGCATCCGTGACATATACAGTACGCCATCTGAAAACTGTTTCTTTAGCATAAATTTAAATAATCAGGGGCCAGTCCTCATCTACTATCTATTTCTTTAGCGTAAATTCCAGTAATCTAGGCCTAATCTAGTGTCCATAGTGTTTTTTTTCTGTGACAGATACAGTACGCCATCCGAAAATTGTTTCTTTACGGCAAATTCCAATAATCTGGGCCTAATGTAGTGTCCATAGTGTGTGGCTTTCTATGACATATATAGTACGCCATCTGAAATCTGTTTCTTTAGCGTAAATTTAAATAATCTGGGCCTAATCTAGTGTCCATAGAGTGTTGTTTTCTGTGACATATACAGTACGCCATCTGAAAACTGTTTCTTTAGGGCAAATTCCAATAATCTGGGCCTAATCTAGTGTCCATAGTGTGTGGCTTTCTGTGACATATACAGTACGTCATCTGAAAACTGTTTCTTTAGTGTAAATTTAAATAATCTGGGCCTAATCTAGTGTCCATAGTGTGTTGTTTTCTGTGACCTATACAGTATGCCATCCGAAAACTGTTTCATTAAGGCAAATTAAACTAATCTGGGCCTAATATAGTGTCCATATTCTGTGGGTTTCTGTGACACATACTGTCCTGCATCCGAAAACGGTGTCTTTAGCGGACTGTAAAACAATCTGCGCCGCATCTAGTGACAAAACCATTAATATAAAGAAGGCAAACAGTGAAGTTGCAAAAGGGAGAAGTCGGCCCACACCAAACAAGCCTGCAACCGTTATACCGAGCACCCCTATGTGTTAATCTACCTTGCCAAGGGGTAGGTGTTCCAAGTATGGTGCTTTTGTGATGAAAGTGCAGACGACAAGAGTGGTAGTTTGCAACCTGTGCCATACCAAAATAAGCTGGGGGGACGACGACGACGACACTAGCAACCTCACCACCACCACCAGCATGGTTGCTAGTGTCCCCCCCCCCCCCGCTCATTTTGGTATGGCACAGGTTGCAAACTACCACTCTTTTGTCGTCTGCACTTTCATCACAAAAGCACCATACTGCGGAACACCTACCGAGGTGTAACGGTTGCAGGCTTGTTTGGTGTTGGCCGACTTCTCCCTTTTGCAACCCCACTGCCTCTTCCAGCCTGTTGCGGTGCTGTGGATCCCTCCCTCTCTGTACTGCTGTTCTTGGATTTTCACCTTCCCATGCTGGGTCACGGTCAGTGACCTCATCGTCCACCACCTCCTCTATCACTTCCTCACTCTGCTTATCCTCTTGACTTGATCTAACCACAACCTCAGTGATTTACCCGCAGACCCAGATTGTGGACCCAGCCATTCGGCCCACTTATTAGGGTGCTTGGATGCCATGTGGCAGATCATGCTGATCTGCCACATGGCATCCAAGCACCTTAATAAGTGGGCCGAATGGCTGGGTCCACAATCTGGGTCTGTGGGTCACACCACTGCCTTCTCTTCCCCTGTGTTACGCACTGCTGGCCAATCGCCTGTGGAAGGCGCAGACCCGGATGCCCCTCTCCCTGCATCTTGACCTTCGCATGAACCATCAGCAACAACATCCACTTCCCTGTCCAAGCGCAGCGTCCAAATGTCCATAATAGTCATTTGAACGCAAACGCAAATAACCACCCACCCACAGGCCATAGCACTAAATGCGCAACTTTCCAAATTACTGGCCCTTGAAATGTTGCCATTTAGGCTTGTGGACACTGAGGCCTTCCGCAGCCTGATGTCGGTGGCCGTCCCTCGGTACGCAGTCTCCAGCCGCCACTATCCTTACCAGCATGTGTCCCAGAACATCACCCGTGCCCTAACCAACCCACTTACTGGGAAGGTCCACTTCACCACGGACACATTGACAAGTGCTGGTGGCTAGGGACACTACATTTTCCTGACCGCACACTGGGTGAATGTTGTGGAGCCCGGGAGTGAGTCGTACCCTGGGATGGCACAGTTGCTACCCACTCCCAGGATTGCGGTACCTACATTCATCAGGGTCTCTGCCAGCAGCTAAATTACTGGCTCCAACCCCCACTTCTCCTCCGCCGCCTCCACTTCCACCTCCAGCAGCAGTCGCTAGCTGGAAGTAGTGTAGCACTGCTGTGGGTAAGCATCAACAGTCTGTGCTGAAGTTGATTTGCTTAGGGGACAAACAGCACACCGCCGCAGAGCTGTGGCAGGATATAAGGGACCAGACTGAGGTGTGGCTCTCGCCACTCAACCTACAATCACGCATGGTTGTGTCTGACAATGGCTGTAACTTGGTGGCGGCTTTGGAGCTCGGCAACCTGACACACATCCCATGCCTAGCCCACGTCTTAAACTTAGTGGTTCAGCGGTTTATCAAAACCTACCCAATTTGCCAGAGCTACTAGTGAAGGCGCTCCGCGTGTGTGCCCATTTCCACAAGTCGTCCACAGCTTCAGCCGGTCTGTCAACGCTGCAGCAGCGCTTGCGGCTTCCAGCTCACCGACTGTTGTACGACATGAGCACGCGCTGGACCTCTACGTTCCACATGTTGGCCAGGCTTAGTGAGCAGCAGAGTGCAGTTGTGGAATACCAGCTGCAACATGGTCATCGCCTTTCGAGTCAACTGACACTATTCACAAGCGAGGAGTGGGCATTGATGTCAGACCTCTGTGAGGTTTTAAAAAACTTTGCGTTTTATGTAAAGGACCGCACTGCTTCAATCTCCATCAAGGGGTAGACTCTCGTAGTAGGATTTTTTCCGCACTTCCCAAATGTAGTGACATATGAATCTTTACAGTCCTTACACCCTCCTGGTAGATCATGTAACCTTCAAAAAGGGATGTGCGCAATAGTGAAGTACAATTTATTATACTCACAAACAAGGATGTTTAAAATGCCTTAAAACATAGCCTTATGTTCAGACCCGACTATGGCTAAGGCATTTTAAACATCCTTGTTTGTGAGTATAATAAATTGTAGTTTTTTAACCTCTTGTGGCAGTACTTCAAGTTTTTTAACCTTCTTGTGGCAGCGACTGTGAAGATTTATATGTCACTACATTTGGGAAGTGCGGAAAAAATCCTACTACGAGAGTCTACCCCTTGATGGAGATTGAAGCAGCGCGGTCCTTTACATAAAACGCATTGCTGTGTGAACTTGCCCATAACACTCCAGGACCTGCAGCGCATAGAAGATAAGCAACGTATTTTGAGACTTTTTCTTTCCCTTTTAAAAAACTTTGATGAATCCACACAGATGCTTAGTGGCGATAACTCTATTATCAGCCTAACCATCTCACTGCTGTGTCTACTCAAACGATCGCTGCTAACAGTTAAGGACGACGCTCTGAATGTGGCAGATGAGGAAATTGAGGAGGACATTACACAGGGTGATACCCTTACCACCCACAGTTCTTCTTCTCAGCGCGAATTGGACCATGGAGAGGAGGAGGAGCTGGAGACAGTTGCCTCTGCTACAGAGGGTAGTACCTATGGAACTTTAATTCCATCTATTCAGCGTGGATGGGTAGAAGAGAGGGGGGGGAGATGGAGAGTCATCCTGATGTTGACACCGACGTCTTGCCTGTTGGTACTCTGGCACACATAGCTGACTTCATGTTTGGCTGCCTTTCCCGTGTTATACGCATTTTAGACAACACGGATTACTGGTTGTTCACCCTTTTCAACCCCGCTACAAAGATAACTCCTCATCTTTTGGACAAGCAAAACTGTGCTATACCAGATGGTCCTTGTTGAAAAATTGCTCCAAAGTTGATAGGGCAGACATCCAAATAGATCGTCGCTGTCACGGGGACGTGCAATCGCTTAGAAGTTATCTAGAGTCAACAAAGAGGCAGCAGGCCCTCACCTACAAGTCCAGTCTCAGTAGCCAAGAGTCTGGTCAATACAATCCTCACCATGATGGCACACTGGGTAAACATTGTGGAGGCCGGGAGCAAGTTGGCTGCTGGCACCAGACTTGCCCTCCAATAGATCCTCGTTAACGGAAAGTGTACTCATTCCAATAACAGGGCCTCTTAGGAGTGCTGTATTGTTATTTATCGTCACTACCTGTCACGCCCATGGTCATGGTCGTGACTCCTGTAACCGCATGCAGTTGCCTGCGGTCTAGGTCTGGTTGTCAATCACAGGTGGGGGCTGAAGTATGTTGCCTCACCTGTGGTTGCCGCTGGCAACATTATTTTATGTGGCAGCATAGCAGCCTGAACTGTTGCGTGGCAGCTTGCTATGTTGTGCATGCGGTTGCACCTGGCAAACTGTCTATGTAGGTGTGCCTTGTCTCTGTTTTTGTGCACAAGGTTTATTTATGGGTGCACGTCCCCTTTAAGTGGCTGTCTTCCCTTCCCTGGTGTGAGAAGGGTTAATTCCCTTCCTAGTATGTGAGCACTGGGTGTGTCTGTGTGGGTGTGGCTACATGTGCTATTTAGCCTCAGTTGAGACCTGATGTCTGAGGGGTACTCCAGCCTTGTTTGTAAGCTGGAGGCACCCTCCTGGTCCCTTATACCATCTGCCAGTGTGGGCCACCCTTGTGGTCATAAATGTTGTTATGTTAAGTTTATGTTTGTGTGGTGTCTGTTATTAGTGCAGCTATGGTTCTGGCTTCCTGTGTGTTTATGTGTGCTGTGTCCTTTTGTGTCTGTGTGTGGACTTCAGCACTTGTGTCCAGGGATCCAGTCAGTGTGTCTGTGGCAGGTAGGGGTGGAAGTCTTTCACTCTCCTGCCATATCCATAGTCTGTTTATGGTTATATCCCCTTGCAGCTCGGACAGTTTAGACTCCTGTTTCTCCGCATCCAGGAGGAACAGGTGGTCTACCCAGCTCCTAGTTCAGGGATCGGCGGAGGATGAGTAGGGATCCGAGGTTCCTGAGCATGAGCCCTCCTACCTTCAAGGTTGGCTCATGCAGCTAGGAGTCAGGGTCAGATTAGGGATGCGTTAGGAGGTGACCTGCTCCCTAATTCTGTGGTTCTGGCCGAGTAGCGACTAGCATCTCGTGGCATCGCACGGCTGAGGGTTTTCCCCATCCTCAGCCGTGACACTACCTTCCCGAGTTGGGAGTGGGTAATTGCTGCGCTCCTGCTGCCTTTCTTGGATTCTTCTGCTTTAATAACTTGACCCACCCTCTAGGAAAAAAAGGGGCAAAGCAACAACAGTCAATAGGATTTAAGCCATTGACTTCCCTTGGATGTGGTATCCCTTTCTCAAGCTCCCTCTCCAGCATCAAACCCTGATTCTCCGTTACCTGTGATCACCATGGTAGGAGCAGAAAAGAACATTGAAAGTTGATAGGGCAGACATCCAAATGGATTGTTGCCGTCACGGGGACATGCAATCGCCCAGAGGTTATCGGAGTCACCAATGCGGCAGCAAGCCCTCGCCCCTAAGGTTTTAGATGGTCAGATCAGCAGGCCCTTGCTCCAAATGTTTTTGAGGGTTACCAGCAGTCCATCAATGATAATTTTTCAAGGGTGTTTATGATGCCCTCTTTTATGTGTAACAAAGGGTGTATTGGAGAGCCGGTTCCTTGTAATTTTTGGCAGCCCTTTCACTTAGTGCATAGGCTTTATGAGTGTAAGAGTCCCACTACCTGAACAATTATACCACAACGTGAATGAGGCCCTCCTTTATGTGATATACAAGCTGTTTCGGAGTGCCTCTTGCTTGTAATTTTTTGCAGTACTTGCACTTTAAATACAATTGAATATACTGGAAAGAATGTTTCCTAACAATTTTTCCTGTAAAATAATTTTTGGGGGGGATTTGTGCGTATTTTTGTCATTCTGTAAAAGTGGCATACAACTCGGACAACATGGTTCCCAGCAACGACCTGGAAGTCAAAGATTCATCCAGACATCGTCCCCATGCTGTTCCAGATCTATTTCGGTGGTGTTTCTGTCACTTTCTGACTTTTTCCAATGGACCAGGTACCCTCCTCTCTTCAGAGCAGGGGGTGCCTGGTTGTCTCCCGTTGACTTCCATTATACTCGATTGCTCGTCCAAACACCCGAATACTTTGGTACTCGATCATCACTAGTTGGCTACCCTAAGTATCAAAAATTCAAAACCATGAAGTATTTATATCAAGTGACATGTACTGACTATATGTCATTTTCTAACCTGTTGACTATGACATGCCTCCCTGGAGGAGCTCCTCAGACCAGCTGTATGGGAGAAGCAGTGGCAAAGTGAAAGTAAAAATCCCAGCATGCATTGCAGCAAGCATGTTCAGAAGAGCAGTCACATGACATCCCTGCCATAGAGACAAGAGCCCCTAAGATAATATCAATAGGTCAATCAGTGAATAACTGCTGTACAGACAGCAATATGAAGTACGCCCCAGTCCCAGCAGCACACAGGAATATGATGCTAATGTATGAAATGTATCATACATATGTTACTGGGGGAAGGGAGGGTGCCCTGTTCATAAACTTGCTGTAGGACCTAGTCACTTCTAGTTGCACCATTGGATTTAAGCCATGAACAGAATGAATAGAGGGGGAGATTTATCATTTCCCTTGTTTCTGAAAAGTGTCGTTAAAAAGTTCCAAACTATGTGTTTGCAACTTTTTAACTGTGCCTTTAAAAAAGGGCCGCTCCGTTCTCCTGCTATGTCCTCCGGTATCTCCGTTCCCTAAGTTATGGTAGGCGGAGTCTGCCTTTGTTCTTCTGAAGCGCTGGCCAATCGCATTGCAGAGCTCACAGCCTGGGAGAAAATAACCTCCCAGGCTGTGAGCTCTGCGCTGCGATTGGCCAGCGCTAGAGCAGAACAAGGGCAAACTCCACCTACCATAACTTAGTGACTGGAATCTCCGCCTACTATAACTTAGTGAGCGGAGATACCGAAAGGACATAGCAGGAGAACGGAGCGGCGCCCGGGGATAATAGTAAGTGCAGTGAGATCCCCGGGCGCCGCTCTACATGTCTGTATAGTTAGTTCATAGTGTAATAATCGGTGAAAGGTCCTCTTTAATGTGTGCGTTCATATCTGTGCCTTCAGCACCATCTAGTGACCTTTAGCTGTAAGTGCATCTTCTGCCTTGTTATAAACTATGCATTTTCATTAGGTCACCTCACTACCTGATCACAGTCTTTCTGGGAAAGAGACAGGCACCTTCTTCCTTTTCCCTTCACCTCATGGAAGGAGCAGCTGCCCATTGTGTGTCTCTTACTAAAGCATCGTCGGTAAGGGATTAATTAATGTTTTTGCATAAGTTTTGTGTACATTGTGCTGTATATTCAGTTCTTGTATGTTCATTTTCTTATAGTTTACCTTATCTACTGCCGGTTAATAAAATCCACAGACTACAGAAACAAGTCTCATCTTATTAACTAGTAGAATGGTGATATTTGCCTGTTGAACTGCATATAGACCCCGGGGGTACATGTTGTGAGAACAAGACCGTAAACGACAACTTCCAGCGAGAGAGACACACCTGACTACACAGAAGTCTGTTACGGTCCACGCAATATCTGCAAACGGACACCAGAGCGACTTCTATACAGTCCAGTGCTGCAAGGGGATAGCCGCTTTAAGCAATGTAGACACATTTGATTGCATACTGTGACCGCTCTCTAAGCACAGCGACCGGCATTCCACAGCACAGTAGTCTCCACGCAGTTAAGTGTCTTCACCAACACCATGTCGCGTAGCACAGTATCAAGCTACAAGACAAGATCAGGGAAGGATGGTTCCACCAAGTCGTCTTCCGTTAGCAATGCAGCCGCCGTTGCCCGTGCAAATGCAGAAGCCGCGAAGGTCAAAGCAGCCTTTGCCGAACAAGAAATGAAGATGAAAGAAGAAAGGGCTGAGAAAGCAAAGCAACAGGTCCTCTTAGATGCAAAGCTAGAGAAACTCGCCGTAGAGAAAGAAACAGCAGCCGCCATAGCTGAAGCAGAGTTCTTGGAAGCAATGGAATACCCGAAAACCGAAAGTCACCGCAGTGTGCTTAGTCCAGAACTCAGCCAGCAGGATCCTGTACGACGTACTTCAGAGTACGTCCGTCAACACTCCAGACCAAACAGCAATGCTGATCCATTCCCAGGAACCGAAGATGTCACCTATGCCACAGAGGAATCATACCGTCCAAAAGAAAGAGTCACGCTCGGAACCCAGTCCTACAAACAAGAGAGCCCAGAGCCACGTGAGAAAACTCCAGCTAACTTCCCTGCACACCGAGGAAGCCAGCTTCCAGTCGAGCCTGCAGAGCCACCTTATCCCACAAGACGGTATGACATGGGCTGGCCTAAGTCAGAGACTCCATACAGGTATGATCACCCACCACACTCTCACTGTGACTTTCCACCTCCAACCAACCTTAGTAGTAACCAGAGCACAATAGACTTTGCCAGGTTCTTTACTAAACGAGAGCTAGTTACAAAGGGACTGGCGAAGTTCAGCGATCGCCCTGAAAACTATAGAGCATGGCGGGCCTCCTTTTATAACATTACAAAAGTGGTCCTGGGCTACATTTACAACCAAACTAGGCGTTTTTACGTTTACGTTAACAACCGAGTGTTAAGAATCAGGAGGTCCACTTTCCCAAAACAATGGCACTTTGTACCTACTGACCATAACCCAGCAGACTTAGCAACCAGGTAAGTTGCTGCCAGTCACCTTAAGGACACAGTTTGGTTCATGGGTCCTGCTTTTCTATATAACTCAGAACATTCTTCTGCCTGTGACTCATATGAGCTGTTAGATGCAGATTCTGACAAAGAAATCCGCCCTCAGGTATCTGTGCTACTTACTGTAAATTCGTACAATCAGCTCGGTAGCCACCGTTTCATCAGGTTTTCCACCTGGAAGTCACTTGTGCGAGCTATTACCTGCTTAGCACACGTAGCCCGTTCCTTCAAGCATTCCCCATTTGTTATGGGATGTAACTGCAAAGGTTGGCACCATTGTAAGAATGGATACTCAGTAAGGGAGCTAGAACAATCGAAAAATCTAATTATTTGTTCCATGCAACAAGAGACATTCGCTAAGGAACTCTACTGCATCAATAACAAAAAACCTGTGTCAAAAGACAGTGTGTTAGTGAAGCTCGATCCAGTCCTTGACGAGAATGGTCTGCTAAGAGTGGGAGGACATCTTAAAGAGGCCAAATTAGGGTTTAATGAGAAACATCCTATCATAATACCTGGTCATCATCATTTAGCTTCCTTGCTTGTAGAACACTACCACAGTAAGATAAAACACCAGGGCCGTCTATTCACCAAAGGAGCGTTATGAGCTGCTGGGCTGTGGGTCGTTGGTGCAAAAAGGTGTATTAACAAATGTATATTCAAATGTATCACTTGCCGCAAGCTACGTGTGGGTTTACAAACACAAAAAATGGCCAATCTCCCGTCCGACAGGGTTAGCATGGACCATCCATTTACTAATGTGGGCCTTGACGTGTTTGGTCCCTGGTCCGTTATCACACGTCAAACAAGAAGTAGCCACGCTAGCTCCAAGCGATGGGCAGTCATTTTCAGTTGTATGTCAATTTGAGCCGTCCACATTGAAGTTATTGAGTCTATGGACACTTCTAGCTTCATAAATGCTCTCAGGCGCTTTATTGCAATCAGAGGTCTTGTAAAACAAATCCGCTCTGACAGAGGCACAAACTTTGTTGGAACTGCTAATGAGCTAAAGATTCTCTCTAACTTGGATAATAACAGTGTAAAAAGATTCCTTAGTGAGCAAGGATGCACTTGGATTTTCAATTCCTCTCATTCTTCTCACATGGGAGGAGCCTGGGAAAGAATGATTGGCATAGCCCGCAGAATCTTGAACTCTATCTTCCTACAAGAAGGCAATGCTAGACTCTCTCATGAATGCCTTACAACCTTTATGGCTTAAGGCTCCGATATCAAATGACCCAGGAGATCCAATACTGCTTACTCCTGCCTCTCTACTTACCCAAAAGACTGGTATACTGAGTGCTCCTTCTGGAGAGTTTGGCACCAAAGATCTCTACAAACGCCAATGGAGACAAGTGCAAGGCCTTGCCGATACTTTCTGGAATAGGTGGAAGAAGCAATATCTTCCCACCTTACAGACAAGAACCAAATGGCACACAGTTAAGCCCAACCTGAAACCGGATGACATTGTTCTTGTTAAAGACTCTCAGGCTCAAAGAAATCATTGGCCTTTGGGCCTCATTACTAAAGTGTTCCCAAGTGAAGACGGACATGTCCGTAAAGTTGAGGTCAAGATTTTCAAACAAAATGAGACCAAACTGTTTATCAGACCTACTTCTGAACTAATCCTACTGTTATCTGTAGAGGACTCTAATAGTGACATCGGCTGATGTCAAGCGGGGAGTGTACTGTCTTCTCTTCACTAACTATTGCATAGTTGTTAATGTGTGTGTTCATTTGTGTGCCTTCTGCACCATCTATTGACCTTTAGCTGTAAGTGCATCTTCTGCCTTGCTAAACTATGCATATTCATTAGGTCACCTGACTTCCTGCTCACAGTGCTTTCTGGGAAAGAGACAGGCACCTTCTTCCTTTTCCCTTCACCTTATGGAAGGAGCAGCTGCACATTGTGTGTCTCTTACTAAAGCATCATCGGTAAGGGATTAATTAATGTTTTTGCATAAGTTTTGTGTACATTGTGCTGTATATTCAGTTCTTGTATGTTCATTTTCTTATAGTTTACCTTATTTACTGCCGGTTAATAAAAACCACAGACTACAGAAACAAGTCTCATCTTATTAACTAGTAGAATGGTGATATCTGCCTGTTGAACTGCATATAGACCCCGGGGGTACATGTTGTGAGAACAGGACAAATACATTTGTACAAATCGATCTGCTCACATACAGAGGAGCATCCTGTCTATCATCATATGACTAAGGCTACTTTCACACTAGCGTTAGCAGGGTCCGGCAGGCTGTTCCACTGCCGAATCTGTGCTAACGCTAGCCCGCTCTGGCCCCATTCACATTCACTGATGCCCAGCACGCTGCGTTTTTTGTCCGGTCGCCTCTCGGCATGTTTGCCGTGCTGTGGCCGCATCTCTGACCTGTGCCTATTAAAGTGAATGGGACCGGAGCGGACTACCGGTGTCACTCATGGGTTACCATTAGCACTGATCACTGTATACAGTGTACAGCAGGTCACCGATCTCTATATGCAGTGGTGGGAGCAGTGGCGTACCTACCATATAGGCAGACCACACAGCTGTTATGGGGCCTGTGAGGAAGAGGGGCCCACAGTGGAGGAGATTAGAATCCCCGCCACCGTCTATCTTCCTAACTGTCTCCCGTCTACTAGCCCCGCCTCCCACCTCCTAGCCCCGCCTCCCGCCTGATTCCTCTGGATTGCCACAACCCCACCAGTAATGAAGTAAGTGATGACTTGTAGGTGAGGACAGTGCAGAGGTGTATGTGTGTGGAGGAAGGGGCGGGGGTTCACTCAGCTTTCCCAGACTATTCCTCTGCACATATGCCATTCAGAACAGGAGGAAAGCTGGGTGCTATTATGTAATGTGACTCAGCTTTCCTGATGTCCTGCATGGCACAAGTGCAGAGGCATGAGGAGAAATGAGGATAGGTGGGAGTTGTGTTACTCAGTTTTCTCAGACTATTCTCATGTCTCTCCACATGTGCCATGCAGGACAGCAGAAAAGCTGGGTGCGATTACATCATGTAATGTCACTCAGATTTCCTGCTATCCTGCAAGGCATAAATGCAGATAATAAGAACATGGAAAGGCAGGGGGGAGGGGTTCACTCAGCTTTCCCAGAGACTCACGTCTCTGCACATGTGCCATGCAGGATAGGGAGTAATGTCAGTGTCTCCCAGCTGTCCTGCATGACACAGAGGATGGGGGAAGGGGGGCACTTACTTCCTTAAGTTTTCTCATGTCTCTGCGCATGTGCAATGCTGGACAGCAGGAAAGTTGGGTGGTATTACATCATGTAATACCCCAGATTCTTGTCAAAATATGCTGAACACCGCCAGAACCTACCAGATCCCATTCACTATAATGGGTCTGTTGGGTTCCGGCATGAGTACTGCCATTTTGTAGAGCAAAATTCTGTTGCATGAGATGGGGCAGGTCGAGAAGTTAGGGAGGGTAGTGAGAGGAGCCAGGGCGTATAGTGGGAGGGACTAGGAACGGACATGGGGGCACAATCTAAATTCTTGCTATGGGGCTTAATGATTTCTATGTATGCCTCTGGGTGTGAGTCACATATCACCATATACAGAGTGCAGGATGGAGATGGCACACATTTATAGATGGTGAGACCTGTGACTGCTGCTGATATCACTGACCTCAGCCATACTGACAGCTCACAAGGGGTTAAAGCTCCTGAACTGTTGGTCTGGCTGTAATAAACATGTGTGATAAGAACACAGAGCAGAGGGGCCATAAACAGGACAGACACTGGGATTGCTGAGGACATTGGTCCTCAGCACCTTCCTGGCTCTGCTACATCCTCACTTGTTGGCAGGATCCTCTCAGTACAGGGGAAACAGAGGGGGCAGAGCCTGCAGTCAGATCAGCCATCACTGCTTCTCCTCAGTCTCCCTTCCTCCTGCAAAAGTTTCTTTATTTTAGCTTTTAACAAGTGTCCCTGCTGTTGTGGAAATTTTATTAGGATGGGTATTTAATATATTGTGTATTGTCACCATGTCTCTCAGTGTCAGGGTAAACCATTGGAGTGGATATCTTCCAGTGTATGTCCTGTCACAGCTGCTGGGCGCAGAGGTCTCCGTTGGCGAATGTGCTAAGCACTGGGCTGTGGGCCGGGGGAGACTGATGTGTTCAGCAGAGCAGTGTTTTCTTGGCTGATGTATGGACACTGGCTAGGGCCCCCGCGCAAGATGCGGATTTATTGGCTTGGCGTGGATGCATTTGTTAAGAGAACAATATATGAAAGGAACGTCTGTTTGTTGTCTCTAGTGCGCCTGATCAGCCGCTGGAGATAATGATGTTGTCCTGTAAATAAACATGCATGAGGATCATAGTAACTTTATCTGGCATTGATCACTGAGCAAGGCTAGATAAAGTTCGCTCCAGTGGTTATTGTATACATGTGTTTGTGAGCTGGCTATGTCATCACTTCCTGTATGTCATCACTTCCTGCTTCCTTGTTATGGGCCAGCCCCTTTTACACCTTTTGTCAGTAAATAAAAGAAACAGACTGGGCAGGGGGAAGGAGGAGTTGCTCAGAATTCAAGATGGTAACACCTATGTCTGACTCTGACTGCGGTTGAGGGAATAGGGATTTACCTTTTTCCTTACACAAAGTTTGATGTGAGCGGATTACAACTATTAATATTTCGACATCACTGCTAAGCCCCTGTCAGCCCTGTACAGCCAGGAGTGCCAGTCACAGAAGGAAAGCACCTCTGATACAAGCAGGGTGCTTTAGGACCCAGACAGCAGCACACTCCTTCAGGCATGGACAAGGTAGCTCCTCCATGGCACCTGCAGGGATGGAGGAGACAGGCAGCTCTGAGAGCAGGACAGGAGGGGGCATGGTGAGAGCAGGACAGGAGGGGGCATGGTGAGAGCAGGACAGGAGGGGGCGTGGTGAGAGCAGGACAGGGCGTGGCTTCAAATAGCAAGGAAACCAGAAGAAATATTAGTAAGTGTAATATCTCCCTACTTTCTGTATAGTTTTAATAAGTGCTAACAGAGTGGCCAACCCCTTTGTGGACCCTTTACACGGGATGATGATCTGGTAGATTGTCGGGAAGGAATCTGCTCATCACTAGCAGCTTCTCCTTAGGCCTCTTTCACACTACCGTTTTTTTTTTTTCCATTTTGCAGGCCGTTTTTTGCATTCCGTATACGGAACCATTCATTTCAATGGGTCCGTAAAAAAAACTGAATGTACTCCGTATGCATTCCGTTTCCTTGTTTCCGTATCTCTGTTCCATGTAAATATAGAACATGTCCTATATTTGGCCTCAAATCACGTTCCGTGGCTCCATTAAAGTCAATGGGTCCGGAAAAAAAACGGAATGCATCCGGAAATGCATCCGTATGTCTTCCATGTCCGTTCCGTTTTTTGCGGAACCATATATTGAAAATGTTATGCCCAGCCCAATTTGTTCTATGTAATTACTGTATACTGTATATGCCATACGGAAAAAACGGAACGGAAAAACGGAAACACAACGTAAACAAAAAACGGAACAAAGGATCCATGAAAAACGGACCGTAAAACACTGAAATAGCCATACGGTAGTGTGAAAGAGGCCTTAGTCTGGGAGGAGTGATCACCAAATGACATAGCTCTTTCCCTACTGTCTCATTGTTTCCCGGCTGCAGATCGTGCTTACACAGCACGATCTGCCACTGAGAAACAATAATCTTTTGTGCTGCACAAAAGATCCAACTACCCGATGAACAAGCGTTTTGCACCGCCGATCGATTTACCCCGCAAGATCATCGCTAACAAGCATTACTAGTAATGCTCGTTAGCGATAATCTGTTCAATTGTTGGCCCGTGTAAATCCTGTACACTAGGTGATGAATTCCTATTATCGCCAGTGAGGTTCCTCATTAGCAAACATCAAAACAAAAAGGGTCTTTGTGCAGAGAACTTAAAGGTTTTCAATCAAAGTTAACTGTAACTTTGTGTTTGTACTGATTATGTTAAGTGATCCTTCAGATCTCAAGCATATTCTTTGAATAATGTTTTTCTGATGAGTTTCAGTATCAAAAGTTAAAGTGTCGGTAATTGCTCACAACAAATACTTGCCAATCAAACATTGATACCAAAGAAGTTTAAACAAATTTCACAGCAGGAAATGCAGAGGAAAATGAACTGCACTGCAGGTTAAAAGAGATGAGATTCCGTTTTTTATTAAAGTATGTAGCACAAGCTATTAAAGCAGCAAGTTGTATTGAATATATCATGCTTCAAGTTCAAATGTGACTTTCTTGATTACATATGCTTGGGTCCTATGTAATCTTTATAGTAACTGCACACAATGCGGATTACATGTGGTGTAATATAGTACAAGCAGAGTGAATGAGATTTGATACATTTTTTTCTTCCGTGCAGTAATTGACCCTCTGTGCATATTCTAAAATATGTGGCATGTCAATTGTTTGTGTGAGTCCACACCTTCTGTAGAGTGGTTTTCCCCATAGATTTCAATGGGATTGTTAACATAAAAAGTGAAAATTTATGTGCTCTTTTGTGTGGTTTTGGTGCTGATTTCTTGCAGATTTTCTGCATACAAATCTGCACCATGTGCAGATACCCTTAGGATCCTGCACACGGTACAGATTTAGGTACAATAAATTTGCATGAAGTCTGCAACTATTGGGTTTTTGGTGTGTTTTTGTACCCTTTTTATGCCATTTTTGGTGTGGATTTTCCATAGATCCCACACTTCCATTGAACAGGGTACTGTAACGGGGGAGCCGGCGACGCACTTTCTCCTTGCAGCGCCGCCGGCATCCCGTCTGTGTACATTAGCCCCCATGGTGACCAGGGGGCGGGGAGGACCCGCCCACGCACGCCTCCTCAGTGCGGCCGGCGTTCCCCTAGACTACGAGCAGCAGGGGAGCCGAGCACCGATAATGATGAATGGGCGCTTGGCTGTTTTGGGCTGTGTAATGTGAGTCACGTGACGCTGGCCACGTCATGTGACTCACCAGTCAGGGCTATTTAAACAGGCAGCCTGCTGGCCACAGGTTGCCTCTGATTGGTCTTTTGTTACCCTCACCAGCGTTCTCTTAGATTGTGTATCTCGTGTGTGCTTTGACCTCTGTTCTGTTTGTGACCTCGACCTTGCTATCTCCTTTTTTACTTGACTTGACCGTTTGGCTTCTGACCTCGGCTTTGTTTGTGACCTTGACCTTGCTAGCTCTTTTTGGTATTTACGCATCCTCCTGGCTTGACCTTTGCTTTGTCTACGGTATTTGTATTTGTCTTTAGGCCCCTGCACTTATCTAAGAAAGGGACCGTCGCCAAGTTGTACGCCGTCAGTTAGGACGGGCCGTGAAAGTAGGTAGAGATAGAGGTGCGGGTGGATATCAGGGCTGCACCCTTTACCCTAATACCCTTTACCGTTGATTCCAGACCTGTTTAATCAGGTCCTTGGAGCCCAATGGTTCACTAAGTCGACCTCAGGGGAGCATATAATCTCATTCGTATCAAGGAGGTGGATGAGTGGAAAACTGCTTTTAATACCCCTGAGGGGCATTATGAATATCTAGGGATGCCATTTGGTTTAAGTAATGCCCCAGCGATTTTTCAGAATTTTGTCAATGATATTTTCAGTCAATTCATTGGAAAATTCTTGATAATTTATTTAGACGATATTTTGATTTATTCACCCGATTGGGACTCTCATATTAGGCACACTAGACAGGTACTGAAGGTTCTTCGAGAAAACCAACTATTTGCTAAAGATACAAAATGTATAATTGGGGTGCAAGAATATTTTTTTTTTGAGGTATGTTCTTACACCCCAATCCTTTAAGATGGATCCAGGGAAGGTGCAGGCGATTCTGGAATGGGTGAGACCCTCCTCTCTAAAAGCGTTACAACATTTTTGGGGGTTTTCCAATTACTACCGGAAATGTATAAAAAAAAAAATCTGTTGTGGTTGAGCCTCTCACTGACCTAACAAGAAAGGGAGCTGATTTAGTGAATTGGTCTCCCAAAGCCACTAAGGGTTTTGAAACATTCAAGAGGTGTTTTGTTAACGCCCCTAATTTGATCCAACCTGACCAAGAAAAGCCTTTTGTGGTCAAGGTCGACTCCTCAGAGGATGGGGTAGGAGCGGTACTCACCCAGAGGTCACCAACTTTCACGAACCTGAGACCGTTCACATTTTTCTCTCGGAAGTTCTTTCCTACAGAGAGAAATTATGATATTGGGAACAGAGAATTGCTTGCTATTAAGTGGGCCTTTGAGGAGTGGTGTCATTTTTTGGAAGGGGCCCTACATCGGTTTACTGTTCTTACTGACCATAAAAATCTCATGTTTTTGGAGTCTGCTAAATGTTTAAATCCCAGACAGGCTAAATGGGCATTGTTTTTCACACGTTTTAACTTTTGTATTACTTTCAGGCCAGGAAGTAAAAATATTAAAGCTGATCCTCTGTCCCGAAGTTTCTGTGCTTTCCAACCTCCTGACACTCCACCTGAACCTATATTGCGGCAGGAGTCATTGTGGCTTCGGTCTCTGCTGATTTGACAACCAAAATTTCTGCAGGACAACACTTGTACAATCTCCTAGTGATAAGTTATTTGTCCCTGGTCATTTACGGCTCCGACTGTTGGGTGAGTGTCATAACTCTGTTTTTAGTGGACATCCGGGTATTAATGCCACCAAGGAACTTGTTTCCAGGTTTTATTGGTGGCCCACCTTGTCTAGAGATGTTCACTCATATGTTTCCGCATGTGAGGTTTGTGCCAGGTCCAAGACCCCTAGGTCCCGTCCTGTGGGTGAGTTACGACCACTGCCCATCCCGAATAGGCCGTGGTCTCATATTTCTATGGATTTCATCACCGACTTACCGGTTTCTGAGGATAAGTCAGTTGTGTGGGTGGTGGTGGACAGATTTAGTAAAATGGTACATTTCATCCCTCTGTCAAAATTGCCTAATGCCAAGACTCTGGCTTCCCTGTTTGTTGATCATGTTATACGTTCACACGGAATCCCAGAGAATGTGGTTTCGGATAGAGGTGTCCAATTTGTTTCAAGGTTTTGGAGGGTTTTTTGTCGTAAATGTAACATCTCTTTGTCTTTTTCTTTGGCCTTTCATCTGGAAACCAACGGTCAAACTGAACGTTTGAACCAGTCTCTAGAGCTATATTTGTATTGCTTTGTCTCCTATAACCAACAGCAGTGGGTGAAACATCTGCCTCTGGCTGAATTCACCATTAACAACCAGGTGAATTCATCTACTGGTATGTCTCCATTTTACTGTAATCTTGGTTTTCATCGCGATTTAGTTTGTTTTTGCCGTCCTCTTCGCAAACTCTAGAGGCTGATGTAATGGCTAGAGAACTGTGCACAGTCTGGGCCCAGGTTCAGTCGAACCTGAGAAAGGCCCAGGAAATTAAAAAAAGTAAGGGCTAATGCACACGACTGTATGTCCTCCGAGATATACGGTCCGTGAGCGGGCCATATGTCCTGAGCAGCATACATCGTGCGCACAGCATCATAGTAACCCATGATGCTGCGCACATTGGGCTGCCCGCGGGGCTTTTGTCCCGCACTCATATATCATATGAGTGCGGGACAATAATCCCGTGGCCGGCCCGATGCGCACAGCATCATATTAACCTATGATGCTGTGCGCTCCCGTGCACACGATGTATGCCTCGGAGGACATACGGTCATGTGCATGAGCCCTAAGGCAGATAAAAGGCGCTCTCGAGGAGTAGATTTTGAGTTGGGTGATAAAGTGTGGCTGTCCACCAAGAATTTGTCTTTGAAGGTACCCTCAAATAAGTTTGCACCACAGTTTATTGGGCCTTATGAGATTGTGGGCATTATTAATCCTGTATCTTATAAGTTAAGATTACCCGACTTCTTTCATATCCATAATAGTTTTCACAAGTCTTTACTTAAAATGTATCTGTCACCTGTATCCCCTTCACTGGAATCTTCACCACCAGTGGAGGTGGCCGGTCAACCAGAATTCGAGATCTCTAGGATTATTGATGCAAGAAAGGTCCGGAACTCTGCAATATTTGGTCCATTGGAAGGGCTTTGGTACTGAGGAGAGGTCTAGGGTGCCGGCTAGTAAGATGCATGCTGCGAGGCTAGTGAGAAGATTCCATTTAACTCACCCGGAAAAAATGCTCCAGTAATTATGGGTCCGGTGGCCCCTCATGGAAGGGGGTTACTGTAATGGGGAGCCGTCGATGCGCTTCCTCCTTGCAGCACCGCCAGCATCCTATCTGTGTGCAGGAGCGAGGATGCGGCCGGATTCCTCATCTCCATGGCGACCAGGGGGCGGGGAGGACCCAGCTGGGCACGCCTCCTCAGCGCGGCCGGCGTTCCCCTAGAGTACGAGCAGCAGGGGAGCTGAGCGCCGATAATGATGAATCAGCGCTCAGCTGTGTTGGGCTGTGTAATGTGAGTCACGTAACGCTGGCCACGTCATGTGACTCACCAGTCAGAGCTATTTAAACAGGCAGCCTGCTGGCCACAGGTTGCCTGTGATTGGTCTTTTGTTACCCTCACCAGCGTTCTCTTGGATTGTGTATCTCGTGTGTGCTTTGACCTCGGCTCTGTTTGTGACCTCGACCTCGCTACCTCTTTTTGTACTTGACTTGACCGTTTGGCTTCTGCCCTCGACTTTGTTTGTGACCTGGACCTTGCTAGCTCCTTTTGGTATTTGCGCATCCTCCTGGCTTGACCCTTGCTTTGTCTATGGTATTTGTATTTGTCTTTCGGCCCCTGCACTTATCTAAGAATTGGACCGTCGCCAAGTTGTACACCATCAGTAAGAACGGGCCGTGCAAGTAGGTAGGGATAGGGGTGTGGGTGGATATCAGGGCTGCACTTATCCCTCCCTACCGTGACAGGTACAATCTGCACAAAAAACGCAACAACAATTGACATGCTGTGGATTTGAAAAACCGCACAGCAGGTCAATTTCCGCACCTAAGATAAAAAGCACTGTACATGAGATTTGTCTAATCTCATAGACTTTGCTGTTATTGTATCATTCTAGATTTTTTATTTTGCAAAAATCCACACTGAAAAACTGCACTTGATGTGTGCAGGCACCCTTTAACATCATCTGGACCTTTTTAAGCCGTACATTTATCCCTACAAAATGAAAAATGCACTATTTACAAAGAAATGTCTCTTGTTAAGTGTTGAATGACCATGTAAAATTATTTGCTCTTTTCCACTTCTATATGAAATGCAGACATACGAAGTCATAATAAAGCCTTTTACTTTTTTTTTATTGCTTTTTGATACCATTAACTTTATATGGAAAATGACTGTAATTTTAAATCAGTTTTGAATCATTTTCAAGAAAAGTAAGTAAACCCTTTATAATTTAGTGGATTTATGGATTGATTACTAATAAAATTTTATCTGCTATTAAGTCACAGTTATAGGCAAACACAATCTAACTAAACTAATAACATATTGAATAAACATCCCCAGCAAAGGCAGGAAAAGTAAGTGAACCCTTGAATCTCAGTAACAGGGCTGTGTAGTTCGGGTCCTTATTGCAGAAAAGTCACAAGTAAGTTGCAGTCACACATAACTTGCACTCACACATAACTTGCACTGTGGTCCATGATAGCAAAGTAATGAGTGACCTAAAGTCCAATATTATTGGATTTACTTTGATTGTCGGGTTGCAATTGTGGCATGTTGCACATCACAACTCAACCCCATTGAAAATAATTAGTTTTAATGTTGCAAGACACATGTCGCATTATAAACCAGTTAAGGTTCTAGAAAACCTCTTTAATTCAAATACCTTTTGTCAGTTTTTGGAGAAATCATTAACCCTCAAATTCACTTACTTTTTATCCCTGTAGTGTGGATGAATGAAACAACTGTTTGTGTTTACTTTTAATGTCATTGTCTATAATTGTAGCTTGATAACAATAGGGTCACGTTTTATTAGTAATCAATGCAAGAATCCAGGTAATTCTAAGGCCCCTTTCACACGGGCGAGTATTCCGCGCAGATGCGATGCGTGAGTTGAATGCATTGCATCCGCACTGAATAACGACCCATTCATTTCTATGAGGCTGTTCACATGAGCGGTGATTTTCACGCATCACTTGTGCGTTGCGTGAAAATTGCAGCATGCTCTATATTCTGCGTTTTTCACGCAACGCAGGCCCCATAGAAGTGAATGGGGTTGCGTGAAAATCGCAAGCATCCGCAAGCAAGTGCGGATGCGGTGCGATTTTCACGCACGGTTGCTAGGAGACGATCGGGATGGAGACCCGATCATTATTATTTTCCCTTATAACATGGTTATAAGGGAAAATAATAGCATCCTGAATACAGAATGTGCAGTAAAATAGCGCTGGAGGGGTTAAATTATTATTTTTTTAAATTTAAATTTTTTTTCCTATCTTTTACCAATTTTTTTTAACTTTATTTGGGGAGAATTACGTTTTTGTTTATTTTTACTTCAAACTTTTAATTTTTTGGGGGAAAACTTTATTTTTCACTTTATTTTTTGTCCCACTTTGGGATTTGAACTTTTGGGGGTCTAATCCTTTACAATGCACTCCAATACAGTGAGTATTACTCATACAGCTTCAGCTTCCGGCCTGTGAGATCCAGGGGGCTGGATCTCACAGGCTCGTCACCGGAAGGCAGCGCGATGCCTTCCTTAGGCATCGGGTGCCCACCACAGCCGCATGGGGACCTGATGGCACCGTTGATCGCCCCTGCAAACCGCAGGTAAAGCCGCAAACCGCATTTAGCTGAGGTGCCTGCTCAATGATTTGAGCAGGCACTGGGTTCCAATCACCGCCCGCCGGGCGGCGGTGATCGGAAATACACATGACGTACCGGTACGTGATGTGTTCTTTAAGTACCAGGACAACATGCCGTACCGGTACTTCATGTGTCCTGAAAAGGTTAATGCATGCTGTGCCAACTTACACAACTGTGTGGAGGATAGTGATGTGAATTAGGCCTAACACTTTACATATTTGCTATCTTCTATATTAACCTCTACATACATAAATTATATAAAGTAAACAATAAAACTTTATCTTGTCTCGATGGGTACATTCCAACCGTGTAGAATATCAGCTACTGTACACAATGTGTGAGATTTACTAAGCTAAACATGCAAGGATTCTAGCTCAATTTGCAGCAACTAGATGGCATACATACCTTGCACTAGACATAAGCGAACCAGTCATGATAAGTATCTCTTTTCGCTTATTTTTCATGATTTTTTTGATGCAGGCTGCAGCATACAGCAGCAGTACACAACATAACAGTAGGTAGGCAAACATACAGACAGCAAGAGTGGCAAGATGGGGCACCGGCAGCAAGGAGAGGTCTATTGATCACGTTCAGTCTGCCTGGACTGTGAGAAAACTTATGTATTAATACAGTAATCAAATACATTTATGCTGCACCTTAAAGAAATTTAACCCCAACCACCTCAACCCGCCCCCCCCAAAAAAATTATAAAAAAAATTAAATTAAATTTCAACAATGTGGAAAGTTAGCACAGAGAACTGACCCTCAGGCATTAGTGGCAGTGGCATGTAACCACCCCCAAAAATTATTATTATTATTATTATTTTTTTTTGATCTTTAAGTAATGATATACAGAATTTTAAAATTCCAACAGTATGGAAACTGTATACATGTAAACTGATGATTGAAAGGTATTAGTAGCATGATGCAGGCCGAGGTAGAAGCCGTAGCAAGGCTAGGAGGGCGAGGTCTATATATCGGAATTAGCCAGAGGAGTGTGAAAATTCTCCTTAATCCAGGATTGGATGGCAGGGTAAGAAAAAAGATGTGCTATGCCAGTTCTGGCCACCATTCCAGTCTGACTGGCCAGAAATCCACGGGGTCGGGAAACGGGGTATGTGACAGAGATCGGCTATAGTTTAGGTAGGCAGGAACCTGGGAGTTGAGGCGGAAACGGTCAGCTTGCTGACTGGCATCACCTCGGAGTGGCATGTGGAAGAACTGTTCCATCATGTTGAGGAGACTGAAATGGCTGCTACTGTGGCTTCTGCTGCTCACGGTGGTGGGAAGGGGGTGACTCTGTGGGGGGCAGAGGGGCCTCCCTTTCAAACATGCTGGCAGCAGACTTTTGCTCGCTGTAAGTTGTGGGAAGCTGCGTACACCATGTTTCCTGGTAATAACATAATTGTTCTGCTTTTCTACCAGAGTAAAACATTCCCCAATAGCCTTGGTAGCGAGGGTTTAAACGCATGGCTATCCAGTAATCATCAGGCTGCTTGATGTCAACGATATGCCTGTCAGTTCATAAGTAAGCCAGCATACAAGTGACCATTCTGGCCAGAGTGCCTGAGAGGAGCCACTTATTTCTGACTCTGCCCCCCACTGAGGCGATTGGGTGCCATCCTCATCATTGTGCTCTTGCTCCTCCACCTCCTCCTCCGAATCTTCTTGCACTGGAAGTTCCTCATCTTCATCATCCTTCTCCTCCATGGCAGATTTTCTTTGTGTATTTGTGTGTCCCCAACAGCTATTGGGCGGAAAGCAAGATTTGTTAGCTGCTCTTCTACTGCTTTGGTCCTCTGCAGCATGAGCGTCAGAGTCTGTTCTAAGATAAATATGAGAGGGATGACGTTTTTGATGCTGCAGTTGTCCCGGCTGACAAACTTTGTGGCTGATTCGAAAAGCTTCAGCACCCAACAGACGTCTCGGATGAGCTGCCACTGCTTGACCTCGAAGCAACACATGCTCCTTGCTGCTGAGGCTATCTGGTGCATGACAAAATTCTTTACGGCTTTCTGCTGCTTATACAGAAGCTTGAGCATGTGCAATGTCGAATTCCAGCGAGTTGGCACATCACGGATTAAGAGGTGTAGCAGCAGACCGTTCTTTCACTGCAGGTCCAGGAGAGCATTCCTCGCCATGTAAGAGAGGCTGAAGTGCTTGTATACTCTCCTGGACTGTGCCAGAATCTTGCGCAAGCCAGTGTACTAGTTTAGAAAGCGTTGCTCCACTAGGTTGATGACCTGTCTACCACACAATCGTCATCAGAGTCCTCCCCCTCCCTGCCACTTTTATCAGACTGTGAGATGTCATGGTGGGCTCCTGCCCAACCCCCCTCCTCTGCATTTTTTCCAACTCCCACTGTTGTTGGCCCCGAAACCAATGCCTTGGCTACAGGTGCCGCTATTACCACCACCATAAACACAGGTATGCCAGCCTCCTCCCCAACCTCATCCTTAGGGCAGTCCCAACGTTGAAGGCCCTCACTCAAGTTAACAGGCAGACTCTCTTGACTATCTGCTGTAGGTCGTGGTGGAGTTTTCTTGTCACTTCTTAGGAAAAAGGAAGGTGCCCCATTAGGAAGGGGCAGTGAAGAATAGGAGGACTCCACTGAAAGTCTTGTTTGTGGCTGCAAGGAGGAGGAGCAAGAGGAACTCTGTGACCCCTGGCTCAACAGCATGGTGTTGGACTGTGAAATCACAACCATGTCATCCCGCTGCAACTGAGAGAAGGAGTGAGCCATCCCATACACTATCTCATCCTCTTTCTCCTCAACTATAATGTTGTGCATTTCTGAAGCCAGCAGGGACAACTGCGGCCTACTGCTTCTACTACCAATTTTTGCCACACTGTGGATATTGCTATAGTAATCATGTGTATATGCTTCTTACTCAAATTAAAAGCACCCTCCTAAAAAAATAATATAATTGCGAGCCTGTGGAGACTGAAAATATGTAAAATGGACAATTGAGGTGTAACAATTTCAACTTAACACACAGATTGCTGCGACACTGGATATTGCTGCAGTAAATATGTATATATTCTGCTTAATTAAATTGAAAGCACCCTCAAAAAACATAATTAAATTGCGACCATGGGGAAACTGAAAATCCGTAAATGGAGAATGAACAATTGAGACGTGACACTCAATTTCAACTTAACACACACAGGTAGATTGCTGCAACACCGTGGGAATTGCTGCAGTAATCACGTGTATATGCTGCTTAATTAAATTGAAAGCACTCCCAAAAACATAATTCAATTGCCACTGTGTGGAAAATGAAAATCCGTAAATGGACGATTGAGGTGTGATGCTCAATATTAACTTAACACACAGGTAGAGTACAGTAGGTTCCCACTCAAGGAGACAACCTTGTCGTGGTGAGTGGGCTCACGCTTTTTAAACAAAATGTGTACTAATGCCTCATGTAAGCATGCAACATAGGGGCCTGTATACTATTTATGGCGCTGAGAAGTGATGTTAATTATGCTGTTAATTAGCAGTTATTGGATAAAAGCATAGCATGAGGAAGTGTGATCCAGGTTCATTCTTGTTTTTGGATAAATTCTGTGATAAATTGAGCCAAGATTCGGAGCATTTGATTTTAGACACAGACTCCTCAACATTGAAATTGCAATGACAAGAAGGAAAAGTCATGGAATTATGGAAACTACAGGAGGATGGACATGTTAATTATATGCAAATGATTGTCTGATGAATGTTCTGCCATAGTAAATGCACTTGGGCATGCAAATCATCAAGACCTGCTGCTAACTGCTCTTTTTGAAGTTGTCGACCAATGACATTCGAGATGTGTTTGATGGGAGACAAGTCCAGAGACGGTGCAGGACACGGTAGCATTTTCGTAATGCACATTTTTCCCCAGTCGTCTCCATGACACCAAGTCCTGAGATTGACTTCCTTCTGATTGGACAGGAAAAACACAGAGAGGTTAAAAACCCCACCCTCTCCTCACATCACCAGTGTTTTTCCTGTCCCATCAGGATAGGAAGCAGGAGAGGTTCATGGAGCTCTAAGGGGCTCACCTGGTTCTTTTTCCTTCAGGCCGAGGTCGGATCTGCAGGGCAGCTCTCCCTCCTCCCTACTGTTAGGCCTGGGCTCGGGGGGCATAACGGTATGCCCCCTGCGAAGATTCCCTCTGCGGCGGCCCAGGAGGGCTTAATGCAGGGGGGAAAATGAAGATACGGTGGATCGGCACTGAGTTGTGTCCCTTCCGGCCAGCAGGCGGGTGACGTCAGACGCCGGGGGCGGAGCAAGTGTCCTGACGTCATCATCATGCGCCACAGGTCCTGGAAGGTGTAGGACACTATAAAACACCACAGGTCCTGTAGAATGGCGCCCTGCATAGCGCGGCTTCCTCTTTTCGAGGTGCACCCCTGGAAGCGGTCGGGAGTCGAGATGAGTACCCCCCTCACGCCGGGCTCTGGAACCGAGCCTGCATCAAATCCAGGGACTGGAGAAAAGGATTCGGCTACTACCACTAAAAAGAATAGGAAATGTGGTATCTGCTGTAAACGTCTGTCTAACACAGGATCTAAACCCCTGTGTAAACAATGTACGGCCAGTGTTGTCAAATCCGAATCTTCCAGCCTGATTAATGATATTTGGAAAGTAGTTAAAGAGGAGGTTCAGCTGGCCTTATTGGCTAAGGAACCAACTTCCCCAATAATTACTCCTCCTCAAGACACCCGCAGTAATCGGTCACTTAATGTGGATTCGGATTCTGAGGGACTGGCGGTTTCAGACTCCGAGTCGGTACAAAAACACCCCGCATCCTCGGATGAGGAGGGTGAATACAAACTTTTTTGTTTAATTCAGAAGACATCGACGAGCTTATCAGGGCCATTAGGGCTACCATTCAGATGGAGATGCCAAAAACGCCTAAATCAACCCAACAAGAAATTTTTGGGGGATTAGGAGAAAGGAGAAAAGCAGTTTTTCCAGTACCAGATAGTGTCCAGAAATTAATACGTTCTGAGTGGGAGAAACCAGACAAGGGATCCTTTATTCCAAGGGGAATTAAAAGGCGCTACCCGTTTAGCCCAGAGGACTGCACTGACTGGGAGACTATACCTAAAGTAGACGGACCAGTAGCCAAGGTGGCAAAACATACGGGTCTACCCTTTGAGGACTCAGCACAGCTGAAAGATCCTCTAGATAGGAAAGCAGAGAGTCTCTTAAGAAAGACCTGGGAGACAACGGCGGCCCTTCTCAAACCAGGTGTCGCCTCAACTTGTGTAGCCAGAACGCTTGTCACGGAACCATGAACTAGACGTACAACAAGGGATAAGTGAAAATAAGAAGGCTTTATTGAAAATAAAGCTGTAAAGCAAAAGTCCAAACGGATGGCGAAACCGAAGCAGAGTCTTTGCGAAGCCAGAGGTCAGGAACCAGAAGGGTAGTCAGACGAAGCCAGGATCAGGAACCAGCAGGGTAGTCAGACGAAGCCAGGATCAGGAACCAGCAGGGTAGTCAGACGAAGCCAGGATCAGGAACCAGCAGGGTAGTCGGACGAAACCAGGATCAGGAACCAGAAGCAGCAGCAGTCTAGAAGCATGTGAACACAGGAGGACCAAGCAAGGAACTGAAGCCACAGACCTCCTATATATATGAGCTGGGCATCCAGCTCCTCCCAGTGGGAAGGAGAAGCCGCAGGGTGGGAGGCTACAAGAAACCCAGAAACCAAGATGGCCGCCAGCACATGTCAAACGAAGGAGAACAGCAAGAAGGTAAGACCATGACAACGCTAAACTTATGGCTAGAACAATTGGAGATACATCTAGTCAATAAGACACCTCGGGACCAAATTTTGGAGAGCTTGCCTCTGTTAAAGATGGCAACTTCTTTTCTAGCAGACGCAGCAGCAGAAACAGTTAAACTGTCTGCCCGAACAGCTGTTCTATCCAATACAGCGAGATGGGCGTTATGGCTTAAAGCATGGTCAGGAGACATCACGTCTAAAAATAATCGCGCTCCCTTTCCACGGTCAGTATGTCTTTGGAGAAGACCTAGATAAAATTCTAGAGAATGCGACCAATAAAAAAAGGGGTTTCCCAGAGGAAAGGTACAAACAAAAAAGGCAGCCCTTTCGTGACCGATATTTTCAGCCTGAAAATGAGAGATAAAGGAAAGACCGGTAGGTGGAGCTATGCGAAGGGAGGTAGGGGAAGGAATTTCCTCTTCAACCCAAATAGAGCAGAAACCTCCACCTCCAACACGACCCGAACTTCGCCCCGAACCCTATTGAAGTCAATGGGGACCCAAACTTTTCGGCACTAAAAAGGCTGTAAAATAGCCCAGGAAAGGGCTAGAGGGCTGCAAAAGGCAGCAAAATGTAGGTAAATCCCCTGCAAACAAATGTGGATAGGGAAATGAATTAAAATAAAAAAAATAAATTAAAATTAACCAATATCAATTGGAGAGAGGACTCATGGCAGAGAATCAGGCTTCATGTCATAGCAGAGAATCAGGCTTCACGTCACCCACCACTGGAACAGGCCATTGTCAGATATATAGGCCCCAGCACCCAGACAGAGGAGAGAGGTCCCATAGCAGAGAATCAGGCTTCATGTCATAGCAGAGAATCAGGCTTCATGTCATAGCAGAGAATCAGGCTTCAAGTCATAGCAGAGAATCAGGCTTCATGTCATAGCAGAGAATCAGGCTTCACGTCACCCAACACTGGAACAGGCCATTGTCAGATATTTAGGCCCCGGCACCCAGACAGAGGAGAGAGGTCCCATAGCAGAGAATCAGGCTTCATGTCACCCACCACTGGAACAGGCCACTGTCAGATATTTACGCCCCGGCACCCAGACAGAGGAGAGAGGTCCCATAGCAGAGAATCAGGCTTCATGTCACCCACCACTGGAACAGGCCACTGTCAGATATTTAGGCCCGGCACCCAGACAGAGGAGAGAGGTCCCATAACAGAGAATCAGGCTTCATGTCATAGCAGAGAATCAGGCTTCAAGTCATAGCAGAGAATCAGGCTTCATGTCATAGCAGAGAATCAGGCTTCACGTCACCCAACACTGGAACAGGCCATTGTCAGATATTTAGGCCCCGGCACCCAGACAGAGGAGAGAGGTCCCATAGCAGAGAATCAGGCTTCATGTCACCCACCACTGGAACAGGCCACTGTCAGATATTTACGCCCCGGCACCCAGACAGAGGTCCCATAGCAGAGAATCAGGCTTCATGTCACCCACCACTGGAACAGGCCACTGTCAGATATTTAGGCCCCGGCACCCAGACAGAGGAGAGAGGTCCCATAGCAGAGAATCAGGCTTCATGTCACCCACCACTGGAACAGGCCACTGTCAGATATTTAGGCCCCGGCACCCAGACAGAGGAGAGAGGTCCCATAGCAGAGAATCAGGCTTCATGTCATAGCAGAGAATCAGGCTTCATGTCATAGCAGAGAATTAGGCTTCATGTCATAGCAGAGAATCGGGCTTCAAGTCATAGCAGAGATTCAGGCTTCATGTCAAAGCAGAGAATCAGGCTTCATGTCACCCAACACTGGAACAGGCCACTGTCAGATATTTTTAGGCCCCGGCACCCAGACAGAGGAGAGGTTCATTCCACTTTGGGTTGCCCCGCAATATAATGGTAAAATGAAAATAAAAAAAGGATTGAATGAGGAAGTGCCCTGGAGTACAATAATATATGGTTAAGGGGAGGTAGTTATAAATGTCTAATCTGCACAAGGGATGGACAGGTCCTGTGGGATCCATGCTTGGTTCATTTTTATGAACGTCAGCTTGTCCACATTGGCTGTAGACAGGCAGCTGTGTTTGTCTGTAATGACGCCCCCTGCCGTGCTGAATACACGTTCAGACAAAACGCTGGCCGCCGGGCAGGCCAGCACCTCCAAGGCATAAAAGGCTAGCTCTGGCCACGTGGACAATTTGGAGACCCAGAAGTTGAATGGGGCCAAACCATCAGTCAGTACGTGGAGGGGTGTGCACACGTACTGTTCCACCATGTTAGTGAAATGTTGCCTCCTGCTAACATGTTCCGTATCAGGTGGTGGTGCAGTTAGCTGTGGCGTGGTGACAAAACTTTTCCACATCTCTGCCATGCTAACCCTGCCCTCAGAGGAGATGGCCGTGACACAGCTGCGTTGGCGACCTCTTGCTCCTCCTCTGCCTTCGCCTTGGGCTTCCACTTGTTCCCCTGTGACATTTTGGAATGCTCTCAGTAGCGCGTCTACCAACGTGCGCTTGTACTCGCGCATCTTCCTATCACGCTCCAGTGCAGGAAGTAAGGTGGGCACATTGTCTTTGTACCGGGGATCCAGCAGGGTGGCAACCCAGTAGTCTGCACACGTTAAAATGTGGGCAACTCTGCTGTCGTTGCGCAGGCACTGCAGCATGTAGTCGCTCATGTGTGCCAGGCTGCCCAGAGGTAAGGACAAGCTGTCCTCTGTGGGAGGCGTATTGTCATCGTCCTGCGTTTCCCCCCAGCCACACACCAGTGATGGGCCCGAGCTGTGTTGGGTGCCACCCCGCTGTGAACATGCTTCATCCTCATCCTCCTCCACCTCCTCCTCATCCTCGTCCTCCTCGTCCTCCAGTAGTGGGCCCTGTCTGGACACATTTGTACCTCCCTCTTAGTGACTTCTAAGAGACTGGCCTGAAAGTGCTAAAAATGACCCCTCTTCCTCCTCCTCCTCCTCCTGGGCCACCTCCTCTTCCATCATCGCCCTAAGTGTTTTCTCAAGGAGACATAGAAGTGGTATTGTAACGCTGATAACGGCGTCATCGCCACTGGCCATGTTGGTGGAGTACTCGAAACAGCGCAACAGGGCACACGGGTCTCGCATGGAGGCCCAGTCATTGGTGGTGAAGTGGTGCTGTTCCGCAGTGCGACTGACCCGTGCGTGCTGCAGCTGAAACTCCACTATGGCCTGCTGCTGCTCGCACAGTCTGTCCAGCATGTGCAAGGTGGAGTTCCACCTGGTGGGCACGTCGCATATGAGGCGGTGAGCGGGAAGGCCGAAGTTACGCTGTAGCGCAGACAGGCGAGCAGCGGCAGGATGTGAACGCCGGAAGCGCGCACAGACGGCCCGCACTTTATGCAGCAGCTCTGACATGTTGGGGTAGTTGTGAATGAACTTCTGCTCCACCAAATTCAGCACATGCGCCAGGCAAGGGATGTGCGTCAAACCGGCTAGTCCCAGAGCTGCAACGAGATTTCGCCCATTATCGCACACCACCAGGCCGGGCTTGAGGCTCACCAGCAGCAACCACTCGTCGGTCTGTTGTTCTATACCCCGCCACAACTCCTGTGCGGTGTGGGGCCTGTCCCCCAAACATATGAGGACAGCAAGCGACATGAGCTGTTTGAAGCTATCTGTGTCCACCAGCCTGAATGACAGCATTTCATAGGCCAGTAGTTTAGAAATGCTGGCATTCAGGGCCAGGGATCGAGGGTGGCTAGGTGGGAATTTACGCTTTCTCTCAAATGTTTGTGAGATGGAGAGCTGAACGCTGCCGTGTGACATGGTTGAGATGCTTGGTGACGGAGGTGGTGGTGTTGGTGGTACATCCTCTGTTTGCTGGGCAGCAGGTGCCAACGTTCCTCCAGAGGCGGAGGAAGAGGCTGAGGCGGCAGCAGCAGAAGAGGTAGCAGGGGGAGCCTGAGTGAGTTCCTTGTTTTTAAGGTTTTTACTCCACTGCAGTTCATGCTTTGCATGCAGGTGCCTGGTCATGCAGGTTGTGCTAAGGTTCAGAACGTTAATGCCTCGCTTCAGGCTCTGATGGCACAGCGTGCAAACCACTCGGGTCTTGTCGTCAGCACATTGTTTGAAGAACTGCCACACCAGGGAACTCTTTGAAGCTGCCTTTGGGGTGCTCGGTCCCAGATGGCGGTGGCCAGTAGCAGACGGACTCTCTTGGCGGCGGGTGTTCTGCTTTTGCCCACTGCTCCCTCTTTTGCTACGCTGTTGGCTTGGTCTCACCACTGCCTCTTCCTCCGAATTCTGAAAGTCAGTGGCACGACCTTCATTCCATGTGGGGTCTAGGACCTCATCGTCCCCTGCATCGTCTTCCAACCAGTCTTCCTCCCTGACCTCCTGTTCAGTCTGCACACTGCAGAAAGACGCAGCAGTTGGCACCTGTGTTTCGTCATCATCAGAGACGTGCTGAGGTGGTATTCCCATGTCCTCATCCTCAGGAAACATAAGTGGTTGTGCGTCAGTGCATTCTATGTCTTCCACCCCTGGGGAAGGGCTAGGTGGATGCCCTTGGGAAACCCTGCCAGCAGAGTCTTCAAACAGCATAAGAGACTGCTGCATAACTTGAGGCTCAGACAGTTTCCCTGATATGCATGAGGGTGATGTGACAGACTGATGGGCTTGGTTTTCAGGCGCCATCTGTGCGCTTTCTGCAGAAGACTGGGTGGGAGATAATGTGAACGTGCTGGATCCACTGTCGGCCACCCAATTGACTAATGCCTGTACCTGCTCAGGCCTTACCATCCTTAGAACGGCATTAGGCCCCACCAAATATCGCTGTAAATTCTGGCTGCTACTGGGACCTGAGGTAGTTGGTTCACTAGGACGTGTGGCTGTCGCAGAACGGCCACGTCCTCTCCCAGCACCAGAGGGTCCACTAACACCACCACCACCATGTCCGCGTCCCTTACTTTTCCTCATTGTTACCGTTCACCACAATAAGAAAAAAATTATTTGGCCCAATGTATTGAATTCAGATTCAGGCCTTTTTTTACAGGCACCTAACACTATCTGGCTATCTATTTAGGTACCGTATTACACTAATACAGGCACAGCAGTAACGACAGATTTAGCTGAATATAAATTGTAGGCCTAGTATTTAGGCCCTTGATGACAGGTATCCCTTTTACGGACAGAATTAGACTTGGAAATGCACGGTAGTGTGTGAAGTTATTGAGGATGACCCTATCTGCACCTTCAATGTAATATACCCTTTTATGGATAGATTTAAACTTGGCCTGATACAGCAGAAACCACTGATTTAGGGAATTGCTAAGTTGGGAATTGTATTCAACCCAGAACAAAAACTGCTTCGGCAGACAGCAGACAGTATTACAATTAGCTAGCCACAGCTGAAACACCAGATTTAGGGTACTGCTATTTTGGCAATTGTATTTTACCCCTCAATAAAATAGCAAGCACAGCCAAGCCCCTGATGTAGGATATAGCAAAAAAATAAACACACTATTGATGGTTAAAAATGGACTTGGTGGCAGCTTGTGCTGGCGCACCACAAGACACAAAATGGCCGCCGATCACTTCAGAAAAAAATTACTGAAAAATGCTCTGGGCAGCCTTAAAACAGTGAGCAATTGAATAGCAGAGGTTGTATGATACACAGCTGTATATCGATCACTTCATAAAGGAAATCACTGCCTAATCTCGCCCTAACAGCAGCAGCTGCATCCTATCCCTACACTGATCAGAGCAGAGTGACTCCAGCTTAGAGTCACTCTGGAGTGCGGCGCTACGTGACTCAAGCTTAAATAGAGGCTGGGTCACATGCTGCACTGGCCAATCACAGCCATGCCAATAGTAGTCATGGCTGTGATGGCCTCTTGGGGCAAGTAGTATGACGCTTGTTGATTGGCTGCTTTGCAGCCTTTCAAAAAGCACCAAGAAAGCGCTGAACACCGAACCCGGACTTTTACAAAAATGTTCGGGTTCGGGTCCGTGTCACGGACACCCCAAAATTCGGTACGAACCCGAACTATACAGTTCGGGTTTGCTCATCCCTAGTCACGTCCTAATATATTCGGACAATGCTACAGCAGTGGCCTTCATCCAGCACCAGGGAGGCACAAGATATCATCCACTGCAGGACCTAGCAAACAAAATATTCTCCTGGGCAGAGGAGAACATACAGTCTCTTGCAGCGGTACACCTGAAGGGGTCTTTAAACATTCAGGCCGATTACCTGAGTCGCCACACATTAGACCCTGGAGAATGGAGGTTAGCCCCGGAAACCTTCCATCTAATTACAAAGAAATGGGGCAGACCGACAGTGGACCTGTTTGCATCCAGGAAGAATCGTCAGTTAAATCAGTTCTTCTCCCTCAACCCCAGGGATCATCCTCTGGCAGTAGACGCCTTCAACCAAAATTGGTCAACAAATTTAGTTTACGCGTTCCCTCCGTTTCCACTTATCCCCAGAGTACTGCAGAAATTTCTGAAAGAGAATTGCACGCTAATTCTGATAACTCCCTCTTAGCCCAAGAGAAGTTGGTTCTCGCTGTTAAAAGCCCTCAGCATAGAAGCCCCTCTCCTTCTACCGCTGAGGCCGGATCTTCTAAGTCAGGGGTCTATTACTCACCCAGAGCTAAAAATACTAAAATTAACAGCCTGGATTCTGAAGAATCCAACTTATTAATGTTAGGGTTATCCAATAACGTAGTGAACACTTTACTCATGAGTAGGAAACAAAGCACGAACGACAACTACTTAAAAATATGGGGGAAATTTGCCGAATGGTCAGGAAACTCCTTCGACCAGTTCACGGCCAAAATCCCACTAATACTGGAATTCCTTCAGGAAGTCCTAGATTTAGGGCTATCCCCTAATACCCTTAGGGTCCAGGTATCTGCTCTAGGAGCCCTATATAATACCAAGCTAACAGAGCATCCTTGGATAAATAGATTCCTTAAGGCAGCAGATAGGATCAGACCTACGATTAAAAACATGGTAGCCCCATGGAATCTCAATACGGTTCTGGCAGGCCTAACCTCTGATTCGTTTGAACCTTTGGACACTATCAACATCAAATGGCTTACTGTCAAAACTATTTTCCTGGTGGCAATAACATCTGCCAGAAGAGTCTGTGAGCTACAGGCCTTGTCCATCCAAGAACCGTTTTTTTCAGTGTTCCAGGACAAATTAGTTCTCAAATTGGATCCGGCATTTCTCCCAAAGGTGGTTTCGACCTTCCATAGGTCACAAGACATTGTTCTTCCTTTGTTTTGTGACAATCCAAAAAATGAACAAGAAATCTCCTACCACACATTAGATGTTCGGAGAGCGGTCCTAAAATACCTGGAAGTTACTAGACAATGGAGAGTAGACAAAAATCTTTTTGTCCAGTTTTCAGGTCGCAACAAGGGGAAAAAAGCAGCAAAAAGTTCCATCTCTAGATGGATAAGACTCGCCATCTCCGAAGCACATAAAGCCCAAGGGAAAGATACCCCTGCTTCTCTAAAAGCACATTCAACAAGAGGCATGGCAGCCTCCTGGGCGGAAAAAGCTTCAGCCTCATTACAACTAATTTGCAGGGCAGCGACCTGGAAAAGAGTCCATACCTTTACGAAACACTACAGATTAGATATTTTTGCCAATGATGACCTAAGATTTGGACGTAAAGTCCTTTCTGCTGTTGTCCCCCCCTAATAGTATCTTTGATATTTCTCAGGACTTGGTGTCATGGAGACGACTGGGGAAAAGAGTATTACACTCACCGGTAATCCGGTTTCCTGGAAGTCTCCATGACACCACATACATCCCACCCTTTTTTTCTTCTATTAGCTATTATCCTTTCATCCTGGGGTTCTTCGTTAAAATACACTGGTGATGTGAGGAGGGGGTGGGGTTTTTAACCTCTTTGTGTTTTTCCTGTCTAATCAGAAGGAAGTCAATCTCAGTACTTGGTGTCATGGAGACTTCCAGGAAACCGGATTACCGGTGAGTGTAATACTCTTTTATCGCACATTTTTTAATTGCCGAGCAAAAACATGATTCTTCCCTGCTTCTTGCTTGTGGGCCAATGAGTCATAGCACTATATTGAATATATTAGTTTTTTCGAATATTCGTAATATTCAAAAACAAGAATATATAGCAATACAGCGAATATTTGAAAAAAAAACGAATGTAGAGCAATTTAGCTAATATAGTGCTATAATCTTTTTTTCTTTTATAGTTGTAATTTTTTTCCAATCTGAACCTCAGAAAAAAATTACAACTATTAGACAAAGAAGGTTATAGCACTATATTAGCTAAATTGCTCTATATTCGTTTTTTTTTTTTCGAATATTCGCTATATTGCTATATATTCTTGTTTTAGAATATTACGAATATTCAAAAAAATTAATATATTATTTTTTTCGAATATTCGGAATATTCTAAAACAAGAATATATAGCAATATAACGAATATTTGGAAAAAAAATTCAACTATTGAAAAAAAAGATTATAGCATTATATTTGCTAAATTGCTCTTTTTTTTATCGAATATTCGTTATATTGCTATATATTCTTGTTTTAGAATATTACGAATATTCAAAAAAACAAATATATTCGATATAGTGTAGGGCTGCAGTAAACGAATATTTTAGTAATCGAGTATTCTATCGATTATATTTCTCGATTCATCGAGTAATCTAATAAGAAAAACCTTCTTAAAATAATGTATTGCTTTATAAAAATGTCCCCCTTTCCCAGTGCCATCAGTTCAGCAGCCCCTCCATGCCATGTTCCCCAGTGCCCCCATGATGGCACTGCCATCAGCCCCTCCATCCAGATTGCCATGATGTCCCCCTTCCCCAGTGCCTCCTATGCCATCCACCATGTCCCCCAGTGCCATCAGATCAGCAGTCCCTCCATGCCATGTCCCCTAGTGCCCCCATGATGGCACTGCCATCAGCCCCTGCATCCAGATTGCCATGATGTCCCCCTTCCCCAGTGCCTCCTATGCCATCCACCATGTCCCCCAGTGCCATCAGATCAGCAGTCCCTCCATGCCATGTCCCCTAGTGCCCCCATGATGGCACTGCCATCAGCCCCTGCATCCAGATTGCCATGATGTTTCCCTTTCCCAGTGCCTCCATGCCATCCACCATGTCCCCCACTCCCCCAGATCAACCTTCCGAGTGCCTAATCACAGATGCCCCCATTAACCCCTCTACCGCCCCAATACTTTTATACATGGCAAATCATAGGTGCTCCCATTAACCCCTCTAACGCCAATAACTTTATACATGCCAAACCACAGCTGCCCACATTTCCCCATGCCAAATCACAGGTGCCCCCCGCCAATAACTTTATACATGCCAAACCACAGCTGCCCACATTTCCCCATGCCAAATCACAGGTGTCCCCGTTTTACCCAGCCCATGCAAAATCACTGGTGCCCCCATTTCCCCATGCCAAATCACAGATGCCGCCAATTTACCAGCCCGCCCCAAACTTTATACTTACCTTTCAGTGCAGAGTGCGCCGACACACGGAGTCCGCAGGAGACGCGTCTTCATCCCAGCATGCACTGGGGACCTGACGTCACACACAGCGTCATCCAGCGCGCTGACGATGTGTGAACGCAAGGTCCTGCAGCGCGGTGCCGACGGGAGGCCATAGAGCAGTGAGTGAGAAGCTTAATTTCACTCACGCTCCGTTGTCATGTGATTTAAACGAATCCTCGATGCAGAAAAACTGCATCGAGGATTTTTTTGCCTCGATTACATCGATTGAATCGTTTCAGCCCTAATATAGTGCTATATATTCATTTTTTAGAATATTTATAATTTTTCCCATTTAAAGTCATGATTCCTCCCTGCTTCTTGCTTGTGGGCCAATGAGTCATTGGCCCACAAGCCAGAAGCAGGGAGGAATCATGTTTTTACTCGGCAATTGAAAATTTTGCGATTAAAAATTTGCATTACGAAAATGCGCAATAAAAAAAAATCACGAATATTCGAAATTATGAATATATGTCACTATATTCTAAATATTCGCAAAATTTCGAAGTAGCTACATTACCATCGAGACACGCAATGTTGAAGAGTGTTGACATTTTGACCTGGGCACTTAGCAATCTGCTAAAGTGATAAATCGAAGTCTCTCAGTTAAAGGAATCTGTCACTTTCAGTTTGTGACAAGTGTCTATAACTGGTATGACAAACACAAAATACTGTCTCAAAGTAAGCCAAACAATAATTTCATGATTTTCCTATTACATGACGTAAAGTCATGATTTTATGAAGGACACGGAGGCGAGTATTGCTGTCTCTCTCTTTACTGAAAATCATAGCAGCAATGAAAAAACATTGAATACAGAAAAAAGAACCATGGCAACAAGCCCACCCCCCTCAGTCCCAGTGTATATATATGGTGTCTTCCACTGGGATCCTGCTCTTTCTTTGTGTACTGCCAGCATCCGAACCGAATCTTCCTGGCGAAAAAATTACAAACCGGAACGACCGGAAAACTTCTTTGGTAACTTCTAACTGGAACGACAAACTCGAGAACGAGGAAAAACGGACCTCGACCTAGAATAGGCGGAGCATGCTCGCCAATGCTTGACGTCTTCAACCTATGGAGAAATGTTGGATAAAAACGTATTGAAAAATTCGACAGGGATCACCATAATGCATATAAATACCGTCATTGTTCAAAAACAGAAATCCAATCTAACTGAGGCAATATACAGCGCATCAAACAAAATCTACTGGCAAAACAGGGAGGGCAGCAAAAAAGGGGTGGGGCAATACACGACTCCGTATCCTTCATAAAATCATGACTTTACGTCATGTAATAGGAAAATCATTAAATTTTATATCAGGACACGAAGGCTCCTATTGCAAGTTTAAAGTTGAGCCACCACAGAAGAAAAGCCATGAGATGGTGGCCGAAAATAAAATTCCCGGAAAGTGGACACCCTAGACCAATCTGCCAACTTCATGACATCCTCCAACCGATCTCCGGAAACTGTCATGGAAGTGGCCGACGCGCTCTGAACCGAATGTGCGGTGAAAATAGAAGCATCAATCTCCGCTAAGGACAAGATCCATTTAACCCACCGAGAGAGCGTAACGCTGGCCACAGGGAAAAAAAGGCCTGCGGAATGAAATTGAACAGAGGGGAATTCGAAGGACGCAAACTGTTAGTGCGCGATTCTTATTCCTGCAGACAAGCCACTGGACAGTTTAGGACAGTAGAAACGTCCCAAGTCGTAGAAAAACGGGGTCTCGGTGGGCGGGAGAGTCGAGAGCCTGGGAGTAATCTACAGACCAGAGGGTGCTGTCCAGTTGGGCACCCATCAAACCCGGCATGCCTGGAGGAGATTGTAGATCTGTAAAGGTTGATAGTGCGGTACGCCTTGCCCTCGTCGAACAAAGGAAAGATAGTATAGCAGTTACAGGCGCCTCGACGGGATCCAAATCCCGAGAGCGGCACCAACGAGCCCAGGAATTCCAGGCTGCTCGATAGGCTCGTCTGGTCCCGGGGGCCCATGCACTCTCCAGTAAGAACCTAGTCGTCTCCGAAACGCCTGAGACTTCCCAGGGACCCCCGACACCCTGCAGGCGAGGAGATGCAAGACTCCTTCTAAAAACAACGGGTGAAGCTGACCCGCTGGCCCTCTGAGAAGGTAAGGGTGGACGGGTAAGAGTACCGGCTTGTCGACGAGAAGTTCTAACAGATGGGGAAACCAAGACTGGGACCTCCAGAAAGGAAGGATCAGAACCAGTTCGGCAGATTGACGTCGAACCTGTAGAAGAACCCTCGGAATCAGCGCGAAGGGCGGGAACGCATACATGATGGGCTCCGACCACTGTTGGAGGAAAGCGTCCACCGATTCTGCCTCCGGGTCCGGCCGCCAGCTGAAAAATCTGGGTAGCTGTGCGTTCAACCTCAACGCGAATCGGTCGATGGAGAAAGGGCCCCATCGAGATGAAACGGCAGAAAAAATTGTGACATCTAATTTCCAATTGCTGGAGTCGGACATGAAACGCGAATTCCAGTCTGCCCGAATATTGTGGAGGCCCGGAAGATATTCCACGACCACCATGATGTCCCTGGCCAAACAATGATCCCAGAAGTATTTCGCTAGGTGTGTCAGCACGGAGGAGCGCGTGCCGCCCATGCAATTGACGTACCGAACCGCCGACACATTGTCCATACGGAGTCTGATACAGGCTCTGACTGTGCCGTTGACGAAATTGCGTATCGCCAAAGAACCCGCTAGAAGCTCCAGGGAATTGATGTGGAGACGAGATTCGTCCCGAGACCAAGGGCCTCCGGTGGAGACACCGTTGCAATGCACTCCCCAGCCGTGAAGACTGGCATCTGACTCGATAATGAGGTCCGACAGGGGTCCGAAGATGGCCCTGCCATTCCAAACCGAAAGGTTGTGGATCCACCACCTCAACTCGTGTCTGGTCTCCACGTCCAAGGCGAGGGTGTCGGCATAAGACGCTCCTGCTCGCAGGTGCGCGATCTTGAGGCGTTGTAGCGCTCGGTAGTGAAGCGGTGCCAGAAAAATGGCCTGAATGGACGAGGCCAAGAGACCGATTATCAGTGATAAGTGTCTCAGGGACACCTGAGGCAAAGTCAGGGAATGTTTCAGCTCTTTCCGAATAGCCCGGACCTTAACCGCCTCCGGACCGCCTAACGCAGGATCGCGTTCCGGAGGCGGCAGCCCTGCGCACAGTCACGCATATATGCGTCATCTCGCGAGACGCGAGATTTCGCTCAAAGCCGGCCCGCGCATGCGCATCGCGGGCCGGCAAAAGTTAAAGAAGTATTTCGTCACCAGCCTGCCAGCCAATGATCGTGGCTGGCAGGCTGGCGATTTTCAAAAAATCTAATCAAAAGCCAGATAACACATTATACACTGCTCAAAAAAATAAAGGGAACACTTAAACAACACAATGTAACTCCCCAATAAAGGAGTGGTTCTGCAGGTGGTGACCACAGAGCACTTCTCAGTTCCTATGCTTCCTGGCTGATGTTTTGGTCACTTTTGAATGCTGGCGGTGCTTTCACTCTAGTGGTAGCATGAGACGGAGTCTACAACCCACACAAGTGGCTCAGGTAGTGCAGCTTATCCAGGATGGCACATCAATGCGAGCTGTGGCAAGAAGGTTTGCTGTGTCTGTCAGCGTAGTGTCGAGAGCATGGAGGCGCTACCAGGAGACAGGCCAGTACATCAGGAGACGTGGAGGAGGCCGTAGGAGGGCAACAACCCAGCAGCAGGACCGCTACCCCCGCCTTTGTGCAAGGAGGAACAGGAGGAGCACTGTCAGAGCCCTGCAAAATGACCTCCAGCAGGCCACAAATGTGCATGTGTCTGCTCAAACGGTCAGAAACAGACTCCATGAGGGTGATATGAGGGCCCGACGTCCACAGGTGGGGGTTGTGCTTACAGCCCAACACCGTGCAGGACGATTGGCATTTGCCAGAGAACACAAAGATTGGCTAATTCGCCACTGGCGCCCTGTGCTCTTCACAGATGAAAGCAGGTTCACACTGAGCACATGTGACAGTTGTGACAGAGTCTGGAGACGCCGTGGAGAACGTTCTGCTGCCTGCAACATCCTCCAGCATGACCGGTTTGGCATTGGGTCAGTAATGGTGTGGGGTGGCATTTCTTTGGAGGGCCACACAGCCCTCCATGTGCTCGCCAGAGGTAGCCTGACTGCCATTAGGTACCGAGATGAGATCCTCAGACCCCTTGTGAGACCATATGCTGGTGCGGTTGGCCCTGGGTTCTTCCTAATGCAAGACAAGGCTAGGCCTCATGTGGCTGGAGTGTGTCAGCAGTTCCTGCAAGACGAAGGCATTGATGCTATGGACTGGCCCGCCCGTTCCCCAGACCTGAATCCAATTGAGCACATCTGGGACATCATGTCTCGCTCTATCCACCAACATCACGTTGCACCACAGACTGTCCAGTAGTTGCCAGATGCTTTAGTCCAGGTCTGGGAGGAGATCCCTCGGAGACCGTCCGCCACCTCATCAGGAGCATGCACAGGCGTTGTAGGGAGGTCATACAGGCACGTGGAGGCCACACACACTACTGAGCCTCATTTTGACTTGTTTTAAGGACATTACATCAAAGTTGGATCAGCCTGTAGTGTGTTTTTCCACTTTAATTTTGAGTGTGACTCCAAATCCAGACCTCCATGGGTTTCAAATTTGATTTCCATTTTTTTTATTTTTGTGTGATTTTGTTGTCAGCACATTCAACTATGTAAAGAACAAAGTATTTCAGAAGAATATTTAATTAATTCAGATCTAGGATGTGTTATTTTTGTGTTCCCTTTATTTTTTTGAG
This sequence comes from Bufo bufo, assembly GCF_905171765.1. NCBI lineage: Eukaryota > Metazoa > Chordata > Amphibia > Anura > Bufonidae > Bufo > Bufo bufo. The sequence continues at coordinate 260,883,069 of NC_053393.1, forward strand.
CAGTGTATTTGTAAATATGATGTGTTAAATGGCTTGTCTGCTCCTCTGCTGGTCCTTTTCATCGGTTGGTTCCAGCAGAGGAGCAGACATCACAGTGAGTAGCCACAAAACACCACACTTAGCCCCAGATCACCACATATCACCCGAATTAACCCCTTGATCACCCCTTGATCGCCCCTGTCAATCACCTAGTGAAAGGAAAAAAGTGATCAGTGTAAACTGTTACTTGTTTTTTTCACTGGTATTGACTGATAGGTTTTAGGATAGTTTAGGCCCCTTGGTTAGGTAGTTTAGCGTCAGTTAGCGCCCATCAATCCGCACCGCAGTCACTGATTCGCTGATTAGCGTATCGCTAATCAGCATTTGTACTTTTATAGTATCTGTAAGTGATCAAAACTGATCACAGTCAGATCTATAATTGTATTAGTGTCACCTTAGCTCGCCCTTCACCCAAAACGCAGTGTTTGCCCGATCAGGCCTGATCGGTCGCCCACACATGCATTCACCCACACCCGCCCCGCCGCAGTGACAAAAAATATATATTTTTTTGATCACTGCACAATCACTTTCCAAACGCTGCGGCGATAAAAAAAATCTGTTTTGATATTTTTTATCAATCGCAGCGGCCTCCGGTACTTCGCTAGCCTCCCCTTTGTAAGACAGGCTTGCTTTTTTTCTTTGGTAGTCTCAGGAAATACCCCTAAATTTAGTAGTCCAAATGTCAAACAGGGGGTATTCTTCTGAAGAGGCCTACAGGATTCTGACCCAGTCGGATGAGGAATGGGAACCCTCATCTGACGAATCTAGCGGGTCAGAATATGAACCTGTAGAAAGCAGTGGCAGTCTGACCCAAAGTTCGGACGAGGAGGTCGAGGTCCCTGATAGAACCAGGCGTACCCGGCCCCGTGTCGCTAGACCACAGGTTGCGCAGGATCCGCTTCAAGAGCAGCAGAGTGAGGCTGGCACTGTCGGATCACGTGGTGAGGCATACACCAGCAGCGCAGCCCTCCCTGGACCTAGTACCAGCACTGCCGTACAACATGGTGAAGTGGCGAGCACCAGAAGGGCAGTTGAAGCTGGTACGGTGGCACGTGCAGTAGTTACCCCGTCACAGCCACAGCACAGACAGGCCCGTAGACCCCCTAGAGTCCCTGAGGTGCTGGCAAATCCTGATTGGCAGTCACCAACTTCAGCCGCACCATTAGTTCCCCCTTTCACCGCCCAGTCTGGAGTTCGGGTTGAGACAGCTCAGATCGGTTCGGCCCTGGGATTTTTTGAGCTGTTCTTGACTGCAGAGCTCTTGGACTTAGTCGTGGCAGAAACAAATCGGTATGCCACTCAATTTATATCCGCCAACCCGGGAAGCTTTTATGCCCAGCCTTTCCGGTGGAAACCAGTCCAAGTTTCCGAAATTAAAATTTTTCTGGGCCTTCTCTTCAACATGGGTCTAACCAAAAAGCATGAATTGTGGTCATATTGGTCCACGAACCAGATTCATCACATGCCCATGTTCTCTGCTGCTATGTCCAGGGCACGATTTGAGGCCATCCTGCGTTTCCTGCACTTTAGCGACAACACCACCTCCCGTCCCAGAGGCCACCCAGCTTTGGACCGGCTCCACAAAATTCGGCCCCTCATAGACCACTTCAACCAGAAATTTGCAGATTTGTATACCCCAGAGCAAAACATCTGCGTAGACGAGTCCCTAATACATTTTACCGGGCGTCTTGGCTTCAAACAATACATCCCAAGCAAGCGTGCCCGGTATGGGGTCAAATTGTATAAGCTCTGTGAAAGGGCCACAGGCTATACCCACAAATTTCGGATCTATGAGGGAAAAGATCAGACCCTGGAGCCGGTCGGTTGCCCTGACTACCTGGGGAGCAGTGGGAAGACAGTCTGGGACTTGGTGTCACCCTTATTTGGCAAGGGGTACCATCTTTATGTGGACAATTTTTACACAAGTGTGCCCCTCTTCAGGCATTTGTTCCTAGAACAGATTGGCTGCTGTGGCACCGCGTGAACTAGTCGTGTGGGCTTCCCCCAACGGCTCGTTACCACCCGTCTTGCAAGGGGGGAGAGGGCTGCCTTGTGTAACGAAGAACTGCTCACGGTGAAATGGAGAGACAAGCGTGACGTTTACATGCTCTCCTCCATTCACGCAGACACGACAATACAAATTGAGCGAGCAACCCGTGTCATTGAAAAGCCCCTCTCAGTCCACGACTATAACCTTCACATGGGAGGGGTGGACTTCAATGACCAGATGTTGTCTCCGTATTTAGTTTCCCAACGCACCAGACGCTGGTATAAGAAGGTGTCTGTATATTTAATTCAATTGGCTGCATATAATAGTTTTGTTCTCTACAGTAAGGCTGGGAGAACACGATCCTTTTTCAAATTTCAGGAAGAGATCACCGAGAACCTCCTGTATCCAGAAGGTTCCGTGGCCCCATCCACCAGTGTAGTTAGCCGTCTACACGAGCGACATTTCCCCAGTGTCGTTCCTGGTACCTCAACCCAACCGTCACCCTGAAAAAGATGTTGTGTCTGTAGCAGGAGTGGAATAAGGCGTGACACCCGCTATTTCTGTCCTGACTGTCCTGACCACCCTGCCCTATGCATTGGAGAGTGTTTCCGTAAGTACCACACATGTACACTTAGCATAGGGATTGCATCTCACAGGACAGGCACACAGGGCTATTAGGGCCCTTTTACTCACAGCTGCTACAAACCTCTCCTTTCACCTGGGATAAAGTGCATAATGTACTTCGCCACATCTTTGGGCGATTTGCGCTTTGCACATTGTCCCATGGGAAAGGAGAGGTTTGTCCTATAAAAGGTAAAAAAAAAAACAAAAAAAAAAAAACACCAGTAAGCAAAAAAGTTAACTTTCAGTTAAAAAAGTAAAAAAAAAGTTTATATGTTCTGTTCAAAAGTTATTATAAAGTTAATAAAATTTATTGCGTTGTGGCCTGGTTTTTTCTTTTTTGTTTTGTTTTTTTTACCTTTCAGGTGGGCCAACCGATCGACTAGCTGCAGCACTGATGTGCATTCTGACAGAAGCATTGCGCTGCTGTCAGATTACACACAAGTCGGTGTATGCGACGCTGCAAGACGAGATTTCTCCTCTGCAGTAAAAGATACGTTTGCCGAGGCATATGAGCTGAGGAGGCGGCGGTGTTCATATGCTTTGGCAAACACTTTGTATATATATATAAAAAAAATAATAAATCCTGGCAATGATTTATTCATCCACATCGATTGATGTGAATGGATAAATCTGGTTTGCCAGGGCATACGGGCTAAGTGGGTATGGATGTTGGGCGGAGCTCCTATGTCCTGGCAGATGCCTTTCCCCTCCTTTTTTTTTTTTGGCAGAGATTTTTTCATCCACATTGATCGATGCGAATGAAGAAATATGTGCCATTCATTTTTTCTTTCAGCCCAGAGGCTGAATGGAAAAAAAAAATCTCATTACCCGTATGCTCAATATAAGGAGAATAGCAGAAACTCCTAATGCTGGCCATACATGTAATGATTGCGGAGACCCTCAAATGCCAGGGCAGTACAAACACCCCACAAATAACACCATTTTGGAAAGAAGACACCCCAAGGTATTCGCTGAGGGGCATATTGAGTCCATGAAAGATTGAAATTTTTGTCTCAAGTTAGCGGAAAGGGAGACTTTGTGAGAAAAAACCCCAAAAAATCAATTTCCGCTAACTTGTGCCAAATTTTTTTTTTCTATGAACTCGCCATGCCCCTCATTGAATACCTTGGGGTGTCTTCTTTGCAAAATGGGGTCACATGTGGGGTATTTATACTGCCCTGGATTTTTAGGGGCCCTAAAGTGTGAGAAGAAGTCTGGGATCCAAATGTCAAAAAATGCCCTCCCAAAAGGAATTTGGGCACCTTTGCGCATCTAGGCTGCAAAAAAGTGTCACACATGTGGTATCGCCGTAATCAGGAGAAGTTGGGGAATGTGTTTTGGGGTGTCATTTTACATATACCCATGCTGGGTGAGAGAAATATCTTGGTCAAATGCCAACTTTGTATAAAAAAATGGGAAAAGTTGTCTTTTGCCGAGATATTTCTCTCACCCAGCATGGGTATATGTAAAATGACACCCCAAAACACATTGCCCAACTTCTCTTGAGTACGGAGATACCACATGTGTGACACTTTTTTGCAGCCTAGGTGGGCAAAGGGGGCCATATTCCAAAGAGCACCTTTAGGATTTCATCGGCCATTTTTTACAGATTTTGATTTCAAACTACTTACCACGCATTAGGGCACCTAGAATGCCAGGGCAGTATAACTACCCCACAAGTGACCCCATTTTGCAAAGAAGACACCCCAAGGTATTCCGTGAGGGGCATTGCGAGTTCCTAGAATTTTTTATTTTTTGTCACAAGTTAGCGGAAAATGATGATTTTTTTTTTTCTTACAAAGTCTCAGATTCCACTAACTTGTGACAAAAAATAAAAACTTCCATGAACTCACTATGCCCATCAGCGAATACCTTGGGGTGTCTTCTTTCCAAAATGGTGTCACTTGTGGGGTAGTTATACTGCCCTGGCATTCTAGGGGCCCTAATGTGTGGTAAGTAGTTTGAAATCAAAATCTTTAAAAAATGGCCTGTGAAATCCGAAAGGTGCTGTTTGGAATGTGGGCCCCTTTGCCCACCTAGGCTGCAAAAAAGTGTCACACATGTGGTATCTCCGTACTCAGGAGAAGTTGGGCAATGTGTTTTGGGGTGTCATTTTACATATACCCATGCTGGGTAAGATAAATAGGTAAGTTTGTATTTTTTGTCACAAGTTAGTGGAATATGAGACTTTGTAAGAAAAAAATAAATTAAAAAAATCATAATTTTCCGCTAACTTGTGACAAAAAATAAAAAGTTCTATGAACTCACTATGCCCATCAGCGAATACCTTAGGGTGTCTACTTTCCGAAATGGGGTTATTTGTGGGGTGTTTGTACTGTCTGGCCATTGTAGAACCTCAGAAAACATGACAGGTGCTCAGAAAGTCAGAGCTGCTTCAAAAAGCGGAAATTCACATTTTTGTACCATAGTTTGTAAACGCTATAACTTTTACCCAAACCATTTTTTTTTTTTACCCAAACATTTTTTTTTTATCAAAGACATGTAGAACAATAATTTTTGAGAAAAATTTATATATGGAAGCCGTTTTTTTTGGAAAATTTTACAACTGAAAGTGAAAATGTCATTTTTTGGCAAAAAAATCGTTAAATTTCGATTAATAACAAAAAAAGTAAAAATGTCAGCAGCAATGAAATACCACCAAATGAAAGCTCTATTAGTGAGAAGAAAAGGAGGTAAAATTCATTTGGGTGGTAAGTTGCATGACCGAGCAATAAATGGTGAAAGTAGTGTAGTGCAGAAGTGTAAAAAGTGGCCTGGTCATTAAGGGTGTTTAAGCTAGGGGGGCTGAGGTGGTTAAACTGGGGAACGCTGAGAGTCTGGGCGACGGAGTTTATGGTGAAACCCAAAAACTCCAGGGAAGTGGAGGGGATCAGGCAAGACTTTTCTTAGTTGATGATGAATCCCAGGCTGGAAATGAGTGCCGTGGACATCATTAGATGTTCCTGAAGATTGGACGGACTGTGGGCCATGAACAGGATGTCGTCCAGGTAGATAATCAATCGCACTCCCCGGCTGCGAAGCCAAGCCACTACCGGATGCATCAGTTTGGTGAAACACCATGGGGCGGAAGAGAAGCCGAACGGGAGGCAAGTGAACCTCCAAATTTGATCGTTTCATTGAAAACCTAGTAAATCTCTGGAACTGGGTGCCACAGGGACAGTCAGGTAGGCATCCTTTAGGTCTATTTTGGCCATCCAATCTCCTGGAAGGAGCATGTCCCTCAGGAGATGTATGCCCTCCATTTTGAAGTGGCGATATTGGACCAACGTGTTTAACGTTTTTAGATTGATGACAGGGGGCATCTGGCCTCCTTTCTTCTGGACTAAGAAGATGTTGCTGACCACGCCTACGTAGTCCGTGGGGGCTAGTTCTATCGCCCCTTTCTGGTATAGCTCTGTTAGCTCCCTGTGGACGAGTGCGCGTGCTGTGCCGGACAACGCCATGGGGTGTGGAGGAGGCAGGTCCACCGGGTTGGCCACGAGATCTATCTCGAACCCACATACTGTGGACAAAACCCATGGGTCGGAGGTGACCCTTGTCCACACATGGGAAAAGAAACGGAGTCTGCCCCCTATGCAAGTGACCGAAGAAAGTAGAGGAAGATGGTGCCTTACCATATGGCCTTCTGGCGCTAGGATGTCCTCGGAATCCTCTGGATCATCCTGGACCGGCTCGAGATGGGAAGAATGCGGGTTGGTGGCGCGGTTCTTGTAATGATGCCCGGTAAGCAAAGGAGCCTCTACCCGTTCCTCGGGTATGGATGGAGGACCGGCCGGACAGAAGTCCCCTGGAACTGCCGGCGCTGGCGGAGAAACGGTTGAAAAACCTTACGCATGGATGACTTCGCCTTGTCGAGGACCGTGAAGGCACCCACGTACTTCCCTAGCTCCTTAATAAAGGAGTCCCCAAATAGGAGCCCTTGGGCATCCTTGCCTGCTTCTGATAGTGCCAAGTTGGCCAGCTTGGGCTCAATTTTCATTAATATCGCCTTCCGTCTTTCTATGGCGAGCGACGTATTGGCGTTACCCGTTAGACAGATGGCCCTTTGGATCCAGCCACTGAGCTCCTCAGGGTCCACTTATTTACCGGCTGCTCTAGCCGATTCGGCCATGTCAAATATCTTTGCCAGGGGCCCCGTGATGTCTAGGATTTTATCCTGACATGCCCTGAGGGCGGAGTCTAGACCCTTGCAGGGATTGAATCCTTTTTTTGTCAAAAACTGGACCATTTTCGGGTCCACCACCGGTGTCTCGCAAACTTTTTGCGGAATAAGGGACCGAGGGCATTCCGGCCGTAGTTTGCTACGGGCGTCCTTGTTGAGAGGCTTGCGCATCATGGACTCCATATATTGCGCCACATGTGTGGCTGGGAGCCATTCCGAGGACCGGGGGTGATGTAGTGAATCAGGGTCAAACATCAGTTCCCGTGCCGGATACGTAAAGGGAAACGGCCGATCCTGACGCTACATCTGGGTAGGCGCCTGTAGGTGGCAAGCTTGGGGAGGGATCGCCCTGTAAAGTCTGGTCTACCGCAATATCAATCAAATCTTCCTCTGATCCATGCAGAGTGTAACTGCGCCTCCTCCTCGGACTCTCTATCGGAGTTCTGCCTGGCGCGAACAGGCTCTCTTACGCGATCCAAACGCGTTCTCAATTGATGGAGCAAAGCCATCAGTCATGTGGGTTCTGGAGGCAGAAGGGGCTGGTAGCGGTGTAGAACTTACACCCTGGTGCGCGGTATGGGGTTGGGCAACCAGGACTTGGGAGATTGAATGCGTGAGGACAGAGGACATAGAGCCCATAGCCATCATTATGGCATTTGAAATGGATTGCTGTAAAGTAAGGGTTTGTGCCTCTGAGGCAGCGGGCACCATAGCCCTTATATGGGCTGGGGACATTTGGCCTGTGGACGCAGGGTCATGTGAGGGTATTTCAGGGGGGGATGCAGAACTTGAGGGCTGGCGAGACATGATCCCTAAGTTTGGGGTAAGTCACCCCGTAGAGGAAAAAACTAAATAAGTAAGGGGTTTATATATATGAGATGGACCCCCAGAAACTCCTACCCGAATGCTGGGGCACAGTAGGGAAGAAAAATTGCTTGAGAACGTCAGCACCAAATGCGGCAAAAACCGTTAGTCTGCAGGGCCGGAGGAGACTGCAGACAAACTACCGCGATAACAAATGAGAAGGGGGAGGGAGAGGGGGCGTGGCTACCCGACGTGAGCGCCGGGAATGAAAAACCAACTCAGTCCCCCGAGATCTTGCGTGATTTCGCGAGATCTCGGGCACAAGACGGCAGAGAACACGTCAGCAAAGAGCGCAAAATGGCACCCGCGATAGAAAAAAGGAGGTGTGGTTCCCAGAAGATCGGGAAACAGGTAGGACACAGTAGTAGAAATATCTACTATGGCAGGAGCAATGAAAACGGCGCCGATAATATCCCCAGCGACCGGAGAACAGTCGGGACAGGAGGGGTTAAAAGACACACAGGGCGCAGGACTGAGGAGGAAAAAACCCCCCTATGCCAAAAAAGCCACAGGGCAGGAAAGGAAAAGACAATAAACTCTATATATACATATATACACTCACCTAAAGAATTATTAGGAACACCTGTTCTATTTCTCATTAATGCAATTATCTAGTCAACCAATCACATGGCAGTTGCTTCAATGCATTTAGGGGTGTGGTCCTGGTCAAGACAATCTCCTGAACTCCAAACTGAATGTCAGAATGGGAAAGAAAGGTGATTTAAGCAATTTTGAGCGTGGCATGGTTGTTGGTGCCAGACGGGCCGGTCTGAGTATTTCACAATCTGCTCAGTTACTGGGATTTTCACGCACAACCATTTCTAGGGTTTACAAAGAATGGTGTGAAAAGGGAAAAACATCCAGTATGCGGCAGTCCTGTGGGCAAAAATGCCTTGTGGATGCTAGAGGTCAGAGGAGAATGGGCCGACTGATTCAAGCTGATAGAAGAGCAACGTTGACTGAAATAACCACTCGTTACAACCGAGGTATGCAGCAAAGCATTTGTGAAGCCACAACACGCACAACCTTGAGGCGGATGGGCTACAACAGCAGAAGACCCCACCGGGTACCGCTCATCTCTACTACAAATAGGAAAAAGAGGCTACAATTTGCACGAGCTCACCAAAATTGGACTGTTGAAGACTGGAAAAATGTTGCCTGGTCTGATGAGTCTCGATTTCTGTTGAGACATTCAAATGGTAGAGTCCGAATTTGGCGTAAACAGAATGAGAACATGTATCCATCCTCTGATGGCTACTTCCAGCAGGATAATGCACCATGTCACAAAGCTCGAATCATTTCAAATTGGTTTCTTGAACATGACAATGAGTTCACAGTACTAAAATGGCCCCCACAGTCACCAGATCTCAACCCAATAGAGCATCTTTGGGATGTGGTGGAACGGGAGCTTCGTGCCCTGGGTGTGCATCCCTCAAATCTCCATCAACTGCAAGATGCTATCCTATCAATATGGGCCAACATTTCTAAAGAATGCTATCAGCACCTTGTTGAATCAATGCCACGTAGAATTAAGGCAGTTCTGAAGGCAAAAGGGGGTCCAACACCGTATTAGTATGGTGTTCCTAATAATTCTTTAGGTGAGTGTATAAATAAGTAGAAGACATGAGCCGCCCCAGGAGGTATCCCCAATGATAAGGGGACTACAAGGGGCGAGCTGTACAACAGGCTGCCATGACAAGAAGACAAAACATGTGTACTTATCTTTGGAAGCAGCAAAGAAAGAGGAGGATCCCAGTAGAAGACACCATATACAGTCAGATCCAAAAATATTGGAAAATCGTCACAATTCTAAAATTTTTGGCTCTATACACCACCACAATGGATTTGAAATTAAATGAAGAAGATGTGCTTTAACTGCAGACTGTCAGCTTTAATTTGAGGGTATTTACATCCAAATCAGGTGAACGGTGTAGGAATAACAACAGTTTGCATATGTGCCTCCCACTTATTAAGGGACCAAAAGTAATGGGACATAATAATAATCATAAATCAAACTTTCACTTTTTAATACTTGGTTGCAAATCCTTTGCAGTCAATTACAGCCTGAAGTCTGGAACGCATAGACATCACCAGACACTGGGTTTTATCTCTTGTGATGCTCTGCCAGGCCTCTACTGCAACTATCTTCAGTTTCTGCTTGTTCTTGGGGCATTTTCCCTTCAGCTTTGTCTTCAGCAAGTGAAATGCATGCTCAATCGGATTCAGGTCAGGTGATTGACTTGGCCATTGCATAACATTCTACTTCTTTCCCTTAAAAAACTCTTTGGTTGCTTTTGCAGTATGCTTTGGATAATTGTCCATCTGCACTGTGAAGCGCTGTCCAATGAGTTCTGAAGCATTTGGCTGAATATGAGCAGATAATATTGCCCGAAACACTTCAGAATTCATCCTGCTGCTTTTGTCAGCAGTCACATCATCAATAAATACAAGAGAACCAGTTCCATTGGCAGCCATAGATGCCCACGCCATGACACTACCACCATAATGCTTCACTGATGAGGTGGTATGCTTAGGATCATGAGCAGTTCCTTTCCTTCTCCATACTCTTCTCTTCCCATCACTCTGGTACAAGTTGATCTTGGTCTCATCTGTCCATAGGTTGTTGTTCCAGAACTGTGAAGGTTTTTTTAGATGTCGTTTGGCAAACTCTAATCTGGCCTTCCTGTTTTTGAGGCTCACCAATGGTTTACATCTTGTGGTGAACCCTCTGCATTCACCCTGGTGAAGTCTTCTCTTGATTATTGACATTGACACACATACACCTACATCCTGGAGAGTGTTCTTGATCTGGCCAACTGTTGTGAAGGGTGTTTTCTTGACCAGGGAAAGAATTCTTTGGTCATTCACCACAGTTTTTTTTCCTTGTCTTCCGGGTTTTTGGTGTTGCTGAGCTCACCGATGCGTTCCTTCTTTTTAGGAATGTTCCAAACAGTTGTTTTGGCCATGCCTAATGTTTTTGCTAAATCTCTGATGGGTTTGTTTAGTTTTTTCAGCCTAATGATTGCTTGCTTCACTGATAGTGACAGCTCTTTGGATCTCATCTTGAGAGTTGACAGCAACAGATTCCAAATGCAAATAGCACACTTGAAATAAACTCTGGACCTTTTATCTGCTCATTATAATTGGGATAATGAGGGAATAACACACACCTGGCCATAGAACAGCAGAGAAGCCAATTATCCCATTACTTTTGGTCCCTTAACAAGTGGGAGGCACATATGCAAACTGTTGTAATTCCTACACCGTTCACATGATTTGGATGTAAATGCCCTCAAATTAAAGCTGACAGTCTGCAGTTAAAGCACATCTTGTTAATTTCATTTCAAATCCATTGTGGTGGCGTATAGAGCAAAAAATGTTAGAATTGTGTCGATGTCCCAATATTTATGGATCTGACTGTATATACACTGGGACTGAGGGGGTGGGCTTGTTGCCATGGTTCTTTTTTCTGTATTCAATGTTTTTTCTTTGCTGCTATGATTTTCAGTAAAGAAAGAGACAGCAATAGGAGCCTCCGTGTCCTGATATAAAATTTATAGTCTAAATGTACTCTAGGTTTATCATCCAGCATCGGCTACTGTGATTAATCTGGATTTTTATACTGTCTGTCTACAGTTACACTGTCTAAATATTAGACATGTTTAGGTAAACTTGCCCCAAGAAACACCAAGAAAACTGTGCAGTCTTTCTTGGTGTGTGTCTCTAGTGTCTTCTTGGTGTGTGTCACTTCTCCACCCTCCCCTCTCTATAGAATTTTATGGGATGATGTAATCTGATCATTCGGTGAACAGCAACCATCCAATAAGGCTTTCTCATTATTTTCCAAGTCAAAGGGCCAGATTTATCATTACTCTGACAGCTCACTCCACTTTCACATATGGCTAAAGTCAGTTTTAGCCAAGTCATATTTATGATCGGCCCTTTAAGACTGTAATAAATGTGGTTTGACGGTAGCAGTTTATCCGTCAGTAAGCAGCTTTACAAAAGTCGCACGTCTTTACGAAAAAGTCGCATGTTCTATTAAAAAGTCTCATAAGATAAACATGGTCCTCACTGGAGTGAAATTGCGCATTTTTTTAGATTTTTTTTTTTTGCGACTTTTTAAATAGTCGCAATAGTAAATCTGTCTAGAGATTAATTTACATAAGAAAACACGCCCACTTTTAGAAAACTGGCGAGCATAGTGCAGAGCAGAAAAAAGTCGCAAATTTTTGCGCAGTTTTAGCGATTGCGCAAAAATTTGCGACTTTTTCACTCCATTATTCTAACTTGAGCTAATAATAAATCTGGCCCAAAGTCTTTTTAGAAAAAGACTGCAAGGAACTGCAAGGATTTTTTCTCTCAGATAATATATATTACAAAGTTTCTTTGTAAGGTCTATGGTCTATGATTTAGGGTCCATTCACACGTCAGTATTTTTACCTTTCCAAATAAACGTTCCTTTTTTTTTGCGGATCCATTTTTCAGTACAATCTTCAGTTTTTTTTACTAAAGTGCTTCCGAATCCGTTCCGTGTTTCCGTTATTCCGTTTTTTTCATTTTTTTTTCATCCATTTTCCTGTCAACGGATCCGCAAAATCGGATGACATTCAGATGGTTTTGTGCATGTCATCCGCATTTATGTGGATCCATTGACTTGAATGGACAACGGACCCGAAAAACGGACAGAAAGTAGGACAAGCTAAATTTTTTTTTAGGATCCAATACTCGAAAATAGGAAAACGGAACGGATTCCGTGATTCGGACAGCACTATGATTGGTGTCCGCATTTTTGCAGAGGCAATTGAAATTTATGGATCCGAAAAAACGTTTTGATTTAAATCTGAACGGAAACGGAGTGTTATAACGGACGTGTGAATGGACCCAAATGCAAATTTGTGTGAAAAGACAGACAATTTAATCCTCCAGTAACAAAAACACGGGAGAACAGCACTCCTTAGTAATGATGCTGCGGGTGCTCGTCTCCAGGGGGGTGGTAAAAAGCCCCCAAAGTAACAACTCATAGATGTCCAAAAAATATAAAAATGGAGACAGCACATCCAAAAAAGGCGGAATAAAATTCCGCCTTTTTTGGACGAGCTGTCTCCATTTTTTTTATTTTTTGGACATCTATGATACAATTTAACCCTTTCAGGACACAGCATATTTTCATTCTTTAGTTTTTCTTTTTCTTTTCTGCCTTCCATGAGCCATAACCGTTTTACTTTTTCTTTCACATAGCCGCTTGAGGGCTTATTTTCTGCCGAGCAAGTTGTATTTTCTTTAAAGGAAATCTGTAACCTGGCTTGACCATATTAAGCTCTCACTATTGCCATGTTTAATAAAATAACTTATCTCCTGCAGTGGTTTTGTTTCTTATATTCATGCTTTCATTTTGCTAAAAAAGCGATCTTTGTATTATGCAAATGAACCCTAAAGGTGCCCAGAGGGGCGTTATTCTTCACCCTCTGAGCCCAGTAACGCCCCCCTGCAGTGCCTAGACCACCTTTATTTAGAGCCCAAGCACGCCTCCTCGCTATGTAGTATTGTCCCACAGCCTAGTTTAACGGCGCCGCCCCCTCAGCTAATTCATTCAAGCCACGCACCTGGAGTCTTCAGTTAGTCCAGCTGAAATCTCGTGCAGGCGCAGTACCGCCTACTGCCTGCGCCTGTGCGATCCGACCGCTCCTGAGGGCAACAGCCTCAAAAGTGTCACTGGGCATGCCCCGAGCCCAGTGACGTCGTCTTATCACTGTTGCCCTCAGTAGCGGTCAGATCGCACAGGCGCAGGCAGTAGACGGTACTGCGCCTGCGCGAGATTTCAGCCGGACTAACTAAAGATTCCAGGTGCGTGGCTTGAATGAATTAGCTGATGTAGCAGAGGGGGCGGCGCCGTTAAACTAGGCTGTGGGACGATACTACATAGCGAGGAGGTGTGCTTGAGCTCTAAATAAAGGCGGTCTAGGCACTGCAGGGGGGCGTTACTGGGCTCAGAGGCTGAAGAATAACGCCCCTCTAGGCACCTTCAGGGTTCATTTGCATAATACAAAGATTTCATTTTGCTAAAAAAAAGCAAGCATTTATATAAGAAACAAAACCACTGCAGGAGATAAGGTATTTTATTAAACATGGCAGGGGTGAGAGCTTAATATGGTCAAACCAGGTGACAGATTCCCTTTAATGACACCATTTAACATCATATTTTAAATTGGAAAATAAGAAAAAATTTGAACCAAAATGCATTTCCACAATGTATAAATACAGCATTTCCACATTTATATAGTTTTTATTATGTTTACAACCCTTAACAAAATGTTTTTTTTTTAAATCACCATGTGGGTTCAGCTGTAGTTTTTATTAGTGTCATTTGGGGGAATATATGGCTTTTTGATCATTTAATCACTTTTTATTCAATTGTTTTGTAGGGCAAAGTGACCAAAAAGCTGCAAATGACAATTTTATTTTGTTACAGTGTTTGCCCTGCATGATTAATATACAGTATTTATATATTTAATATTGCCCAAAAAATTTAAAGCTGCAATTCTATTTATTTTTTTATTGTTAATTCTTATATGTAAAATTAGAAGAGGGAGTGATTTGCATTTTTAATATTTTAGTGTTTAAAAAAAAAGAAATTTAAACTTAATTTCACATTTTTTTAATTGTAATTTTTAGTCTCCTTAGTGGATTTGAGCATGTCTATTGCAGTCTGTAGGATTTTTAGTAGCTGCCTCTCAAGCCCTGCAGCAGGCACAGGTTTATAGGTGTTTTTCTATGGTAAGACTGGGAGCCTTAAAGGGAACCTGTCACCAGTTTTATGGTGTCCTAACTAAAGGGCAACATAAATAAGTGACTGTCTTAGGGCCCTTTCACACTTGCTTTGTCCAGATCCGGCGTGTACTCCATTTGCCGGAATTACACGCCGGATCCTGAAAAACGCAAGTGAACTGAAAGCATTTGAAGACGGATCCGTCTTCAAAATGCGTTCAGTGTTACTATGGCACCCAGGACGCTATTAAAGTCCTGGCTGCCATAGTAGTAGTGGGGAGCGGGGGAGCAGTATACTTACAGTCCGTGCGGCTCCCAGGGCGCTCCAGAATGACGTCAGAGCGCCCCATGCGAATGGATGACGTGATCCATGCGACACGTCATCCATGAGCGTGGGGCGCCCTGATGTCACTCTGAAGCGCCCCGGGGAGCCGCACGGACGGTAAGTATACTGCTCCCCCGCTCCCCACTGCACTTTACCATGGCTGGCAGGACTTTAGCGTCTTGGCAGCCATGGTAACCATTCAGAAAAAGCTAAACGTCGGATCCGGCAATGCGCCGAAACGACGTTTAGCTTAAGGCCGGATCCGGATTAATGCCTTTCAATGGGCATTAATTCCGGATCCGGCCATGCGGCAAGTGTTCAGGATTTTTGTCCGGAGCAAAAAGCGCAGCATGCTGCGGTATTTTCTCCGGCCAAAAAATGTTCCGGTCCGGAACTGAAGACATCCTGATGCATCCTGAACGGATTTCTCTCCATTCAGAATGCATTAGGATAAAACTGATCAGGATTCTTCCAGCATAGAGCCCCGACGACGGAACTCTATGCCGGAAGAAAAGAACGCAAGTGTGAAAGAGCCCTTAGCAAAATGCTGGGTCACTTTCTTTAATTGACCCAGTCTGCTGATTGACAGTTTTTTTCCATATGAATCAACAGCAGGTGGGCAGGGGAGTGGCTATATCTCTGAATTAAATATACGCTGGACTCAATGACATCACGCTGGACTCAAATCAGCTCATTAGCATGCGGCATGTGGCATCTCTTTGTGTATATTATGAGGTAACCATCTGTCACACCAGTAAGTGAATACATCTAAGGCACTTTTTAGTAGTTAATGATTGTATATAATTAGATTATAATCAAATATCCACATGACAGGTTCCCTTTAACCACCTCCCGACCGCCTAACGCACGGATGCGTCCGGAAGGTGGTTGATTCATTCCTCCTGGACGCATCCGTGCGTCATCTCGCGAGACGCGAGATTTCCTGTGAACGCGCGCACACAGGCGCGCGCGCTCACAGGAACGGAAGGTAAGAGAGTTGATCTCCAGCCTGCCAGCGGCGATCGTTCGCTGGCAGGCTGGAGATGTGATTTTTTTAACCCCTAACAGGTATATTAGACGCTGTTTTGATAACAGCGTCTAATATACCTGCTACCTGGTCCTCTGGTGGTCCCCTTTGTTTGGATCGACCACCAGAGGACACAGGTAGCTCAGTAAAGTAGCACCAAGCACCACTACACTACACTACACCCCCCCCCGTCACTTATTAACCCCTTATTAGCACCTGATCACCCCATATAGACTCCCTGATCACCCCCCTGTCATTGATTACCCCCCTGTCATTGATCAACCCCCTGTAAAGCTCCATTCAGACGTCCGCATGATTTTTACGGATCCACTGATAGATGGATCGGATCCGCAAAACGCATCCGGACGTCTGAATGAAGCCTTACAGGGGCGTGATCAATGACTGTGGTTATCACCCCATATAGACTCCCTGATCACCCCCCTGTCATTGATTACACCCCTGTCATTGATTTCCCCCCTGTAAAGCTCCATTCAGACGTCCGCATGATTTTTACGGATCCACTGATAGATGGATCGGATCCGCAAAACGCATCCGGACGTCTGAATGAAGCCTTACAGGGGCGTGATCAATGACTGTGGTTATCACCCCATATAGACTCCCTGATCACCCCCCTGTCATTGATCACACCCCTGTCATTGATCACCCCCCTGTAAAGCTCCATTCAGACGTCCGCATGATTTTTACGGATGCACTGATAGATGGATCGGATCCGCAAAACGCATCCGGACGTCTGAATGAAGCCTTACAGGGGCATGATCAATGACTGTGGTGATCACCCCATATAGACTCCCTGATCACCCCCCTGTAAAGCTCCATTCAGATGTCCGCATGATTTTTACGGATGCACTGATAGATGGATCCGATCCGCAAAACGCATCCGGACGTCTGAATGAAGCCTTACAGGGGCATGATCAATGACTGTGGTGATCACCCCATATAGACTCCCTGATCACCCCCCTGTAAAGCTCCATTCAGATGTCCGCATGATTTTTACGGATGCACTAATAGATGGATCCGATCCGCAAAACGCATCCGGACGTCTGAATGAAGCCTTACAGGGGCGTGATCAATGACTGTGGTGATCACCCCATATAGACTCCCTGATCACCCCCCTGTCATTGATTACACCCCTGTAAAGCTCCATTCAGACGTCCGCATGATTTTTACGGATCCACTGATAGATGGATCGGATCCGCAAAACGCATCCGGACGTCTGAATGAAGCCTTACAGGGGCATGATCAATGACTGTGGTGATCACCCCATATAGACTCCCTGATCACCCCCCTGTCATTGATCACCCCCCCTGTCATTGATCACCCCCCCTGTCATTGATCACCCCCCCTGTCATTGATCACCCCCCCTGTCATTGATCACCCCCCCTGTCATTGATCACCCCCCCTGTCATTGATCACCCCCCCTGTCATTGATCACCCCCCCTGTCATTGATCACCCCCCTGTCATTGATCACCCCTCTGTAAGGCTCCATTCAGACATTTTTTTGGCCCAAGTTAGCGGAATTATTTTTTTTTTTTCTTACAAAGTCTCATATTCCACTAACTTGTGTCAAAAAATAAAATCTCACATGAACTCATCATACCCCTCACGGAATCCAAATGCGTAAAATTTTTTAGACATTTATATTCCAGACTTCTTCTCACGCTTTAGGGCCCCTAGAATGCCAGGGCAGTATAAATACCCCACATGTGACCCCATTTCGGAAAGAAGACACCCCCAGGTATTCCGTGAGGGGCATATTGAGTCCATGAAAGATTGAAATTTTTGTCCCAAGTTAGCGGAACGGGAGACTTTGTGAGAAAAAAATTAAAAATATCAATTTCCGCTAACTTGTGCCAAAAATTTTTTTTTTCTATGAACTCGCCATGCCCCTCATTGAATACCTTGGGGTGTCTTCTTTCCAAAATGGGGTCACATGTGGGGTATTTATACTGCCCTGGCATTCTAGGGGCCCCAAAGCGTGAGAAGAAGTCTGGTATCCAAATGTCTAAAAATGCCCTCCTAAAAGGAATTTGGGCACCTTTGCGCATCTAGGCTGCAAAAAAGTGTCACACATCTGGTATCGCCGTACTCAGGAGAAGTTGGGGAATGTGTTTTGGGGTGTCATTTTACATATACCCATGCTGGGTGAGAGAAATATCTTGGTCAAATGCCAACTTTGTATAAAAAAATGGGAAAAGTTGTCTTTTGCCAAGATATTTCTCTCACCCAGCAAGGGTATATGTAAAATGACACCCCAAAACACATTCCCCAACTTCTCCTGAATACGGCGATACCACATGTGTGACACTTTTTTGCAGCCTAGGTGGGCAAAGGGGCCCATATTCCAAAGAGCACCTTTAGGATTTCACAGGTCATTTACCTACTTACCACACATTAGGGCCCCTGGAAAATGCCAGGGCAGTATAACTACCCCACAAGTGACCCCATTTTGGAAAGAAGACACCCCAAGGTATTCCGTGAGGGGCATGGCGAGTTCCTAGAATTTTTTATTTTTTGTCACAAGTTAGTGGAAAATGCTGATTTTTTTTTTTTTTTTTTTTTTTTTATACAAAGTCTCATATTCCACTAACTTGTGACAAAAAATAAAAACTTCCATGAACTCACTATGTCCATCAGCGAATACCTTGGGGTGTCTTCTTTCCAAAATGGGGTCACTTGTGGGGTAGTTATACTGCCCTGGCATTCTAGTGGCCCAAATGTGTGGTAAGGAGTTTGAAATCAAATTCTGTAATAAATGACCTGTGAAATCCGAAAGGTGCTCTTTGGAATATGGGCCCCTTTGCCCACCTAGGCTGCAAAAAAGTGTCACACATCTGGTATCTCCGTACTCAGGAGAAGGTGGGGAATGTGTTTTGGGGTGTCATTTTACATATACCCCTGCTGGGTGAGAGAAATATCTTGGCAAAAGACAACTTTTCCCATTTTTTTATACAAAGTTGGCATTTGACCAAGATATTTCTCTCACCCAGCATGGGTATATGTAAAAAGACACCCCAAAACACATTCCCCAACTTCTACTGAATACGGAGATACCAGATGTGTGACACTTTTTTGCAGCCTAGGTGGGCAAAGGGGCCCATATTCCAAAGAGCACCTTTCGGATTTCACAGGTCAATTTTTACAGAATTTGATTTCAAACTCCTTACCACACATTTGGGCCCCTAGAATGCCAGGGCAGTATAACTACCCCACAAGTGACCCCATTTTGGAAAGAAGAGACCCCAAGGTATTCGCTGATGGGCATAGTGAGTTCATGGAAGTTTTTATTTTTTGTCACAAGTTAGTGGAATATGAGACTTTGTATGAAAAAAAAAAAAAAAAAAAAAAAATCATCATTTTCCACTAACTTGTGACAAAAAATAAAAAATTCTAGGAACTCGCCATGCCCCTTACGGAATACCTTGGGGTGTCTTCTTTCCAAAATGGGGTCACTTGTGGGGTAGTTATACTGCCCTGGCATTCTAGGGGCCCAAATGTGTGGTAAGGAGTTTGAAATCAAATTCAGTAAAAAATGACGAGTGAAATCCGAAAGGTGCTCTTTGGAATATGGGCCCCTTTGCCCACCTAGGCTGCAAAAAAGTGTCACACATCTGGTATCTCCGTACTCAGGAGAAGGTGGGGAATGTGTTTTGGGGTGTCATTTTATATATACCCATGCTGGGTGAGAGAAATATCTTGGCAAAAGACAACTTTTCCCATTTTTTTATACAAAGTTGTCATTTGACCAAGATATTTATCTCACCCAGCATGGGTATATGTAAAAAGACACCCCAAAACACATTCCTCAACTTCTCCTGAGTACGGCAATACCAGATGTGTGACACTTTTTTGCAGCCTAGGTGGGCAAAGGGGCCCATATTCCAAAGAGCACCTTTCGGATTTCACAGGTCATTTTTTACTGAATTTGATTTCAAACTCCTTACCACACATTTGGGCCCCTAGAATGCCAGGGCAGTATAACTACCCCACAAGTGACCCCATTTTGGAAAGAAGAGACCCCAAGGTATTTCGTGATGGGCATAGTGAGTTCATAGAACTTTTTATTTTTTGTCACAAGTTAGTGAAATATGAGACTTTGTAAGAAAAAAAAAAAAAAAAAAAAAAATCATCATTTTCCGCTAACTTGTGACAAAAAATAAAAAGTTCTATGAACTCACTATGCCCATCAGCGAATACCTTAGGGTGTGTACTTTCAGAAATGGGGTCATTTGTGGGGTGTTTGTACTGTCTGGGCATTGTAGAACCTCAGGAAACATGACAGGTGCTCAGAAAGTCAGAGCTGCTTCAAAAAGCGGAAATTCACATTTTTGTACCATAGTTTGTAAACGCTATAACTTTTACCCAAACCATTTTTTTTCTACCCAAACATTTTTTTTTTATCAAAGACATGTAGAACTATAAATTTAGAGCAAAATTTCTATATGGATGTCGTTTTTTTTGCAAAATTTTACAACTGAAAGTGAAAAATGTCATTTTTTTGCAAAAAAATCGTTAAATTTCGATTAATAACAAAAAAAGTAAAAATGTCAGCAGCAATGAAATACCACCAAATGAAAGCTCTATTAGTGAGAAGAAAAGGAGGTAAAATTCATTTGGGTGGTAAGTTGCATGACCGAGCAATAAACGGTGAAAGTAGTGTAGGTCAGAAGTGTAAAAAGTGGCCTGGTCTTTCAGGGTGTTTAAGCACTGGGGGCTGAGGTGGTTAAGGGCCATGGTTGTCATAGCAAATATTCAGAGTCCTGCAATTTTGCAGTGGGGGCTATTACCTCTGTCTAACCACTCAGATGCCACCATTGCTATTGACCGTGGCATCTGAGAGAGTACATGACCGTTATCAGAGATATCTCTAATCTCATTAATTGTGGCCTTGTGTCATCTGTATCACGCAGTCAGCACCCACTGTATGGAGTGGGCTGTACAGTTATGTTGTGGTGCACATTAAGGTGCACCAAATTTATCATACAGCATGAGCCACTGTGATTAGGGATGAGCGAACCCGAACTGTATAGTTCGGGTTCGTACCGAATTTTGGGGTGTCCGTGACACGGACCCGAACATTTTCGTAAAAGTCCGGGTTCAGGTTCGGTGTTCGGCGCTTTCTTGGCGCTTTTTGAAAGGCTGCAAAGCAGCCAATCAACAAGCGTCATACTACTTGCCCCAAGAGGCCATCACAGCCTTGCCTACTATTGGCATGGCTGTGATTGGCCAGTGCAGCATGTGACCCAGCCTCTATATAAGCTTGGGTCACGTAGCGCTGCACGTCACTCTGCTGATTCAAGCATAGGGAGAGGTTGCAGCTGCAACGTTAGGGCGAGATTAGGCAGATTACCTCCTCCAAAAGACTTCATTCTGTGATCGATCTGCAGCTGTGGATCATTGAAGTGCTAATATCGACTTGATCACTTTTTTGAGGCTGCCCAGAGCGTTTTTAGATCACTTTTTTCTAGGGTGATCGGCGGCCATTTTGTAGGTTGTGGTGCGCCAGCACAAGCTATCACCAAGTGTATTTAACCATCAATAGTGTAGTTATTTTGTGCTATATCCTACATCAGCTGCAGGCTGAGCCTGTGTCACCCAAGTGCATTTAACCATCAATAGTGTGGTTATTTTTTGCTATATCCTACATCAGCTGCAGGCTGAGCCTGTGTCACCGAAGTGCATTTAACCATCAACAGTCTGGTTATTTTTTGGCCATATACTACATCAGCTGCAGGCTGAGCCTGTGTCACCGAAGTGCATTTAACCATCAACAGTCTGGTTATTTTTTGGCCATATACTACATCTGGTGCAGGCTGAGCCTGTCACCCAGCGCCTAAAAAATAGACCTGACATTTCTATTCAACCAAATCTGTACTGTTTTAGCTTGTCAAGTTATTTGTAGTGACCGTAAAAGCAGACTTTTTGTTCTGGGTTGAAAAACTATTTCCAAATTTGCCATTCTCAAAATAACTAGTTTCTGGTATATGAGGCCTACTTGAAATCTATCCCAAAAAGTACATCTTACATTGAAGGTGCTGATAGTGTCATTCAGAAAAACCTAAGACACACGCTACCGTGCAGATAGAAGTCTGATTTTCTGATTAAACCTATACCTGTCACACAGCGCAAAAAAAAAACAGGCCTGACATTTCTATTCAACCAAATCTGTACTGTTTTAGCTGGTCAAGTTATTTGTAGTGACCGTAAAAGCAGACTTTTTGTTCTGGGTTGAAAAACTATTCCCAAATTTGCCATTCTCAAAATAACTAGTTTCTAGTATATGAGGCCTACTTGAAATCTATCCCAAAAAGGATATCTTACATTGAAGGTGCTGATAGTGTCATTCAGAAAAACCTAAGACACACGCTACCGTGCAGATAGAAGTATGATTCTGTGATTAAACCTATACCTGTCACACAGCGCAAAAAAAAAAACAGGCCTGACATTTCTATTCAACCAAATCTGTACTGTTTTAGCTGGTCAAGTTATTTGTAGTGACCGTAAAAGCAGACTTTTTGTTCTGGGTTGAAAAACTATTCCCAAATTTGCCATTCTCAAAATAACTAGTTTCTGGTATATGAGGCCTACTTGAAATCTATCCCAAAAAGGATATCTTACATTGAAGGTGCTGATAGTGTCATTCAGAAAAACCTAAGACACACGCTACCGTGCAGATAGAAGTCTGATTCTGTGATTAAACCTATACCTGTCACACAGCGCAAAAAAAAAAACAGGCCTGACATTTCTATTCAACCAAATCTGTACTGTTTTAGCTGGTCAAGTTATTTGTAGTGACAGTAAAAGCACACTTTTTGTTCTGGGTTGAAAAACTATTCCCAAATTTTCCATTCTCAAAATAACTAGTTTCTGGTATATGATGCCTACTTGAAATCTATCCCAAAAAGGATATCTTACATTGAAGGTGCTGATAGTGTCATTCAGAAAAACCTAAGACACACGCTACCGTGCAGATAGAAGTCTAATTCTGTGATTAAACCTATACCTGTCACACAGCGCAAAAAAAAAAACAGGCCTGACATTTCTATTCAACCAAATCTGTACTGTTTTAGCTGGTCAAGTTATTTGTAGTGACCGTAAAAGCAGACTTTTTGTTCTGGGTTGAAAAACTATTCCCAAATTTGCCATTCTCAAAATAACTAGTTT